>NC_084628.1:12026686-12071686 GCF_033978795.1 Nerophis ophidion | reverse complement strand
TTTACGATTTGTTTGTTAGTCCGTCATCATCCTTGTGCTGTGTGGTAATAATTGTAAAATCCCCAATATCTGTATGTTCACCTTCAGGGCGAGAACACTGTTTTTGTAGACAACTACCTGGCTTGTTTTTGAGAACAGAGCCATCAATATTTATAGCTGCGTCGTCCTTCCTCAACATCCTGGTGGACTTACGGATGGGATTTGTCGGACAAGTTTGTACTTTTACTGTGCCAGTTTTCCGGTATAGAGTTATTACCTATTTCAAGGTTGGTATATTTCTGTCTTTATAAGAGCATTTGTTCGATTTGTGTAGAGTTTTTGACATCTTATAAAACATGTTTATGGTGCATGAATGGTGGTTTGTCTTTGTCTGCAGCCTGCTGGTATTTGAACGAAAGAGGGTGAAGCTACACTTTAAATCGGCCCCTCTTACAAAAAGCATGCAGCAGTTAGAGCAGTTCAAAAATAACAACAAAATATCAGCGTTTTTTTTTGTTAAAAACCAAAGTGTGCTTGAAATTGCGCTGCTGAGAGCCAAGAACCTTGTAAATGAATAAGGCCGCATGGAAATTAAGCAAATTGATAGCCAACACACGTGAATCAGAGTTCAATTATGGCGCAGTTTTATTTTCGCGACCGGCTTAATTTGGGAAGTGGATGTTAGCGCAGGAAAATAAAGCAGCTATGCTAAGCTGTGCTGAGCGCCTTACCTGAGGAGTCAGTCGAACAGGAAGGAGGAGGGAGAATGCAGACGCTAAAACATTTGGACGACATCTAGAATGACCACAATTAAGACATTCTCACTTTAGACCAGGGTTGTTTAATTTAATTGTTTTAAGGGTGACATTTCCAGAAAGCTTTTATTGTCGCTATTTTTATTCCAAGAACCAGCATCCTTTGTAGTGCGAATTTCAGTCAATTTCTTTTTTCAGTTACGGATTAAAAAAAAAAAAAAAGCTTTTGTGCAAAATACAAGTATCCACCGCAATAGACTGCTGGCCTTTAGGAGGTTAAAATGTCAATGCAATTATGAGCCAAAACGCTTACAGTAGTCCTTGTTCTTTCATGCAACAAGAGTGCTTTAGAGGAGGTGTGTAAAACTTGTTTTTATTAACCGCCAGTTATGACTACTTTTAACAGTAAAAAATACATACTGTATATATATATATATATATATATCTTTTTTTTTTTTTATATATATCCATCCATCCATCCATCATCTTCCGCTTATCCGAGGTCGGGTCGCGGGGGCAACAGCCTAAGCAGGGAAACCCAGACTTCCCTCTCCCCAGCCACTTCGTCTAGCTCTTCCTGGGGGATCCCGAGGCGTTCCCAGGCCAGCCGGGAGACATAGTCTTCCCAACGTGTCCTGGGTCTTTCCCCGTGGCCTCCTACCGGTTGGACATGCCCTAAACACCTCCTTAGAGAGGCGTTCGGGTGGCATCCTGACCAGATGCCCGAACCACCTCATCTGGCTCCTCTCAATGTGAAGGAGCAGCGGCTTTACTTTGAGTTCCTCCCGGATGGCAGAACTTCTCACCCTATCTCTAAGGGAGAGCCCCGCCACACGGCGGAGGAAACTCATTTCGGCCGCTTGTACCCGTGATCTTATCCTTTCGGTCATGACCCAAAGCTCATGACCATAGGTGAGGATGGGAACGTAGATCGACCGGTAAATTGAGAGCTTTTCCTTCCGGCTCAGCTCCTTCTTCACCACAACGGATCGGTACAACGTCCGCATTACTGAAGACGCCGCACCGATCCGCCTGTCGATCTCACGATCCACTCTATATATATATATATAAATATATATTAGAGTTGTCCGATAATATCGAACTGCCTATATTATCGGCCGATAAATGCTTTAAAATGTAACATCGGTAATTATCGTATCGGTAATTCCACAACTGTATATATCGGTTGATATCGATATTGGTAATTAAGAGTTGGACAATATCGGAATATCGGATACCGGCAAAAACGCCATTATTGGACATCTCTTATATATATATTTTATACATTTAATTGTTTTTACATAGACTGCAAAAAAAAATCTGTAGAATTTATGTGCTTTTTACAACAGATTACGGTAAATGCAAAAACAGTACCACTCTTTTACTTGCCTGATTTACTTAAGGTTCGCGTGTACTAAACCATATGCAAACTCTGTCTGTGTTAAACTGCAACATATACACCCACAATACTGGGTGGGGAAACTGCAAATGTAATATTTATTAGGATAAATGTGATTCATCAACACTCATTATAGTTTTGCGAGCCGTATTGTAGGTTTTACTTGGCACGTGTCCGAAAGACTTGCAAACTGACAGTTCCACACACGACTGCAGGATCAGTGCTCACGCTGCAAAGACAGACGATAGAAAGACGAGAATCCTCCGGTCAAAAATAATGTGATTCAGAAAAGGTGTTAGAGATTATAGATGTGTGCTGCTGGTTCAACACATCACACACATGAATGTGCAGAAAACAATAGTCTCTGTGGTAAAAGCCCCGTATGCACACAAAATCCTCACTTAAGTAAGGCGGTCTGCAGCGCTTTTTTAATTGCACATGCAGGCTTGGTAGATAACATAATAATACGATTGGCAATAAATGATACAAGGGCGCCAGACTTTGTGTGTCTCCTTTTTGACGCCACAATACATTATATTACTTTATTTTATTTCCACATAAAAAAAACCAACACATTTTTAAAGTGCAGCGGCTAATATATTGCCACGGCGTGCCGCCGCAATCCAATACACTAAGGGTAATATTCGCTAACAAAAATCTAGAATAAAAGTAAAAGTCATTTGTCATTTATAGGTATTTTGCATTGTTTTCTGCTATGTTTTGTGTTAATATTTTTGTGTGCCCGGACCAAATTATTTTGGTAACACGTTAGTATGGGGAACATATGAACCATTAATTAGTTGCTTATTAACATGCAATATGTAACATATTAGCAGTTAATTACTCATTATTAAGTACTTACTAAGAACTTATTAATGCCTTATTCTGCATGGCCTTATTACACAACCAGTAAGCCATTAAACGAGAGTAATAATAATAATACTAATAGTATATATTTTTTTAGCATAGCGCTTTTCAGAGTACCGTATTTTCCAAACTATAGGTTGCAGTTTTTTTCATAGTTTGGCCGAGGGTATGACATATGCTCCGGAATGACTTATGTGTAAAATTATTAACACATTACCGTAAAATATCAAATATTATTATTTATCTCATTCGCAGAAGAGACGAAGAAAATGTCAGCAATCGTCACAGACACGTCAGCAATCGTCACATACACGTCAACCAATAAGAATTTGGCGGGGGAGGGTCGTGGCAGAAATGCATTGTGGGTCATGGAATGCTAACTGCTATATGCTATATGCTACTGACGTAGCTATTAAAATGGATCATTTTATTGTTGGCGTTAATTTATAAAAACTGAGAAGGGCTGAACAAAAATGGCACTGAAAAGGAAATCACGTACTGCAGATTACAAGCTGGACGTAGTGAAATATGCAGCAGAAAATGACAAGAGGAAGCGGCGCATACCTTTGGAGTTGGCAGAGTTGTTTAGAAGCGACATTGAGGAAGAAGATTTCATCGGATTAATCGATTAGGAGTGACAGATTGCTTGGTAAACGTATAGCATGTTCTGTATGTTATAGTTATTTGAATGACTCTTACCATAATATGTTACGTTAACATACCAGGCATGTTCTCAGTTGGTTATTTATGCCTCATATAACGTACACATATTCAGCCTCTTGTTCACTATTCTTTATTTATTTTAAATTGCCCTTCAAATGTGTATTCTTGGTGTTGAATTTTCTCAAATAAATTTCCCCCAAAAAATGCGACTTATACTCCAGTGCGACATATACATGTTTTTTTTCTTCTTTATTATGCATTTTCGGCCGGTGCGACGTTTACTCCGGAGCGATTTATAATCCGAAAAATACGGTACTCAAAGGCACTTTACAGGATAAAAAATAAAAAAATAAAACAGTTCAAAGTAATAATATAAAATACAGGAAATATAAAAGTAGTACATTGTAGAATATGTAATAATACTGGACATTTACAAGACAGGACATTACAAGACAGAGAAGACTAATCACTGTTTAAAAGCAGAGTCTTCCCTAACCCTATGTTGATAAGCAACTAATTAATAGTTCATATGTTCCTCATACTAAAGCAGGGGTCGGGAACCTTTCTGGCTGAGAGAGCCATACAAGCCAAATATTTTAAAAATTATTTCCGTGAGAGCCACATATTTTTTTTAAGAATGAATACAACTAAATGTGTGCATTTTTAAGTAAAACCAACATTTTTAGAGTGTAATAAGTGCTATGATCTGCTGCCCGGATCATATTATAATTAGATTTTTGAGTCTTTTGTGCTTTCTGTTTGTTTTGGACTCCTTCGGTTCCTGTTTGTGCACCTCTCAGTTGGTTACCATAGTTACCTATTATTTTCACTTGTCGCTTGTTCCGGACGCACACCTGTGTTTTGTAATCACTGACATTATTTAAGCCTGCCTTCTCCCGTCAGTCCGTCTGGCTTTCTAGTTTTGTCTTCGTAAAACAAGTAACAACATTATGTTTCCTGCTCGCTACCTGCTAGTTTCCACGCAAGGCTCTTTATTTTCTAGCTCCCATGCTAGCTCTTTTAGTTGTTTGCCTTAAGTGCTATGAGCATGTTTTTCTTTGTCTGTTCATTTTTCCTCCCTGCACGCTGTGTCCGAAGCCCGTCTGCATTCCTGGGAGAACGAGCCCCACATCACCATGCGCCCGGGTGGTTACAATAAGTCTCATATTCTTTTTATTAACAGTGTTATTCTGAGGCTAACCAACAATAAATAAAATACTTCTTACCACTAATGCGGTAGAAACCAGATGGATTAATTAAAATGGATGAAAATGTTTCATATTTTGAACGTTAATTTTTGATTGATGCTTTTCTTTATTAGTAGATTGCACAGTTCAGTACATATTCCGTACAATTGACCACTAAATGGTATCACCCGAATACGTTTTTCAACTTGTTTAAGTCGGGGTCCACGTAAATCAATTCTTGGTACAAATATATACTATCAACATAATACAGTCATCACACAAGTTAATCATCATAGTATATACATTGAATTATTTACATTATTTCCAATCCGGGGGGTGGGATGAGGAGCTTTGGTTGATATCAGTACTTCAGTCATCAACAATTGCATCAACAGAGAAATGTGGACATTGAAACAGTGTAGGTCTTATTTAGTAGGATATGTACAGCCAGCAGAGAACATAGTGAGTTCAGATAGCATAAGAACAAGTGTATACATTAGAAGTACATTTGAGTTGTTTATAATCCGGGGAGATGGGATGTGAATGGAGGAGGGTATTAGTAAAGTGTTGAAGTTGCCTGGATGTGTTGTTTTAGAGCGATTTTGAAGGAGGATAGAGATGCACTTACTTTTACACCTGTTGGGAGTGCATTCCACATTGATGTGGCATAGAAAGAGAATGGGTGAAGACCTTTGTTAGATCGGAATCTGGGTTTAACTTGGTTTGTGGAGCTCCCCCTGGTGTTGTGGTTATGGCGGTCATTTACGTTAAGGAAGTAGTTTGACATGTACTTCGGTATCAAGGAGGTGTAGCGGATTTTATAGACTAGGCTCAGTGCAAGTTGTTTTACTCTGTCCTCCACCCTGAGCCAGCCCACTTTGGAGAAGTGGGTTGGATTGAGGTGTGATCTGGGGTGGAGGTCTAAAAGTAACCGGATTAGCTTATTCTGGGATGTTTGGAGTCTAGATTTGAGGGTTTTGGAGGTGCTGGGGTACCAGGAGGTGCAAGCGTAATCGAAGAAGGGTTGAATGAGAGTTCCCGCTAGAATCCTCAAGGTGCTTTTGTTGACCAGAGAGGAAATTCTGTAGAGGAATCTCGTTCTTTGGTTGACCTTTTTGATCACCTTGGTTGCCGTTTTATCACAGGAAAGATTAGCCTCTAGAATGGAACCTAGTTTTGACACTGTGATTACCAGCGTTATTATTCATTACTTACCGTGTTAAGCAATGTCAGCTAAGATTTATCTGAGAGCCAGATGCAGTCATCAAAAGAGCCACATCTGGCTCTAGAGCCATAGGTTCCCTACCCCTGTTATAGTGTTACCATTATTTATTTTGGAAAATATTGATTCATTTTTTTGTACAATTTGGTCTTTGTTGAAAGGATTACTATCAAAAAAACTGAGGTAGCACTGTAATTATGTCGTGCAACGTGGCAGATATTAATTGCATTTCTCTTTGTTATGCATACAAATGTTATCGCAGGCGAATGTGTGTGCGCGGCGGGTTTCGATTTTTGAAGTCCTTCTATTTCTATTATGAAATGTGTCATTATCTTGGGAGAAGCGATCGCATTACAGTCGTTTTCGACTCGGCCATGCTTCAATGTGCGTGACCAATCTTGCCATGACCTGGCCCACCCCTTCCAATCTTGCCTGACTGTGTGATAATGGTTATTTTACAGCTCCGAGAGTTTTGTTTTTTTTATGTTGCGCTGATGGCAACCAGATGACCCGGACACATCATCGCATGCGGGCAGACTAAATACCGGCAGTGACATGAGAATTTGAACTGTCCAGATCACGTCATGCTTGCCTCTTGTGATAAATATAATGAAAAGAAGAGCCCGCCTGTCATAATGGTTCTTCTGAATAGCATTTTCTGCTTTATTAGTCATACTTAATGGTGTTGAAGGGGCCCGCAAGTGATGCAAAAAAAAAAAAAATCCTTCCCTCTCTCTCTTTCTCGCGCTGGGAGCAAAAAAAAAAGACTCCTCGACAATCCAGGCCCCAAGTATTTTACACATTGAGTATTCTTTCTTTGGTTTTAAAGGGAGATTGCACATGCTCTCATCTGGAAGACGGATGGCCAGAAGCAAGCAATCACAGTGGCGGAGACAGTGAGAGGCAGCCGGATGACAATTGGGTTCATGTTAGATGGATCTTCCATTTCATATTTTCTCATACATAAAGGATTCCCAACTAATTCATCCACACGTTTGTACAGGAAAACTAATGGCAAGCTGTAGTGTCAACTACAATCTGATTTGCTCCGATTTAGGAACAACTCTTGCTATAAGAAATGTATAATTCAAGTAATCTGTAATAAAGAACGTGGTTGAGTGTGTGGAATTAATTGAGGATTCATCACATGTTCAAGCACGGCCTGACTCTAACCTGCAGAGGCGCTGTTGATTCAATCTAAACTAGTTCACGATTAAGTTAAAGGCCTACTGAAACCCACTACTACCGACCACGCAGTCTGATAGTTTACATATCAATGATGAAATATTAACATTGCAACACATGCCAATACGGCCTTTTTAATTTACTAAATTGCAATTTTAAATTTCACGGGAGTTTCTTCTTGAAAACGTCGCGTAATGATGACGTGTACGCGTGGCGTCACTGACTGTAAGGAAATATGAGCGCTGCACACACACACAGCTAAAAGTTGTCTGCTTTAACCGCATAATTACACAGTATTTTGGACATCTGTGTTGCTGAGTCTTTTGCAATTTGTTCAATTAACATTGGAGAAGTCAAAGTAGAAAGATGGAGTTGGGAAGCTTTAGCCTTTAGCCACACAAACACACGGTGATTCCTGGTTTAAAATTCCCAAACATGGATCCCAACCGAATGTCAACCAGCAGGTTTCGGTGAGAAAATTGTGGTAAAAAGTCGCTTCTTACCGGAAATCAACTGAGCTTGCGCCGTCCATAAAGCTGCCGTAGACTTCCCTGAGACACAGGGGTCAAGACACCCGTGGACACACCCCTCCGACTATCAGGTACTATTTAACTCACTAAAACATTAGCAACACAATAGAAAGATAAGGGATTTCCAAGAATTATCCTAGTAAATATGTCTAAAAACATCTGAATCCGTCCCAATGCAATCGCGTTTTTTTTTTTTAGTCCGTCGCTATAAATATCCTCAAACACAAATCTTTCATTCTCGCTCAAATTAATGGGGATATTGTCGTTTTCTCCGTCCGAATAGCTCTTTTTGTTGGAGGCTCCCTATAAAAACAATGTGAGGACGTGAGGAGCCATCAACGGGTGACGCCATCGTCTGCGACTTACGGTAAAGACAAGGCTTTTCTGTTAGCGACCAAAGTTGCGAACTTTATCGTCAATGTTCTCTACTAAATCCTTTCAGCAAAAATATGGCAATATCGCGAAATGATCAAGTATGACACATAGAATGGACCTGCTATCCCCGTTTAAATAAGAAAATCTCATTTCAGTAGGCCTTTAAAGCTTCAGGCCCTTCTACATTTAGCCGGTTATCCAGGGTAAATCCCACCTAACCTTATCCTTGTCCAAACACACACTATGGTCATTCAATAACACTTGTATGTTTAATACGCCAACAATCCTTCAAGCGGTGTGGCTTCATAGCTTACCAAAGTCGTACAAAAACATTTTGATGGATTTTTGAGCGCTGTGTGTAATGTTCTATATTTTCAAAGGAACATTTACAATGTTGGTATTGTTCACTTGAGACCCATCATAGTGCAGCCTACTCTTATCTCTTATGTTAGACTGCCATCTACTGGTCACATGTATCATTACACCATATACCAAATAAAATAGCTACGAGGTGGGTAAGCTCAACCAAACGTATTCCTTAAATTAGGCGACCAGGTTATAAGGCGCACTGTCGAGTTTTGAGGGGGAAAAAAGTCTAGAAAAGTCTAGTAATCGATTACTTTTTGTTAGAATAATTATGTATATATTATCACACTAACTTTAGTATGCTTAAAGTCTGTTGCTTTAGTTATTAACTATTGTGCTCAAGTTAGACTTTTTCCAATCTAATCAAAAGTTATTGTCTGAGGGGTACCCTCAGCCACAGTTGTTATCTTTATTTTAGCCCGCTAACAGCCAAAGACTTCAAGGACCCCAACAAAGATAAGATGACAGCACGCAGACGAGATCGAGACATCAAGAACCTCAACGAAGATAAGATGACAACACGCAGACGAAGCGGGGGCAAGGCGAAATCACAAGGCCCCAGCCCATTCCATCACGTACTGTGCTTTGTATAATATATGTGACCACTCCTTTTAGAGGCGGCCTCAGTGATGTTGACTATGGAACTTTGAATAAAAAGAGGGACGCGGGAGCTGAACCTTAGAGCGTAGGGCGAGACTGTGATTAAGTGTTCAGCGCCGTGCGTTCTCCTCACGAGCTATATTGAAGTCTGTCTCTGCTTGGTTCCTTGCTTCTTGTCTGATTAATAGATGTCATCAGTGTTTGAACCTGGCACTTTTTCCAAGTAACAGTGACAATACTGTAAAAAAGTGTGAAAAGACAACTGTGAAACGTTATTTTCCACGAACCCCAGCGCTTATCGTAATGTTGAAGTCTTCTTTTAACTAAAGCAAATGTGTTCAATTTACAAAGAGGGTTTAAACTTTAAAGTTGATATCGATGTTTGCCAAAAGTATGTATTTTTTGACAAGCCTTCTGTTTTGTGAAGTGTGAAGTGAATTATATTTATACAGCCCTTTTCTCTAGTGACTCAAAGCGCTTTACATAGTGAAACCCATTATATAAGTTACATTTAAACCAGTGTGGGTGGCACTGGGAGCAGGTGGGTAAGTGTCTTGTCCAAGGACACATTGGCAGTAACTAGGATAGCAAAAGCGGGGATCAAACCTGGAACCCTCAAGTTGCTGGCACTGCCACTCTACCAACAGACCTAAACCGCCCCTTTTTGGGAGTTTCCAGAGTTTTCCTCTCCCGTGTTGTGCCCGTTCTTCCCAGCAACCTTTTGTCCAAATACTTTTCCCATACTTGAACATTCACAAAACAAATACTTGTATGAATTCAGGTGGAAAGATGAAAATGCATCCTCTTTCCAGAAGATATCTCTTTTTTTCAAATGCAAATGTAGTCAGGTGGTGTTTTGACTAATGCAACTGTGGGAGTACTTAACGTTGCTAAATTAGTCAAGTCATAAATTGCTTCCCAATATGCCTCCAAAAGGCATGCTTACAAAGGAGACAGAGGAAGGGCAAAAATACACGCCCTCCAAAAAAAAAAAATTAAAAAAAAAAGACGCCATAAAAAAGAAGAGTAATGTGCTTACGCTGGATGTCGATGGTGACACTGCTCTCCTTGCCGTTGGGGACAGCCTTGTTTGAGGCCTTACAGATGATCTGTTGGCCCGTCTCGATGTTTGACGGAGACAGGTAGAGAGTGCTCACGGTGGTTTCTCTCCTCCCGTCCCGGAGCAAAGTCTGCAGACCAAGAACATAGGGAAAAGGGCTTGCTTTAGGCTTAAGTCAGTTAGCGTAGTCCATTTGTTTTCTATATACAGCACCGCATGCCATCTGACTGTAGCACATGTGATGAGTAGGATCCTTTTCTCAAGACGTTAAAGTACATTCTTGTGTAAGTTTGTAGGTTGTCAAGATAATTACTGTATTTTCAGGACGATAAGCCGCTTCTTTTTTTCCCCACAGTTTGAACCCAGCAGCTTTTAAAACGGTGCTGCTAATTAATGGAATGTTCTTCTCTAACGGACAAAATGTTTGCTGTTGAACAAATTGTTTTTAGTAACCAGTTCCTCAGTGTCCGCCCTGAGATCAGTAGGTTGTGAGTTCAAAACCCGGCAGAGTATACTATAAAAACGGGACCCATTACCTCCCTGATTGGCACTCAGCATCAAAGGTTGGAATTGGGGGTTAAATCACCAAAAATGATTCCCGGGCGCGGCACCGCTGCTGCTCACTGCTCTCCTCAACTCCCAGGGGGTGAACAAAGGGATGGGTTAAATCCAGAGGACAAATTTCACCACACCAAGTGTGTGTTTGTGTGTCTATCATAGGTATTTTAACTTAAAGTTTTAATTCAACTTCGACAGACACACTGAAAATGTGTGTTATTGTTTGTGCTAGGGCGCCAATTTTGGGACGAGTTAGCTCAGTTCAGGTGCTACAGGTTTAAAATGTACTTCCTGTTTCGTGCCTTAAACTGGAAGTATTCGTCCATAGCATTTCTGCTCAAAGGGATTCTTCAGTCATCACTCCAAGGAATGTTTGTATGTTTTACAATATAACTAAAACAATTCCATCCATCCATCCATCCATTTTCTGCCGCTTATTCCCGTTCGGGGTCGCGGGGGGCGCTGGCGCCTATCTCAGCTACAATCGGGCGGAAGGCGGGGTACACCCTGGACAAGTCGCCACCTCATCGCAGGGCCAACACAGATAGACAACATTAACAATTCATACTTACTAAATTGTCCCATGTGTGATGTCTGCAGGAGTGTTGTCATGCATATTTGTACATGCTATCGTAATGTAATCAAGCTGGTGTCGTTAGCATTATTGAATATGCTAACACGTGTCTGTGTATGTATTATTTGTAGTATTTCAGTTTTGTAAATTCACCAAAACGTCATCATGGAGTTAACTGATTAGAGAGCTAGCTTCTACAGGTCTACATAACATGAAATGGTGGTTTCTTGGTGAAAATGTTACATAGATTATGTTTGACAGATCATCTTCAAGCCGCTTTCTGACAGTCGCTTCCGGATACGCCGTTTTGTGGGCGGTCTTATTTACGTGGCTCACCTTCGGCAGCCTCCTCTCCCCGTCATCTTTGTTGTAGCGGTGTAGCGTGCAAGGACGGGTGTATGGGAAGGGTCAAAAGATTGCGCTAAGTGTTGTAATGACATTCAGACTTTACTTAAATCAATCATCTCCTCATCCGGAAACAACAACAAAGGAAATGTGTCCTGTGAAAAACCATCCGACCGAAACTGTAATAACTAAAGTTCCTTGGGTGAACAATTAAACTCACTACACCGGTATGTTTTAGCTTTCATGGCGAGTTAACTGACAGAAATAAGTAAGAACTTTACACTACGTTATATTAGAAATGGCGACACCAGAGGATGAATGTCACATAACAAGAATATAGAGGAAAAAAAGGAGCTTATCAACTCGCAGACGCGCGCAATTTTTCAGGACTTATGCAGATCCCAAATACAGATCAGCAGGCACCAGAAGGTAAGAAAATGTACTTTTGCATAATATTGCGAAACAAACGCCAGATAATATGTCTTACCTTATACACACGCCATAATAATAATTGTATGTTTAATGCGTCCACAATCCTCCAAGCAATGCGGCTTCACAGCTTACCAAAGTCGTAGTAAAACATTTTGATATATTTTTGAGCGCCGTGTGTAATGTCCTATATTTTCAATGGAACATTTAAAAAGTTGGTGTTGTTTACCTAGTGTGTGTGTGACAATCATTGGTACTCTAACTTAACTTGGGGACGGCGTGGCGCAGTGGGGAGAGTGGCCGTGCGCAACCCGAGCGTCCCTGGTTCAATTCCCACCTAGTACCAACCTCGTCACGTCCGTTGTGTCCTGAGCAAGACACTTCACCCTTGCTCCTGATGGGTGCTGGTTGGCGCCTTGCATGGCAGCTCCCTCCATCAGTGTGTGAATGTGTGTGTGAATGGGTAAATGTGGAAGTAGTGTCAAAAAGCGCTTTGAGTACCTTGAAGGTAGAAAAGCGCTATACAAGTACAACCCATTTATTTATCATTTATAACTTAACATATTGCAATCATAGTGCAGTCCACACTTGTGTTATGTTTGACTGCCATCTACTGGTCACACCTATGATTACACGAGGTACCAAATACAAAAGTTTACAGGTGAGTAAGCTCAACCAAACTTATATCTTACATTAGGCGCACTGGGTTATAAGGCGCACTGTCGAGTTTTTAGGGGAAGTGAAGTGAAGTGAATTATATTTATATAGCGCTTTTTCTCTAGTGACTCAAAGCGCTTTACATAGTGAAACCCAATATCTAAGTTACATTCAAACCAGTGTGGGTGGCATTGGGAGCAGGTGGGTAAAGCGTCCTGCCCAAGGACACAACGGCAGTGACTAGGATGGCGGAAGGTGGAATCGAACCTGCAACCCCCAAGTTGCTGACACTGCGGCCACTCTACCAACCAAGCTAAACCGCCCCAACTAAACCGAACAACTAGATTTTTAAATGCGCCTCATAGTCGGAAAAATACGGTAATTTTCGCCCTAGAAAATATTTTGTTTCGTTGTTTGAGGTGTTTCTTTAAACCTTATGTTATATTTTGTTGTATTGTTATACTATTTGTATTAGCTTCTGTGCTCTCCTCTGAACAAAATATGGTTGTATCAACTCAAAACAGTACTAACTTTAAATCCTTTGCAATTTTACAGCTGTCGTTTATGTAAAGATTGAACACATTTGGTCTCAACATTGATCCATGCAAGTTCTAATTGAAGCTGCAGACGTGTGTTCTTGGCTGAACTATTGTTCAACTCTCTTCACTTCAGCCTTCCCGGTAAGGTCTATTCAGGTGTACTGGAGAGGAGGCTATGCCGGATAGTCGAACCTCGGATTCAGGAGGAACGGTGTGGTTTTCGTCCTGGTCGTGGAACTGTGGACCAGCTCTATACTCTTGGCAGGGTCCTTGAGGGTGCAGGGGAGTTTGCCCAACCAGTCTACATGTGCTTTATGGACTTGGAGAAAGCATTCGACCGTGTCCCTCGGGAAGTCCTGTGGGGAGTGCTCAGAGAGTATGGGGTATCGAACTGTCTGATTGTGGCGGTTCGCTCCGTCTACGATCAGTGTCAGAGCTTGGTCCGCATTGCCGGCAGTAAGTCGGACTCGTTTCCGGTGAGAGTTGGACTCCGCCAAGGCTGTCCTTTTTCACCGATTCTGTTTAAAACTTTTATGGACAGAATTTCTAGGCACAGTCAAGGCGTTGAGGGGTTCCGGTTTGGTGGCCACAGGATTGGGTCTCTGCTATTTGCAGATGATTTGGTCCTGATGGCTTCATCTGGCCGGGATCTTCAGCTCTCACTGGATCGGTTCGCAGCCGAGTGTGAAGCGACCGGAATGAGAATAAGCACCTCCAAGTCCGAGTCCATGGTTCTCTCCCGGAAAAGGGTGGAGTGCCATCTCCGGGTTGGGGAGGAGACCCTGCCCCAAGTGGAGGAGTTCAAGTACCTCGGAGTCTTGTTCACGAGTGAGGGAAGAGTGGATCGCGAGATCGACAAGCGGATCGGTGCGGCGTCTTCAGTAATGCGGACGCTGTATCAATCCGTTGTAGTGAAGAAGGAGCTGAGCCGAAAGGAAAAGCTCTTAATTTACTGGTAGCTTTACGTTCCCATCCTCACCTATGGTCATGAGCCTTGGGTCATGACCGAAAGGACAAGATCACGAGTACAAGCGGCCAAAATGAGTTTCCTCCGCCGTGTGGCGGGGCTCTCCCTTAGAGATAGGGTGAGAAGCTCTGCCATCCGGGAGGAGCTCAAAGTAAAGCCACTGCTCCTCCAGATCGAGAGGAGCCAGATGAGGTGGTTCGGGCACGTCCAACCGGTAGGAAGCCACGAGGAAGACCCAGGACACGTTGGGAAGACTATGTCTCCCGTCTGGCCTGGGAACGCTTCGGGATCCCTCGGGAAGAGCTGGACGAAGTGGCTGGGGATAGGAAAGTCTGGGCTTCCCTGCTTAGGCTGCTGCCCCCGCGACCCGACCTCGGATAAGCGGAAGAATATGGATGGATGGATCTATTCACACCCTACTGAGAACCAATGTCCTATCTTAGCATTTCAAGAAAAAAAAAAACACAGGAGGTTGCACCTATTACCTGTAACACAATTATATTTGGGTGGGAAAAAAAAACACATTTCAAGTGGCATTTGAAAAAGATTGACAATGACTGATACATAACTGACCGCGATGGAGCTTTGTTAAATTACAAACTTCAGCTCAGAGATTGCATGGATGACCCAAGAAAGAAAGAAATTAATGTTTGGTTAATACATCGCAGTACTGTACGCTATAAAACTACCCTTCAGGTACCGTGCAAACATGCCCCCGAGAGGATGAATCTAATTGGAATTTCTCATCACAGGCATTTTGTCCTTTAAAGCAGTAACCTTTAGAACTGTAGAAAGTCTTCCCACACTCAACGGCTGCTCTGAAAAGAAGTAAACGCTTCTCAAGTCTCCTTTTTTTTTTCCCCGTGCGTCTTAAGCGCCACGCTCCGCCGCATGTCTTGTCGTACTCGGCAAAGAACATCAATCTTCTTTGCAACGTTCATCTTCCTGAGCCCTCCATTGTGGAAGCCATCTGGAATCAGTAGGTAGCGGGCTGCGTAGCGTAGCGCCACGGAGTTGATGCTAACCATTGTGGGACAGAAATCAAACCACCAGACAAGAACAAATTGCATGGCAACGTGGTCAACCGCAAAAGTCAAAACACATTTCTTTCGGAGGGACTCACCGCTGGGAAGAATGGCAAACCCAAGAGTGGCAAAAACACATTCTGCCGTTTTTTTTTTGTTTGGGAAGAAAGGACGGCCTGCCCTGACCAGAAGAAGCTTTACTGCACTTTTACATTTGGATTTCTCTCACAAATCCTCGGAACACAGAATGGTATTTTGCTCCGCTCTGATGACCAAAGACGACTTTAGACAGATTTTCATGGCACTAAAATAGAGGAAAGCTTAGTGTGAACATCGTTTCTGCAAACCGAGGCCGGAATTATTTTATTGTGACTTTCTACGCTGACTTTTGATGAGCAAACTACCTGAATGATACCACACATTCATTTCAATTACCTTAATGCAGACCTTTTTTTAGCATTTAAATACAACCCCCCTTTCCATATGAGTTGGGAAATTGCGTTAGATGTAAATATAAACGGAATACAATGATTTGGAAATCCTTTTTAACCCATATTCAGTTGAATGCACTACAAAGACAAGATATTTGATGTTCAAACTCATAAACTTTTTTTTTTTTTGCAAATAATAATTAACTTAGAATTTCATGGCTGCAACACGTGCCAAAGTAGTTGGGAAAGGGCATGTTAACCAGAGTGTTACATCACCTTTTCTTTTAACAACACTCAATTAATGTTTGGGAACTGAGGAAACTAATTGTTAAAGCTTTGAAAGTGGAATTCTTTCACATTCTTGTTTTATGTAGAGCTTAAGTCGTTCAACAGTCCGGGGTCTCCGCTGTCGTATTTTACGCTTCATAATGCGCCTCACATTTTTGATGGGAGACAGGTCTAGACTGCAGGCGGGCCAGGAAAGTACCTGCACTCTTTTACTACAAAGCCACGCTGTAGTAACACGTGGCTAGGCATTGTCTTGCTGAAATAAGCTGGGGCGTCCATGATAACGTTGCTTGGATGACAACATATGTCGCTCCAAAACCTGTATGGACCATTCAGCATTAATGGTGCCTTCACAGATGTGTAAGTTACCCATGCCTTGGGAACTAATACACCCCCATACTATCACAGGTTTCTGGCTTTCGAACTTTGCGCCTATAACAATCCGGATGGTTATTTTCCTCTTTGTTCCGTAGGACACCACGTCCACAGTTTCCAAATATAATTTGAAATGTGGACTCGCCAGACCACAGAACACTTTTCCACTTTGCATCAGTCCATCTTAGATGATCTCGGGCCCAGCGAAGCCAGCTGTGTTTCTGGGTGTTGTTGATAAATGGGTTTTGCTTTGCATAGCAGAATTTTAACTTACACTTACAGATGTAGCGACCAACTGTAGTTACTGACAGTGGTTTTATGACGTGTTCCTGAGCCCATGTGCTGATATCCTTTACACACTGATGTCGTTTTTTGATGCGGTACCACCTGAGGGATCAAAGGTCCGTAATATCATTGCTTACGTGCAGTGATTTCTCCAGATTCTCTTAACCTTTTGATGATTTTACGGACCGTAGACGGTAAAATCCCTAAATTCCTTGCAATAGCTCGTTGAGAAATGTTGTTCTAAAACTGTTCGACAATTTGGTAACAAAGTGGTGACCCTTGCCCCATCCTAGTTTGTGAATTATTTAGCATTTCATGGAAGCTGATTTTAAACCCAATCATAGCAGCCACCTGTTCCTTATTAGCTTGCACACCTGTGGGATGTTCCTTATAAGTGTTTTATGAGCATTCCTCAACTTTATCGGTATTTATTGCCACCTTTCCCAACTTCTTTCTCACGTGTTGCTGGGATCGGATTCTGAAGTTAATGATCATTTGTAAACAAAAAAATGTTTATTAGTTTGAATGTCAAATATGTTGTCTTTGTAGCATATTCAACTGAATATGGGTTGAAAATGATTAGCAAATTATTGTATTCCGTTTATATTTACATTTAACACAATTTCCCGACTCATATGGAAACGAGGTTTGTATTTTACAAAAAAAAGTATTTAATGACGCTTTATGCATAATTACTTATGTATTGCCAGTACTGTATTAAAGAAAAATATATACCTATATATAAGAGTATGTTCATAAATTACTATCTTTCTGTTACCAAAGTCAGTTATTCATAAATTGAGATAGTAAAGACAGTACATGATTTGCTGCATGTTGTTATGATTGCATTGATTGATTGATTGATACTTTTATTAGTAGATTGCACAGTACAGTACATATTCCGTACAATTGACCACTAAATGGTAACACCCGAATAAGTTTTTCAACGTTAATCAATTCATGGTACAAATATATACTATCAACATAATACAGTCATCACACAAGTTAATCATCAGAGTATATACATTGAATTATTTACATTATTTACAATCCGGGGGGTGGGATGAGGAGCTTTGGTTGATATCAGAACTTCAGTCATCAACAATTGCATCAACAGAGAAATGTGGACATTGAAACAGTGTAGGTCTTATTTAGTAGGATATGTACTGCCAGCAGAGAACATAGTGAGTTCACATAGCATAAGAACAAGTATATACATTAGAAGTACATTTGAGTTGTTTATAATCCGGGGAGATGGGATGTGAATGGAGGAGGGTATTAGTAAAGTGTTGAAGTTGCCTGGAGGTGTTGTTTTAGAGCGGTTTTGAAGGAGGATAGAGATGCACTTACTCTTACACCTGTTGGGAGTGCATTCCACATTGATGTGGCATAGAAAGAGAATGAGTTAAGACCTTTGTTAGATCGAAATCTGGGTTTAAGGTGGTTTGTGGAGCTCCCCCTGGTGTTGGGGTTATGGCGGTCATTTACGTTAAGGAAGTAATTTGACATGTACTTCGGTATCAAGGAGGTGTAGCGGATTTTATAGACTAGGCTCAGTGCAAGTTGTTTTACTCTGTCCTCCACCCTGAGCCAGCCCACTTTGGAGAAGTGGGTTGGATTGAGGTGTGATCTAGGGTGGAGGTCTAAAAGTAACCGGATTAGCTTATTCTGGGATGTTTGGAGTCTAGATTTGAGAGTTTTGGAGGTGCTGGGGTACCAGGAGGTGCAAGCGTAATCGAAGAAGGGTTGAATGAGAGTTCCCGCTAGAATCCTCAACGGCGGTATTTTGCCAAACTACTTTATTAGCTATAATAATTTCTGAAACTACGTCACAGTAGCACTTCCTAAGCTGAGATAGTCACGACAGTGCATGATATGCTACTTGCTGCTACGTCTCCAACACCAATATTTTCCTGAACTACTATATTATTAGTTATAACACTTTCTGATACTAAAGTCAGTAGCTCATAAACTGAGATAGTAAAGACTGAGCATGATATGCTGCATGTTGCTATGCCTGCGACACCAGTATTTTCCTAAACTGATATCTGTATTAGGTATACATTCTGACACTATATCGGTACATTAATTTAAAATGTGGGATAGTCATGACAGTGCATGATATGCTGCTTTTGCTATTCCTCAAAACCATTATTTTCTAAACTACTAGATTCATTAGTTATCATGCTTTCTGATACTAAGTCACAGCTATGTCTGCAATACCAATATTTTCCAAAACTACTTTCTTATTACTTATAACTCTTTCTGATACAAAAGTTAGTAATAAATAAAATGAGATAGTAAAGACAGTGCATGATACGCTGCATGTTGCTATGCCTGCGACAACAGTATTTTCCTAAACTGATATATTTATTAGTTATACATTCTGACACCATGTCAGTACATTCATTTAAAATGTGGGATAGTCATGACAGTGCATGATATGCTGCTTTTGCTATTCCTCAACACCATTATTTTCTAAACTACTATATTCATTAATTATCATGCTGATACTAAGTCACAGCTATGTCTGCAATACAAATATTTTCCAAAGCTACTTTCTTATTAGCTATAACTCTTTCTGATACAAAAGTCAGTAATAAATAAAATGAGATAGTAAAGACAGTACATGATATGCTGCATGTTGCTTTGGCTGTGACACCAGTATTTTCCTAAACTGCTATCTTTGTTAATTATACATTCTGACACCATATCAGTACATTCATTCAAAATGTGGGATAGTCATGATAGTGCATGATATGCTGCTTTTGCTATTCCTCAACACCATTATTTTCTAAACTACTATATTCATTAGTTATCATACTTTCTGATACTAGGTCACAGCAATGTCTGCAATACCAATATTTTCCAAAACTACTATCTTATTAGTTATAACTCTTTCTGATACAAAAGTCAGTAATAAATAAAATGAGATAGTAAAGACAGTATTTGATATGCTACATGTTGCTAGGCCTGCAACACCAGTATTTTCCTGAACTACTTTATTAGTTATAATACTTTGACACTAAGTCACAGCAGTACTTCATAATCTGGGAGAGTCACGACAGTGCATGATATGCTACTTCTTGCTAAACCTCCAACAACAATACTTTCGCATGCAACTATATTTATTAGTTTAAACACTTTCTGATACATAGTATTTCATTAACTGGAACAATCAAGGCAGTGCATGATATGCTGTTGTTTTATGCCTTAACACCATCCTTTTCCTAAACAAATATATTTATATGTTATAAATTGGCGCTGCGATGAGGTGGTGACTTGTCCAGGGTGTACCCCGCCTTCCGCTCGATTGTAGCTGAGATAGGCGCCAGCACCCCCCGCGGTAGAAAATGGATGGATGGATGTTATAAGACTTTCTGATACTTCGTCAGAACTTCATAAACTAGGATAATGAAGACAGTGCATGGTATGCTACTTGTTGCTATGTCTCCAACACCAATATTTACCCTAAACTACTATATTATTAGTTATCATACTTTCTGAAACTAAGTCACAGCAGTATTTGATTAGCTACGATTGTCACAACACTATACTCCTTGTTGCTATGCCTCAAACAGTATTTAGCTAAACTACTATCTTTATTAATTTAAACACTTTTTGATACTTAGTACTTCATTAACTTGGATCATCAATAAATGAAATGCATCCTTTGCTATGCCTCAACACTATTATTTTCCAAAACTATTATATGTATTAGATGTCATACAATCCGATACAAAGTCACAGAAGTACTTCATAAACTAGGATAATCAAGACCATACATGATATGCTACGTGTCGCTATGTCTCCAACACCAATATTTACCCTGAACTACGATATTTATTAGTTGTCATACTTTCTGATACTAAGTCACAGCAATACTTTATAAACTGTGATAGTCACGACAGTGCATGATATGCTACTTGTTGTTATGCCTTCAACAACATTTTCCTATGCTACTATCTTTATTAGTTTAAACACGTTCTGATATTTAGTACTTCATTAACTAAAATAATCAAAACAGTGCATGACATGCTGTTTTTTATGCCTCAACACCATCATTTTCCTAAACAAATATCTTTATATGTTATAAGACTTTCTGATACTTAGTCAGTACTTCATAAAATAGGATAATCAAGACAGTGCATGGTATGCTACTTGTTCCTATATCTCCAAGACCAATATTTACCCTAAACTACTACAATATTAGTTATCATACTTTCTGAAAGTAAGTCACAGTAGTACTTCAGAAGCTATGCCTCACAAACAGTATTTTTCTAAACTACTATTTTTATTAGTTTAGCCAAATTCTGATACTGAGTATTTCAAATAATGCCTGTATTAATGTATATTTGTGAGTTTTACTAGAATCAAGTGCTTTTGTAAGGTTTGCAAACACACAATTTAGTTTCTTACTCAATAGGACAATAATGTTCTTAGTAGAGATGTCCGATCATGGTTTTTCTGCCGATATCCGATATTGTCCAACTCTTAACTACCGATTCCGATATCAACCGATACCGATATATACAGTCGTGGAATTAACACATTATCATGCTTAATTTTGTTGTGATGCCCCGCTAGATGCATTAAACAATGTAACAAGGTTTTCCAACATAAATCAACTCAAGTTATGGAAAAAAATGCCAACATGGCACTGCCATATTTATTATTGAAGTCACAAAGTGAATATTTTTTTTTAATATGCCTCAAAACGGCAGCTTCGAATTTGGGATATGCTCTCCCTGAGAGAGCATGAGGAGGTTGAGGTGGGCGGGGTTGAGATGGGGGGAGCAGGTGGGGATAGCGGGGGTTGTATATTGCAGCGTCCCGGAAGAGTTAGTGCTGCAAAGGGATCTGGGTATTTGTTCTGTTGTGTTTATGTTGTGTTATGGTGCGGATGTTCTCCCGAAATGTGTTTGTCATTCTTGTTTGGTGTGGGTTCACATTGTGGCGCATATTTGTAACAGTGTCAAAGTTGTTCAGTGTGACCTGTATTGCTGTTGGCCAAATATACCTTGCATTCTCTTGTGCGTGTGAAAAGCCGCAGATATTATGTGATTGGGCCGGCATGCAAAGGCAGTGCCTCTAAGGTTTTTTGGCCCTCTGTAGGTCTCCTTATGTCTGTGTACCACTCCGTACAGCGGCATTTTAAAAAGTCACGAATGTTACTTTTTGAAACCGATACTTTCTGATATTACATTTTAAAGCATTTATCAGCCGAAAATATCGGCAATCCGATATTATCGGACATCTCTAATTCTTAGACTCCTGATGTAATGCGAAAAAAGCAATACAAAATGTAATCAATCATAACTCCTAAACCAAACATGCAAACTGCTGATCCGCTTGGGATGGTTTCCTGCTGGCTCTGCTGTGAACGGGACTCTCGCTGCTGTGTTGGATCCGCTTTTGACTGGACTCTCGCGACTTTGTTGGATCCATTATGGATTGAACTTTCACAGTATCATGTTAGACCCGCTCGACATCCATTGCTTTCCTCCTCTCAAAGGTTCTCATAGTCGTCATTGTCACCGACGTCCCACTGGGTCATTATTGTCACCGATGTCCCACTGGGTGTGAGTTTTCCTTGCCCTTATGTGGGCCTACCGAGGATGTCGTAGTGGTTTGTGCAGCCCTTTGAGACACTAGTGATTTAGGGCTATATAAGTAAACATTGATTGATTGAAACTGTCTAATAATGGCTGAACTAATTTATCCTTTTGACTTGTACTCGAAGCATACGCTTTTGTAAGGTTTGTAAACACAAAAAAAATATTTTTTACACAATATAACAGTTATTTTCTTAGAGTCCTGAAATAATGTGGAAAAAGCAATAACTAGAATAATCAAGCCAGTGCATGAATTGCTGCTTTTGCTTTGCCTCAACACTATTATTTTCCAAAACTACTATATGTATTAGTTTTCATAATTTTTGACACAGCAGTACTTCACAAACTAGAATAATCAAAACAATGCATGCTATTACTTGTTACTATGCCTCAAACATCAATATTTTCCTTAATTATTATATGTATTAGTTATAACACTCTGATTCTTAGTACTTCATAAACTAGGATAATTGAGATAGTGCATGAAATGCTGATCTTTGCTCTGCCTCCAAAACTAATATTTTAACTGAAATTATAATTAAGATTTGTTGCAAAATACTTTCTAATACAGCTGACGTATTAAGAGTCAACTTAGGTGACCAGACTCTTCCGTCAACTTTGATCCTAACAAGAAGGTGACCTGTGGGTAGCAGATCACTTGGTGGCTTAAAAAAAATCCAATCAAACGGATTATCTTCTAATTAAAAACACAGCTGAACCAAATAGATTACCTACTCGGTAAAACTTGATGTTCTGCCGGACAAGCTAATTCGTCGCTTGGCCCGTTTACAGTGAAGTTCTAGTTGCCATTGCAGGTTGAAGCTAAAGACGCAATCTGCCGCATTTTTTTTGTGCACGAATGTCGGCACGAGGCTCACTTTCTGTTTCCCGAAGTCTGATGTTTTGTCCAACATCCGTCCAGCCTCAACTTTCCATCAGTGGGATCTAATCCTATTTCCTCCTGCTCCACATGACATCACATAATGGCCATAATGGGATGTAAACGTCTTCTGAGGGTATTTGAGGGGGAATATCTGCTTTCTGACAAGTGTTTTTTTTTAGCAATCTTGCAGAAAATAAGCTTTAACTGCACATTTGTCTGCTTTTAGGGTTTTATTTTCTCTTTCTAAGTGTCCAGGCTACTAAAACCAGGCTGATTGGCATGAAATAGATTATAGAGCAAAAGGTTTTTGGATGTGCCATTAGCAACGAACAGTCTACAGCAGGGGTAGGGAACCTATGGCTGGCGAGCCAGATGTGGCTCTTTTGATGACTGCGTCTGGCTCTCGGATAAATCTGAGCTGACACTGCTTAACACAATAAGTAATGAATAATTCCAATTGTAATCACAGTGTTAAAAATAACGCTCAAAATATAAAACATGTTCATGCATTTTTATGTTCAAGAAGTTGCGCTAATGGTAAGAAGTAATTTATTTATTATTGGTTAGTGTGGGGCTTGCCATCCTGGGGTTTCTACAGACCACCAAGCACCGACATGAGAGCCTGTTACAGGGTTCCAATATTGTTTTATTTTTCAATAAGTCTCTCAGTTGCTTTCCAGCAATTGTCTCTTTCTCTTTCGTCCTCGCTCGCGCTCTGGCTCCAACCCCAACCCCGTCTCTCCTCCTGGCTGCTGCTTATAAACAGAGCGACAGGTGTTTAGATAACAAGGCCCAGGCGGACCATCCATGCACCTGTCGCTGATTTTGAAGCCGGTCCTGGCAACACCCAGCATTGCTGCAGGCCTGCAGGCCACGCCCCCTCCACAGTTGGTTTCAGAATAACAATATTATTACAAAGAATAAGAGACCTATTATACTCTAGAAATGTTGGTCTTACTTAAAAATGCACGCTTTTAGTTGTGTTTAGAGCTACAAAAAATATTACATGGCTCTTACAGAAATACATTTTAAAATAATTGGCTTTTAGGCCCGCTTAGCCAAAAAGGTTCCCGACCCCTGGTCTACAGTGAGTGTGTACATTAGTTACATATTATGCATCTTAGAACCAAAGTGTGAGTTTAATATGAAACATCCTTGAGGATTGCAAGCGATCCAAATTTCCTTCTTGAAATGTCTACCTGCAAAGCAGACCTGATTTTATATACAATATAAAAATGCACTTTCCCACAAGAACAAGTCATAAAAATGTCAACATTGCTGTCTGCTATGCTACCACCAATACAGCGATCTCGGCTTGTGTGTGGATAAAAACATGTCTGACGTTACTGTAAGGATTTGAGTGTTGTTGTTTTTTCAGTAATGGACACCTGGAACCAACAGCTCATGCACAAAGTATGATATGTGTCTCCATCGGCTCCACTGAAGCACATCAGGATGTCGCAGTCAAGTGGGAACTTTGTTTAGAAAGTTCCCCTGACAGGCATGCGAGGAAATTTACAGCTAAAACTAGAGTTATTTATACGCTGTCTGGCCACCTTTTGGGTTAGCGATATAAAAGGTAAACTTTTTGTTGGGAAACAAGATTTTAAAGCTTTTTGATACAGCACCAATCATCACGATTTACCTGACACATAAGACGTGACAAACTGGGGGACGGGGGTCGGGTGGGTGCATTATTCACTTTAGCCACCAGATGGTAGTAGAGTGTTACAAGTCTTAAAATGTGTTCTGTGGCAATTCCAACTTTGACAACAGCATTAGTTGCTGTGAGGAGTGGCACTTTCCATCAATTTCAGTAACCTATCCATGAATAGGTTCATACGAAACCCTTCCCTATTGTAACTTCTAGACAAGGAGTTTTCAAAATGTGTCTGAGATATAATACGGTTGGAGCCACTAATTGAACAAAGTATTTTTCAGAGCAATTGTGGCATATTCCATTCAACTCAGACTCTTTTTAAACCCTCATTGTAGGACATGTTTTTTACCCTTTGAAATAAGTTATCTATGGTGAGGTGCATGATGGGCAGTCATTTTAGCAATATTGTCTGTATAAAAATGCAGTGTGCAATGCCTGTTAAAAAAATGAACTGTTTCAGATAATAAATAAATAAATACATTGCAACATTTATTAATGAGCATATTATGCTGTGTAAATGTTCATATCCATCAATCCATCTATTTTCTGCCACTGTCTTGTTTTATTGTCATCATATAATCTTTTGCAAGTATGCCATTAAGTTGCAATTACAGTTGCAACTTCAAAACATTAGATGGCAGTAGTGTAACGCTTAAAGTTTTTTTTTTTTTCTGTTACGCCCTAGAAAGTGTTAATACTGTCAGTACTGTACCTAATACGCACCAGCCATTGTATTGTAATTCTAGTTGTGTTTTTGGATAACACATTTGAAAGTGTTAACATCCATCCATTTTTTACCGCTTATTCCCTTTTGGGGTCGCGGGGGGGCGCTGGCGCCTATCTCAGCTACAGTCGGGCAGAAGGCGGGGTACACCCTGGACAAGTCGCCACCTCATCGCAGGGCCAACACAAATAGACAGACAACATTCAGACACTAGGGCCAATTTAGTGTTGCCAATCAACCTATCCCCAGGTGCATGTCTTTGGAAGTGGGAGGAAGCCGGAGTACCCGGAGGGAACCCACGCATTCACGGGGAGAACATGCAAACTCCACACAGAAAGATCCTGAGCCTGGATTTGAACCCAGGACTGCAGGACCTTCGTATTGTGAGGCAGACGCACTAACCCCTCTGCCACCGTGAAGCCCTTTTCCACCATAATTTACAAATAAATTATTTAAAATTCCTACAATGTGAATTCACATTGCCATGTATAATTGCTAATGCTAATCAGTATAATTTTGATAGCAACGTCAATTTATATGAGCATCAAGCTGGCACATTTTTGGGGGAAAAAGCTGAGCCTGAATGTGACTATACAGTTGTGGTCAAAAGTTTACATACACTTGTGAAGGGCATAATGTCATGGCTGTCTTGAGTTTCCAAGCATTTCCACAATTCTTATTTTTTGTGATAGAGTGATCGAAGCACATACTTGTTGGTCACAAAAAACATTCATGAAGTTTGGTTCTTTTATGAATTTATCATGGATCTACTGAAAATGTGACCAAAATTGCTGGGTCAAATGTGTACTGTACATCCAGCAATGTTAATATTTGGTTACATGTCCCTTGGCAAGTTTCACTGCAAATAGGCGCTTTTGGTTGCCATCCAAAAGCTTCTGGTTGAATTTTTGACCACTCCTCTTGACAAAATTGGTGCAGTTCAGCTCAATTTGTTGGTTTTCTGACATGGACTTGTTTCTTCAGCATTGTCCACATGGTTAAGTCAAGACTTTGGGAAGGTCTTAACTCATTCTCCTTCTATGCCACATCAATGTGGAATGCACTCCCAACAGGTGTAACAGTAAGTGGATCTCTATATTCCTTCAAAACCGCTCTAAAACAACACCTCCAGGAAACTTCAACCCTTTACTAATACCCTCCTCCATTCACATCCCATCTCCCCGGTTTGTAAATAACCTAATGTAAATAATCAAATGTATTTCTAATGTATATACTTGTTCTTATGCTATCTGAACTCACCATGGTCTCTGCTGGCTGTACATATCCTACTAAGTAAGACCTACACTGTTTCAATGTCCATTTCTCTGTTGATGCAATTGTTGATGACTGAAGTATTGATATCAACCAAAGCTCCTCATCCCACCCCCCCGATTGTAAATAATATAAATAATTCAATGTATATACTATGATGATAACTTGTGTGATGACTGTATTATGTTGATAGTATATATTTGTACCATGAATTGATTAACGTGGACCCAATTTAAACAAGTTGAAAAACTTATCCGGGTGTTACCATTTAGTGGTCAATTGTACGGAATATGTACTGAACTGTGCAATCTACTATTAAAAGTTTCAATCAATCAATCAAAGGCCATTGCAAAACCTTAATTCTAGCCCGATTTTGCCATTTCTTTACTACGTTTTAGGTTTGGGGTTGGAACTCCCAACTGCGCCCAAGACCCAACCTCTGGGATGATGATTTTAGGTTGTCCTGAAGAATTTGGAGGTAATCCTCCTTTTTCATTGTCCCATTTACTCTCTGTAAAGCACCAGTTCCATTGGCGGCAAAACAGGCCCAGAGCTTAATACCACCACCACCATGCTTGACAGTAGGTGTGGTGTTACTGGGATTACCAATTCTTCTCCAAAACATACTCCTGGGTATTGTGGCCAAACAGCTAAAGTTTAGTTTCATCTGACCACAAAACTTTCCTCCAGGTCTTATCTTTGTCAATGTGATGTCATTCCATGTTTTTTTATGACCGACAAGTATGTGCTCCAATTTTGATCACAGGAAAGTACGAGTTGTACAAATTATTGGAAACTCATGACAGACATGACAAGTGTATGTAAACTCAATTTATACATAGTTGACACATTGGAAGATCTTGCTTTGATTTTTGGCTGAGACCAGGGATATTGGGCTCAAAAAGGTTGGTGACCACTGACCTAGAGGTAGTTTGGCTGAGGTGGCTCTCAGTGCTGCTGGAGTAAATGCCAAATGATGTTGGCAACCAGGTATGATGGCATGCGCAACTCAGGTACCGTAATATGGCATCGCCATACCGACAGGATTCGAGCACTGCCAAAAAGGTACCAGATTGAATACCCATCTCTACATACCATTAGATAATTTGTTCTTTCTTTCAAGAACTAAATAAACTGAGCAGCCGTGTTTAGATGTTGTACAGTGACTTAATAAAATGTGTTTCAGATGATTAATGCATCCTATTTTAAAAATCTATTTTAATAAACTGGTGATTGTATGCATAATGCTCTTGCCAATAACTCATACAGTCTTTTGGATTTTTTAAATAGTATTTCTATTTGGGGGTAGGGGCTCGTGACATCTCATTTTATAGCACATAATTGTGGTGCGTTCAAGGAACCTTGATTACAGTTTGAAACAATGGTGTCACTACTTTTTCAAAAGTGGGGGCTTTTACCCCTCAGTACATGCACTAAAAATATTACAATAATGATATGTATTATGATTTGTATCTACTAATAACAATCCTACATGAATTAGGTAATCTCTACCTAATACTATGAAGTAAAGAGAAATTTGACGGATTGTAATTATATTAACGTTAATATTGAAAGATATGTGATTATTGAAACTCAGGTCCAGGCTATTTTTTTTTTTTTTTTAAATATAACACTAAATAATTTAAGGGGCTTTAAGAATGTTTTATTGAGTCTTCCCCCCCCCACCCCCCCCCTAAAATGTCCCAGCAGTCAGTGGTTTGAAAACTTGATAAAACACTATTGATGAAACGAAGACATAAGCATGTTAATAATGCAGGCTTTTTGATCGTGGAGTGCCTCCGAGTTTTCACATGTATAGAACGTATCATAAAATGATCGGCATGCAGGAGGGAACGAGATATTTTAATCCCATCTTTAAAATGCCTAAAAACGTTTTTTTTTTCCATTCAAAATATTGAAGAAACTACAGGCTGCACGCAAAAAAACAGCATGTGTTTTAAACAGCTAATTTGAACCAAATTAAGTCAATAATTTCTTATTTTTTACTGCATGTAAACATTCCGAGTGTGTATATGTGGGACGGTGATGTATATTTTTGTGTAATAAATTAAGTAATAATAAAGACCAAAATGGGTTCATAAACAAAATCTTGTTTCGAGCCACAAAAAGTCTAAGGATTTAATATTGCCATGATATATACAACTATGAACCTCCCAGGCGGTGCGGACCGCAATTACACTAAACAATGAAATTAAGTACAATAATATAAAACACGTTGTCATTGCACTTAAAAAGTACAGCAAAATAAGTTTTCAGTGCACACCGTCCAAGAACTGACATAGTATATATATATATAGTTACAGGGGTGGACAGAACAGGGAGGATGATGGGTCGGAGGAGTAGAAGGAGAGGAAACAGCGAGGGTAGTGTGCATGTAGGCGATTTCAGGGAGAGGGAGGGGGAGCGTCCGCCTTCGTTGAGAGCCAGAAGAAGAAGAGGGCCACAAATGAGTGTGAGACCTCTGTTCTCAAATCATCTTGATAAGTTCTACAGCAGAATCTAGAGCAGGGGATTCAAAAGTGTGCCACAGTAAAACTATTTTCAGAAAAATCTGAGAAAAAATAAATACAATTCTATAGCTCACACTAAACTCTGACTATTGTTGACTGTAAACATCACAAAAGTTAACAAGATTGAACATGATATTTTAAAGATTATTTTTGTCAAGGTGCTGAGCATACCTTCAAGGGGAATTACACTTTTTTGCAAGTGTGTTTATCATTTCCAATCCTTATGTAAGACAAGAACACATTTTTTATTTTTATTTTATTTTGTGCATTCTAACTCGTAAATACACATTAAAAAAAGTCAGCTAACAATGGTGCTAACGGGAGTCGCTCTATTGTGCCTATAAAGCGCTCTAAAAAACATCCAAAAGCCATTTTATATACATGCTGTAAGTGTATATATATATATATATATATATATGTATATATATATATATATATATATATTAGGGGTGTGGGAAAAAATCGATTAAAATTAGAATTCTCACATTGTGCGATTCAGAATCGATTCTCATTTTTTTTAAATCTATTTTTTTTTATCAATCCAACAAACCACTACACAGCAATACCTTAACAATGCAATCCAATTCCAAAACCAAAACCTGACCCAGCAACACTCAGAACCGCAATAAACAGAGCAATTGAGGAGACACAAACACGACACAGAAGAAACCAAAAGTAGTGAAACAAAAATGAATATTATCAACAACAGTATCAATATTAGTTATAATTTAAGCATAGCAGTGATTAAACATCCCTCATTGACATTATCATTAAACATTTATAAAAATAAAAAAAAGAATAATAGAGTCACAGTGGCTTATACTTGCATCGCATCTCAAAAGCTTGACGACGCACTGTGTCCAATGTTTTCACAAAAATAAAATAAGTCGTTTTTTTGGTTTATTTAATAGTTAAAACAAATTTACATTATTGCAATCAGTTGATAAAACATTGTCCTTTACAATTATAAAAGCTTTTTAAAAAAAAAAAATCTACTACTCTGCTAGCATGTCAACAGACTGGGGTAGATCCTGCTGAAATCCTATGTATTGAATGAATACAGAATCGTTTTGAATCAGAAAAATATCGTTTTTTAATCGAGAATCCCGTTGAATTGAAAAAATTGAAATTTCAACGAATCGCGACCCCAAGAATCAAAATTGAATCGAATTGTGGGACCCAAAGATTGCCAGCCCTAATATATATATTAAGGCTATATTAAACATACTGTAAGACGGCATATTCATTTCACATCGCATTACAACACATCAATTTCCCTTCAACAACAACACAACTACTAATTATAGCAAACTTCATTAGAGAAAACAAACACTACCTTGGCAAAAACGATGCTCCTCAACCTTATAAGCTTAAATATGAGGAATATAAGCTACAAGCTTTAAAAGAAGAGTGCTAAACGGATCCAGCTTTACTAAGCATCATTTAGCAGTATTGCTAAGTGCTAAACAGGAAATACAAACTATAAACATAATAAAACAATCACTTATTGTACAATGTCTGCGCTCACTGGGATTCCAACTGAAATATGTAAGGTCAGAGGAAGAATTAATTATACTCTTCGTGAAGGGTAAAACAAATGGTTTTGATTCATGGATTGAAGATTTTGTTCGCAAATTGTGAGATTTTGCCGCTAACGAGCGTCTTTTGGTGTCTTTCTTGCCCTCTAAGTTGAATGTCAATGTTGACCAACTTCTCAAATTATGGCCACATCTTTCTACTATCCAGGTGAGAGGCATGATTTTTAAAATAAAATAAACTTTCACCAGCTTAGTGGCAATACAGCAGCTCACCGGCTCAATATGTCGACATAACAGCATAAGCGAGTTAGTTCTCTGTGATCATGGCACAGTTAAAAGTAGTGTGACTCCCTTAGCAGTTATACACAAGTAATAACAATATAGCTAATACTTAATATTTAGGTCACAAGGTGTAAATGGAGTGTTGTTAGCGTTTTTTTAGAAAGCCTTGCATAGTCGCAATCTTTCAAGCCAAACGACCCTAGAATGCCTGCGCCGGCGCTGCTGTGACTTTGTTTCAAGGAAGTAAGCAGTTTTGTCTAAAATGCCTTAACAAGCGGTAGACAATGGATGGATGGGTTGTTCGGTAATTCAAAATTTAAACAGTACTACTAACTGTCTGAAATGTGACCGCGGTTTATCATTATACCATTTACCATTACATCACTAATCACAACGTTTTTTGTTTTTTTTTTCATTTTAGCATTATTGATTATTAGTCACTGCAGACTTTAAGGGTTTACAGACATAATAAAACATCACTTGCTGTACAATTTCTGCAGTCATTAGGATGTTGACAGCTAGGATGTTCATATATTCCCAACTCGGGCACACATCAGTGTGCATTCATCTGTGCGCTGAGCTCAACTCGAGAGCGCAGCTCCGAGAGCAAGCAAAGCGCGCGCCAGACCGGCGACACCAAGCAGTTACAACCAATCGCCGGTCATCAGCACACCTGGAGCTGATGATCATATCCTGCCCCCTATTTACTGCCCTCTTGTGGAACTGTGCCGTCACTCCTCCTCCAACCAAAACATTCACACTTAGATGAAAAAATACTCATAAACCTTGCGAAGAAAAGGGGGTTTAAACCAAGCAATTTTTTCGGTTGTTCTTGCCATGTAGGGGTCTAAATTGGCTGTCAAAGTGTACCATCTTGACGGAATACGTCCTCATCCTTTTACTCTATAGGTGAGAGGCGTTATTTATGATCTCCAATAAAGTTTGACGAGCAAGGAAATGAAGAAGCAGCTGATCAGTCGATCATGTCAAGATTGGCACAAAAACTTGTGTTCACTACCCCGCTATAAATAGTTTGTCTGTGTTAGCACTTATAATTACAATATCACTAATACTTGGTTGATATTCAAGTCAGGAAATGTAAATTGAGTTGTTGGCGGTTTTGGCGGGGTTAGATGGTCGAAATAGAGGACCTTCCATTGGATCCACTGTAAGCAGACTTTTATTTACGTCTATTTGATATTTAGAATGCATTAAAAAAAGTACATAAGTTGTCATGTCTTTCATAATGATTGTGAAGGATAGGCAACATTCCCCTAAAACATGCAGTTCCCCTTTAAAAGCCCTTCAGGCCCATCTCACGCAAAACCACCAAAAGCTAGAAATCTAATCAATTATACTTTTGGTAACACTTTAGTATGGGGAACATATTCTAAGTGACAAAGACTTAATTTAGAGTTATTTGGACACTAGGGAAACATATAAGGGTTAGGGTTACTATCGGGCAGCAAATCTTTGGGTGTCCTACGATTCGATTCAATATCGATTCTTGGGGTCACGGTTCGATAATATATCGATTTTTTCGCTTCAAAAACGATATTTTTCCGATTCAAAATGATTCTGTATTCATTCAATACATAGGATTTCAGCAGGATCCACCCCAGTCTGCTGACATGCAAGCAGAGTAGCAGATTTTTATTTTTTTTTGAAAGTTTTTATAATTGTAAAGGACAATGTTTTATCAACTGATTGCAATTATGCAAATTTGTTTTAACTATTAAACGAACCAAAACTATCTTTGGGAAAATATTGGACAGTGTGTTGTCAAGCTTATGAGATGCGATGCAAGTGTAAGCCACTGTGACACTATTGTTCTTTTTTTTAATTTTTTATAAATGTCTAATGATAATGTCAATGAGGGATTTTTAATCACTGTTATGTTGAAATTATAAGTAATATTGATACTGTTGTTGATAATATGCATTTTTTTTCACTACTTTTGGTTTGTTCTGTTTTGTGTTTGTGTCTCCTCAATTGCTCTGTTTATTGCAGTTCTGAGTGTTGCTGGGTCAGGTTTGGTTTTGGAATTGGATTGCATTGTTATGGTAAAATATTTTTTAAAAATGAGAATTGATTCTGAATCGCACAGCATATTCGATTCGATTCGTATTTGAATGAATTTTTTCCCACACCCCTACTAAATAAGCAATAATTCTGAGGATATTGAGGGAAAACTCTTATTTAATGGCTTAATGGTTGTATAAGAAGGCCATGCAGAAAAAGGCATTAATTAGTCCTTAATAATGACTAATTAAGAGCCAATATTTAAAAAATGTGCATGTTAACAAGCAACTAATTTATGCTGAAAACGTTCCCCATATTATGCCTCAAATGTCATACATTGTGAGAGGAATAGGGAATGAAAAGGCATCTCAAGGATCAACTATCTGTTTTGTGTTTGTACTAACAATGAGTATTGATGCGAAAGTCATAAATGGTAATGTTCAAAGGGTCTTGATGGGTCGACTCCTTAACCCCGTCCGTCACATCATAGTCCTGATCTTCCAACTATGTGAAGACCATCAGAGGCGGTACAGAAAGTCCCCTCGCTGCCTTTCTGCAGTTCCTCCATTATTGAAAAGCATAGATTTGTCATGGTACTGTATAGCCATTAGAGATAAGTGTTCTTGAGGTCTGTGCAGACGAGCGTGCATCCATCAGCGACATCAGCGCGCGGCGTCTTCATATCTGCCGTCTCCCTGAGAGGAAGTGAAAGGCAGGAAGCGCATCCTCGGCTATTAGCCAGCGCCACCTCCACCAATCATTTTATTCAAATAAGCCCGTGGTGCCGTAGCACAGTCCCAATCAATGGCATTTATCTGCTCTTTGAAAAAAGCCGATAATGGGACGAGGCAGCCAGGGAGGGGGGAGGTGTCGGTGCGGCAAAGTGCTCGGTCTCTTCATGCCGTTTGTGCGAAATGGAAATGAAACATGACAGCGTTGATTCCATCATTAGCCTGCAGGCTAAATGTCAGTTAAGAGTCCGTGGGGTTGGGCGGGCCAGGTGATGGAGGCACCAGGCTAGAGTGGGAATGTTGTGGAGTGGGAACACGTTAAAACGGTCAACATTTGGTACGGCACGTACTTCGGTTGTTAAGACTGGGTTTTGGTTCAAGTTCGGTACTGTTTAGCTTTAAAGGGGGAACATTATCACAATTTCAAAAGGGTTAAAAACAATAAAAATCAGTTCCCAGTGGCTTGTTGTATTTTTTTTACGTTTTTTTCAAAATTTTACCGGTCTCGGAATATCCCTAAATAAAGCTTTAAAGTGCCTTATTTTCGCGCTCTGCGAAGACACTGGCCATTTCCCTGTGACGTCACACAGTGCTGCCAATGTAAATAAACAATGGGAATACCACAGCAAGATATAGCGACATTAGCTCGGATTCAAACTCGGATTTCAGCGACTTAAGCGATTCAACAGATTATGCATGTATTGAAATATATGGTTGGAGTATGAAAGTATTGAAGAAGAAACTGAAGCTATTGAGCGAATAGCTATTGACGGTATTCATAGCCATAGCATGGCCGAATAGCTGCGTTAGCATCGCTGGTAAAATGTGCGGACCAAACGATCAGAACTTTTGTATCTTTTGACACTGGAGCAACTTAAATCCGTCGATTGGTAAGTGTTTTTTTCACATTAAATGTGGGTGGAAGGAAACGTAATATAGTTGCAAATGCATCTGCAGGTTATCCATACATCTCTGTGCCATGTCTGCTTTAGCACCACCGGTAAATAGCATGTTAGCATCGATTAGTGTAACATGTTAGCATCGATTAGCTGGCAGTCAACATCAACAAAACTCACCTTTGTGATTTCGTCGACTTTATTGTTGCAAATGCATCTGCAGGTTATCCATACATCTCTGTGCCATGTCTGCTTTAGCATCGCCGGTAAAATGTGGAGACACTCTGGCCCATTCAATGGGGGTTTGGCAGCAGACACTTTCGCATTTTCGGGCCAGTGGTGCAACTTGAATCCCTCCCTGTTAGTGTTGTTACACCCTCCGACAACACACCGACAAGACATGATGTCTCCAAGGTTCCAAAAAATAGTCAAAAAAACGGAAAATAACAGAGCTGAGACCCGGTGTTTGTAATGTGTTGAAAATGAAAATGGCGGCTGTATTGCCTCGGCGTCGTCACATTCTGACGTCATCACCACATGAGCGATAAACAGAAAGGCGCTTAATTCGCCAAAATTCACCTATTTAGAGTTCGGAAATCGGTTAAAAAAATACATGGTCTTTTTTCTGCACCATCAAGGTATATATTGACGCTTACATAGGTCTGGTGATAATGTTCCCCTTTAATGTACGAATCATAAGAAAAACCTGAAAACGGTTAGCAGGTAATTTTCCAAATAATCAAATTCTCAATAACACTTTAGTATGGGGAACATATTCACCATTAATTACTTGCTTATTAACATGCAAATTAGTATCATATTGGCTCTTAATTAGTCATTATTAGGTACTTATTAATGCCTTACTCTGCATGGCCCTAATCCTCTCACCCTAACCAAATAACTTTAAATAAAGTCTTTGCTCCCCTAGTGTCCACATAACTTTTAATTAAGTCTGTGTTAATTAGAATATAAAGTTAAAATTAAAGTACCAATGATTGTCACACACACACTAGGTGTGGTGAAATTTGTCCTCTGCATTTGACCCATCCCCTTGATCACTCCCTGGGAAGTGAGGGGAGCAGTGGGCAGCAGCGGTGCCCCGCCCGGGAATCATTTATGGTGATTTAACCCTCAATTCCAACTCTCGATGCTGAGTGCCAAGCAGGGTGGTAATGGGTCCCATTTTTTTTATAGTCTTTGGTATCACTCGGCCGGGGTTTGAACTCCCAACCTACCGATCTCATACTAAAGTTTTACCCAAATCTCAAATGATTCCGTACTGAAATATTCCATTACAAATAGAAATGTCCTGATACGTTTTCCCACCTCTTTTTTTTTTTTTTTAAATGATTTTTTTAATCAATCCAACAAAACAATACATAATAATGCAATCAAATTCCAAAACCAAACCCGACCCAGCAACATTCAGAATAGCAATAAACAGAGCAATTGAGGAGACACAAACATGACACGGTACAATCTAAAAGTAGTGAAACAAAAATTAATATTATCAATATTAGTGACAATTTCAAAATAGTAGTGATTAAAAATCCCTCATTGATATTATCATTAATAACGTTAATACAAAAAAATGAACAATGCATCGCATCTCATAAGCTTGATAACACACTGTGTCCAATATTTTACACAAAGATATAATAAGTCATATTTTGGTTCATTCAACACTTAAAACAAATTTCAATAATAGATCCCATATTCCAATATATGACTCATTATTATCTAAACTAAATGCAGTTTTTTCAACTGATATCATCTCCATAGCTTGTGTTTACCAGTCAGTATGAGTTGGACTATCAACATCTATCCATTTTTTTTAATATTACCCTTTTTGTTATTATGCATATTGAAATACTCTTTGATGACACGTTACTAAATTGATGGAGATCAACAAGAATACACGTTTGCAATGTCATTTGGATGTTTATATTAAGGAATGTGATTGCTTCTTTTGTTGTTTTCAACCATAACTCTTTTATTCTCTGACATTCCCACAATAAATGAACAAGAGTTCCCTCAGCTGCCCGACACTTCGTACATAACTTGCTATCTACTACACCAATTTTAACAGCGGAGTAGATGTGAAATACAATCTTTGCAATATCTTAAATTGAGTCAGCTTATCTTTAATGTTTCTAAAGGGTTTATTGGCTTTTTTCAGCTAAAATGTTTAAGTCCATCATCCATTTCCGAACACATGCATCATTTGCGTTTCTAGTGTGGTGCTCATTTATTATTCCATAAAATAGTTTTCCCACCTCTGATACAACACTGATATTAGAGCATTGTGTATTGGCCAATACAGGTATTGATCCGAGGCGTTATCAGCAGGAATCCTACATTCTTTTATTTTGTATTGTGGAATGTTAGAAAAGGCTCGATCAAGTGAAATGACAGCACGATGGGGATTTTACATGGCCCCATTAGTTACAATTTACCTGATACATGAAACGTGAGGCATCGTGGGGTGCACTATTCACTTTAGCCACCAGATGGCAGAACAGTTGAATACCACAAAAGGTGTGTTATGGCAATTCCCACTTTGACCACAGTGTCAGTTGTTATGTAGAGTGGCGCCTTCCATCATTTTCAGCAAACTGCATTGCAAAATGATTAACGCACCCCTCTTCCTCTCACAGGAGAGCCACCCAGGTAAAGGGCCATCTGAATCCCTTTCCTGCTGTACGCAAAGTGGTCCGCGGTAGGTATAAGAAACACAAACCTATTATTGACAACTCTCTAGAATTGACTTATACGGTCTTTAAGCTGAAGTGGAGTGGTAATTGGTTCTTTGGGGACATGAAAATAATCCAGAAATTGATCCGACACATCATCAGCAGAAATACTACATTCTTTTATTTTGTAGTGTGGAATGTTAGAAAAGGCTTGATCAAGTGAAATTACAGTACGATGGGTGTTTATATGGCCCCATTAGTCACACTTTACCTGACACATGAAACGTGAGGCATCGTGGGGTGCACTATCCACTTAAGTCAACAGATGGCAGTACATTTGAATACCACAAAAGGTGTGTTATGTCAACTCCCACTTTGACCACAGCGTCAGTTGTTATGTAGAGTGGCGCTTTCCATCATTTTCAGCAAACTGCATTGCAAAATGATTAACCCACCCCTCTTCCTCTCACAGGAGAGCCACCCAGGAAAAGGGCCATCTGAATCCCTTCCCTGCTGTACGCAAAGTGGTCAGTGGTAGGTATAAGACACACAAACCTATTATTGACAACTCTCTAGAATGGACTTATACTGTCTTTAAGCTGAAGTGGAGTGGTAATTGGTTCTTTGGGGACACCAAAATGATCCAGAAATTGATCCGACACATCATCAGCAGGAATCCTACATTCTTTTATTTTGTAGTGTGGAATATTAGAAAAGGCTTGATCAAGTGAAATTACAGTATGATGGGGATTCCACATTGCCCCATGAGTCACAATTTACCTGACACATGAAACGTGAGGCATCGTGGGGTGCACTATTCACTTTAGCCACCAGATGGCAGAACAGTTGAATACCACAAAAGGTGTGTTATGTCAACTCCCACTTTGACCACAGCGTCAGTTGTTATGTAGAGTGGCGCCTTCCATCATTTTCAGCAAACTGCATTGCAAAATGATTAATGGACCCCTCTTCCTCTCACAGGAGAGCCACCCAGGAAAAAGGCCATCTGAATCCCTTCCCTGCTGTACGCAAAGTGGTCAGCGGTAGGTATAAGAAACACAAACCTATTATTGACAACTCTCTAGAATGAACTTATACTGTCTTTAAGCTGAAGTGGAGTGGTAATTGGTTCTTTGGGGACACCAAAACAATCTAGAAATCCTACATTCTTTTATTTTGTAGTGTGGAATGTTAGAAAAGGCTTGATCAAGTGAAATTACAGTACGATGGGTGTTTATATGGCCCCATTAGTCACAATTTACCTGACACATGAAACGTGAGGCATTGTGGGGTGCACTATCCACTTAAGTCAACAGATGGCAGTACAGTTGAATACCACAAAAGGTGTGTTATGTCAACTCCCACTTTGACCACAGCGTCAGTTGTTATGTAGAGTGGCGCCTTCCATCATTTTCAGCAAACTGCATTGCAAAATGATTAACCCACGCCTTTTCCTCTCAGAGGAGAGCCACCCAGGTAAAGGGCCATCTGAATCCCTTCCCTGCTGTATGCAAAGTGGTCAGCGGTAGGTATAAGAAACACAAACCTATTATTGCCAAGTCTCTGGAATGGACTTATACTGTCTTTAAACTGAAGTGGAGTGGTTATTGGTTCTTTGGGGACACCAAAATAATCTAGAAATTGATCAGACACATCATCAGCAGAAATCCTACATTCTTTTATTTTGTAGTGTGGAATGTTAGATAAGGCTTGATCAAGTGAAATTACAGTACGATGGGGGTTTATATGGCCCCATTAGTCACAATTTACCTGACACATGAAACGTGAGGCATCGTGGGGGTGCACTATTCACTTTAGCCACCAGATGGCAGAACAGTTGAATACCACAAAAGGTGTGTTATGGCAATTCCCACTTTGACCACAGCGTCAGTTGTTATGTAGAGTGGCGCCTTCCATCATTTTCAGCAAACTGCATTGCAAAATGATTAACGCACCCCTCTTCCTCTCACAGGAGATCCACCCAGGAAAAGGGCCATCTGAATTCCTTCCCTGCTGTACGCAAAGTGGTCAGCGGTAGGTATAAGAAACACAAACCTATTATTGCCAACTCTCTAGAATGGACTTATACTGTCTTTAAGCTGAAGTGGAGTGGTAATTGGTTCTTTGGGGACACCAAAATAATCTAGAAATTAATGCGACACATCATCAGCAGGTATCCTACATTATTTTATTTTGTAGTGTGGAATGTTAGAAAAGGCTTGATTAAGGGAAATTATAATTATGATGGGGGTTTATATGGCCTCATTAGTCACAATTTACCTGACACATGAAACGTGAGACATTGTGAGGTGCACTATCCACTCAAACCACCAGATGGCAGTACAGTTAAATACCACAAAACGTGTGGTAAACACGAAACTCTGCATTTTACCCTCCCCTTGTTCCACCCCCTGGCAGGTGAGGGGAGCAGTGAGCAGCAGCGGTGGTCACGCGCGGGAATAATTTTTGTTATTTAACCACCAATTCCAACCTTTGATGTTGATTGCCAAGCAGGGAAGTAATGGGTCCTATTTTTAAAGTCTTTGGTATGACTCGGCTGGGGTTTGAACTCATGACCTACCGATCTCAGGGACACTCTAACCCCAAGGCCACTGAGCAGGCTAAATTGAGCTGAGATCTGCAACAAAACAGGCTTGACCATGCCACCCGGATATCCCTTGGAGTCTCCAAACCTGCGATAGGACCCACTCCTCTAGGCTTACCTTGGAGTACATGGCCCCGTTGAGGACCTCCCCGTTGCGGATCCAGATGATTGAGGCGGCCGGCTTGGCGTTGTCCGCGTGGCAGGTCAGATTGAGTGGGTCGCCCGCCCTCAGGCTCACCACGGGCCCGCCGCTGATGATGGGATCCTCGGGTGGAACTGTCGATACAGGTAGACAGAGACATGAGATCAGCATAATACCACAAGGGTTGACCTGCGTATCATTAACAACATGAATCTGGAAGTCACCATGACAGTGATTGCTGTATCAGAGCAGAGGGTTCTGCCGCCTCACACAACACATAAAGGACACGGAGAAAGGTTTGAAAAGAAATCACAAAACTCTTTTCACCTTAGCTGGATCTCATGTAAATCAAAAAAATATTTCTAAATATACCTCTACAGAAGTGTTTTTCAACCTTTTTAGAGACAAGGCATATTTTTTTTCATTCAAAAATACGGACGCACAACACCAGCAAAAAATGTTAAAAAATTATACTCCACCCGGTTGTTGTGCCTTATTTTTGAGTTTGATGGTGTTTCCCTGTGCTTTAGTTCCTGTCTTGCGCTGTTATTTTGGTGGCCCTTCCTGTTTTCCTGTAGCAGTTTCATGTCTTCCTTTGAGCGCCATTCCCCGCACCTGCTTTGTGTTCGCAAGCAAGGCTATTTAAGTTGTTGCCATCCTTCTTTTGCTATCCTTCTGTTGATTGATATGTCATGTGCGGATGTACTTTGTCGACGCCGTAAGTTTTTGCTGTCGTCCAGCATTCTGTTTCCGTTCACTTTGTAGCCAGTTCAGTTTTACTTTTGTTTGTGCATAGCCATTGCCTTTTCCTTTCCCATTTGTTTATTTTTGGTTTAAGCACTACATACCTTTTTACCTGCACCCTGCCTCCCGCTGTGGGATCACAGCAAACCTTGTCTCACCCAACACATTCTGACTTTTACAAGGCAATAAACTTAACCTGCTGCCACATACTGACATGATGTACGATGTGGTTACCCTGCCGAGTTTTACACAGCACAGACACTAGGCAACGACACATTATTTGCAGATTAACAAGCGGTAGAAAATGGATGGCTAAGTATTGATTAGCAAAAAAAAAAAAAAATGGACCAATTATGTGAAGTTGCATAATTTCCCACGGCACGCCAGACAATATCTCACGGCACACCAATGTGCTGCGGCACAGTGGTTGAAAAACTGTAGGGAAGGGATTCATATGGCACTATTCCTGGGTGGATGTCATGTAAGAGTAGGGGTTCTGCTGAAAATGATAGAAAGTGCCACTCTCAATTTAAAATCTTTGTCGAACTCAAATCCAAGATTTGAGACTATCCATCCATCCATTTCTACCGCTTATTCCGTTTGGGGTGACGGGGGGCGCTAGTGCTTATCTTAGCTACAATCGGGCGGAAGGCGGGGTACACCCTGGACAAGTCACCAAGATTTGTGACTGTTGGTTTTATATAAGGCATCAGGGGGTTCAGGTCACTGGGGTGAGCAGTCTGTTTTACTTTTGAGGCAAATAAAATAATTTCGGTCTTAATCTCACTTAAGTTTAGATTTTTTCACGTCTCATGTGTCAGGTAAACCGTGCAATATAAATCCCTTTCCGATTAGATATAATCCCATCCAAGGTAAAAAAAAAAATAAAAATCTTGCGCGTCACCTGGGGGAGCTACTCCACACTCAGAATGTAGATGTACTAAACATGAAAGTTTTTGCTTATTGAAGGGAATTATATTTATATAGTGCTTTTTCTATAGTGAGTCAAAGCATTTTGCATTGTAAAACCCATTAGCTACACTTAAACCACAATGGGTGCAGTGCAAAAACTGAAATCTAGGTAAGATTAAATATCTCAAATAAGGGTGATATTTACTTATTTTCTGTCTGATAAGATCATTCTTCTCACTAAGCAGATTTTATGTTAGAGTGTTCTACTTGTTTTAAGTGTTTTGGTCCTAAATGATCTCTGTAAGATATTACAGCTTGTTGCTGAGATTTTATGACCTATATTGAGTAAAACATGCTTGAAACTATTTTTGTCCTTATTTCCAAAACACACAGCAATGGTGCACTAGAAGGCAGTAAAGAAGAGGGGAAAAGGCAGCCAAAATGGCCAAAAGTCCCAATTTTGTCCAAAATAGCTCCCCGGGTTCCAGTCCCACGAGTTCCCCCGCCGGCCACACAAGTCCCTGGATGCAAATTATGTCCAAAACGCACCCAGTAAAGTCCCAGTGGGGGAGAAAAGTCGGCCAAAGTCCCCAAATATGTTCAAAATACCTACCCAGGTTTGAGTCCCACAAGTCCCACCACCGGCCGCGCAAGTCCCGGGATACCCAAAATGTCCATAACACACCCAGCCGAGTCCCACAGGGAGGGGGGATAAAAGTTGGAAAAGTCGGCAAAAGTCCCAGAAATGTTTAAAATACCTACCCAGGTTCGAGTCCCACATAAAGGGGCATATGAGTAGAAGTGGCACCCGGGCATCTTGTGGGACTTTGCTGTGTGTGTTTAGGACAGCACTTGTGGGACTCGAACCTTGGTAGGTATTTTGGACATTTTTGGGACTTTTGCTGACTTTTCCAACTTTTATCCCCCCTCCTTCGTGGGACTTGGCTGGGTGTGTTATGGACATTTTGGGCATTTTGGGCAACATAAGATTTTATGTTAGAGGGTTTTACTTGTTTTAAGTGTTTTCGTACTAAATGATCTCAGTAAGATAGTACAGCTTGTTGCTGAGATTTTATGACATATATTGAGTAAAACATGCTTGAAACTATGTCTGTCCTTATTTCCAAAACACCCACAGAAATGGTGCACAAGAAGGCGGTGAAGAAGAGGGCAAAAGGCAGCCAAAATGGTCAAAAGTCCCAATTTTGTCCAAAATACCTCCCGGGGTTCCAGTCCTAAAAGTCCCGCCGCCGGCCACACAATGACCCGGGATGCAAAATATGTCCAAAACGCACCCAGTAAAGTCCCGTGGGAAGTGGGGGAGAAAAGTGAGAAAAGTAGGCAAAAGTCCCCCAAAATTTTCAAAATACCTACCCAGGTCCATAAGTCCTACCGCCAGCCGCGCAAATCCCGGGATGCCCAAAATGTCCATAACACACCTAGCCGAGTCCCCACGGGGAGGGGGGATACAAGTTGGAAAAGTCGGCAAAAGTCCCCGAAAATGTTCAAAATCCCTACCCAGGTTCGAGTCCCACAATTCCCGGGATGCCCAAAATGTCCATAACACACCCAGCCGAGTCCCACGGGGAGGGGGGATAAAAGTTGAAAAAGTCGGCAAAAGTCCCCAAAATTTTAAAAACACCTACACCAGGTTCGAGTCCCACATGGAGTGCTGATTTTTGAACATTTTACCGACTTTTCTCACTTTTCTCTCAGCCTTCTCGCGAAACTTTGCTGGGCGCATTTTGGACATTTTGGGCATCCCAGGCGGCGGCGGGACTTGCGCCACAGGTGGCAGCACTTGTTTTGGACTCGGACCTGGTTAGGTATTTTGGACATTTCCAACTTTTATCCCCCTTCCCCGTGGGACTTGGCTGGGTGTTATGGACATGTTGGGCATCCCGGGACTTGCACAGCCATACATAAGATTTTATTTTAGAGGGTTTTACTGGTTTTATGGGTTTTGGTCCTAAATGAGCTCAGTAAGATATTACGGCTTGTGGCCAAGATTTTATGACCCATATTGAGTAAAACATGCTTGAAACTATTTTTGCCCAAATGTCCAAAACACACACAGCAATGGTGCACAAGAAGGCGGTGAAGAAGAGGGGAAAAGGCAGCCAAAATGGTAAACAGTCCCAATTGTGTCCAAAATACCTCCCGGGGTTCCAGTCCCACGAGTCCCGCCGCCGGCCACACATGGACCCGGGATGCAAAATATGTCCAAAACGCACCCAGTAATGTCCCACGGGAAGTGGGGGAGAAAAGTGACAAAAGTAGGCAAAAGTCCCCCAAAATTTTCAAAATACCTACCCGGGTCCACAAGTCCCACCGCCGGCCTCGCAAATACCGGGATGCCCAAAATGTCCACAACACACCTAGCCGAGTCCCACGGGGAGGGGTGATAAAAGTTGGAAAAGTCGGCAAAACTCCCCGAAAATGTTCAAAATACCTACCCAGGTTCGAGTCCCACAAGTCCCGGGATGCCCAAAATGTCATTAACACACCTAGCCGAGTCCCATGGGGAGGGGGGATAAAAGTTGGAAAAGTCGGCAAAAGTCCCCGAAAATGTTCAAAATACCTTGCCAGGTTTGAGTCCCACAATTCCCGGCATGCCCAAAATGTCCATAACACACCCAGTCGAGTCCCACAGGGATGGGGGATAAAAGTTGGCAAAAGTCCCAAAAATGTTCAAAACACCTACCCAGGTTCGAGTCACACATGGAGTCCTGATTTTTGAACATTTTACCGACTTTTCTCACTTTTCTCTCCGCCTTCTCGTGGAACTTTGCTGGGCGGGTTTTGGTCCTAAATGATCTCAGTAAGATATCACAGCTCGTTGCTGAGATTTGATGACCTATATTGAGTAAAACATGCTTGAAACTAGAATATCAACTGTTGCAAAGCTGTCATCAACAAGTATAAATCTACTTATTTAAAATAATATTTTCTTATTTCAAGCATGAAAAAAAAAATCATGACTTTGACACAGTTGTGTCTCATAATGAAAACAAATGACAGCCAAATGGACTTTACTGTTTTATTTTCAATGAAACAATAGAACATATATACTCATATAGTTGTACAGT
>NC_084628.1:11961686-12021686 GCF_033978795.1 Nerophis ophidion | reverse complement strand
CAAAGGCAACACCCTAAGAACAATATTCAACAAGAACTACATTAAATTGAGCTACAGCTGTATGAATAACATGCAACAAATCATTTCAAACCACAACAAAGCAATTGCAAAAGGACTGCCCACCCACAGACTAAACGACTCTGAAACCAATAAGGAATGTAACTGTCGCAAGAAACCTGATTGCCCTCTCAACGGAGGGTGCTTACAGACATCAGTCGTTTACCAAGCAAAGGTAACACGCAAGGACATTAAGACATCCGACACGTACGTAGGATTAACCGAAGGAGCGTTCAAAACAAGATGGAATAATCACAACGCCTCCTTTAGAAACCAGGCTTTGCGGAATTCTACAGAACTCAGCAAGCACATTTGGAACCTCAAAGACAATAATGTTGAATATTCAATAACATGGCAAATTCTTGCATCCAGCACACCTTACAACAGTGGTAATAAAAGATGCAACCTATGCTTAAAAGATAAACTGTTTATTATATATCATCCAGATCTATCATCCCTCAACAAGCGCAGTGAAATCATTTCAACATGCCGCCACAGACAGAAACACCTCCTAGGTAACTTATGAGCCAATCACCACACCCTACGCCTGCCTGTACCCACCCACTCTGTGCCCTATATAAACCATTGTACGTGAATGCTTCCATTAAAATCTCCTGATGATTGAGGGAACCCCTCATGAAACAGTTCTGTAGAGACGAAGTAGTCTTGTGATTTTTCCCACACCTACATATATATATATATATATATATATATATATATATATATATATATATATATACATGTGTGTATATACACATATGTATGCATACATTACAGGGCAAAAGTTTGGACACACCGTCTCATTCAAAGCATTTTATTTATTTTCATGACTATTTACATTGTAGATTGTCACTGAAGGCATCAAAACTATGAATGAACACGTGGAGTTTTGTACTTAACAAAACAAGGTGGATTAAATGAAAACATATTCTAGTTTCTTCAAAATAGCCACCCTTTGCTCTGATTAATTTTTTGCACACTCTTGGCATCCTCTCGATAGTAAGTAGGTAGTCATCTGAAATGGTTTTCACTTCACAGGTGCACTTGAAGCCAATCGAGAGAATGCCAAGAATGGTCATGATCAAGGATTCAACACCCGTGGACAGAAAACAACTTAACCCCAACAAGGCATACATCCAAATAACATACGTGGAGCCGTAATTCGACGACTACGAGATGAAAGACCGACTGACAAATTTCGATAAGATGTTTGTCAAGCAATAATCTGAGCAAAAGTTGGCTATTTTTTAAGAAACTAGAATATAAAAAAAAAAAAAAACGGAAAGTAAACATACAAACATACAAAACAAGACATGACCTGGGCTTTGACTGGTCATGAATTTCAAAACAAATTGCGACAGGACTGTTTAATCTTTGAATACGTTTCACCTCTCATCTGAGCAGGCTTTATTATGTAATGCTCACAGTCTTAGAAAGAGAAGCAGTAGTCTGAGAGCAGGATCTAAAGTGTTAATCTTCAACAAGATCCATCCATCCATTTTCAACCGCTTATCCCTTTTTGGGGTCGAGGGGGGTGCTGGAGCCTACCTCAGCTGCATTCGGGCGGAAGGCGGCGTACACCCTGGACAAGTCCCTACCTCATCGCAGGGCCAACACAGATAGACACAGAGCTACTGCGCTGCTCCCAGTCTGTGGAACGCTCTCCCTGACCACCTGAGGGCACCTCGGACTGTGAATGCTTTTAAAAAAGGCTTAAAAACCCTTATTTTGAAAAAAGCCTTTTCATAGATATATGCATAATATATCTAGCTATTTGGCTGTTGTAGTTTTTATATTTTATTTATTTGTATTATATTTTTATAATTTGTTTTAATTTTTTTTTTTTTTTAATATTATTATTATTATTATTATAGACAGACAACATTCACACACATTCACACACTAGGGCCAATTTTAGTGTTGCCAGTCAACTTATCCCCAGGTGCATGTCTTTGGAGGTGGGAGGAAGCCGGAGTACCCGGAGGGAACCCACGCAGTCACGGGGAGAACATGCAAACTCCACACAGAAAGATACCCGAGCGCAGGATCGAACCCAAGACTACTCAGGACCTTTGTATTGTGAGGCACATGCACTAACCCCTGTGATAGAATAGAATAGAACAGTCTTTATTGTCATTATGCAAGATGGCGGCGCCCGGACGGGCTGCGACACTGCGGTGCTCTTGCTAAAGATGGAACATTTGGCGGAAATGCCGGACAGTTCTGCAGACTTCATGGCTGGCTCGCATCGTGGTCACTCCGTGATCACGTACGACCGCCAGACACTTCTGGATATGGACACATCGGGCCGTTTTGGACTGATAGACGCGGGCGTGCTAAACATGCTAACTAGCATGGGGATACGTCGGCGGCTACATCCAGCGGCCTGTGAAGCAGCGGAGTCTAGTGGCAGCGGGGGCCGTCTACGGAGCAGACGCCAGCGGTGTGATCGGAAACGCGGATGTCGAGCGGGGCTAAAAACAAAGCAGAAGGCTAATCCCCACAGAACACCACTTCCCTCCACCCTGAAGACGGATTTAAATAAGGGATGCGAGACTACTGGTCTGGGTAAGGAGTCAGTTAAATTAGAACAAGTTTTTTCTGCTTTGAGTGTTTCAGAGTTGGACATGTGTTTTACTGAGGTGGCTAACTATGATGCGTGCAGTTTATCAAAGCAACAATCAAACAATCGGAACATTCCCGTCGTATCAATTCCTAGATATGGTCGTAATTATACTGAATGCACTGGGCATAATAAACACAACATTATTAATATTGCTACTACGGATAATTTGATCAAAAATTCCCTAAAACAGCCCACTACCTATAATGTAGGTTTTTTAAACATAAGATCATTGTCTCCCAAAACGTTGTTAGTTAATGATATAATCAGAGACAACAATCTTAACGTCATCGGTCTCAGTGAAACCTGGCTTAAACCAAACGACTTTTTTGCGCTAAATGAGGCATGTCCTCCTAACTTTACACATGCGCATATTGCCCGTCCGCTTAAAAGGGGTGGGGGGGTCGCACTAATATACAACGAAAACTTTAACCTTAGTCCTAACATAAATATTAAATATAAATCGTTTGAGGTGCTTACTATGAGGTCTGTCACACCGCTGCCTCTACACCTGGCTGTTATCTACCGCCCCCCAGGGCCCTGTTCGGACTTTATCAATGAATTCTCAGAGTTCGTTGCTGATCTAGTGACACACGCCGATAATATAATCATAATGGGGGACTTTAATATCCATATGAATACCCCATCGGACCCACCGTGCGTAGCGCTCCAGACTATAATTGATAGCTGTGGTCTCACACAAATAATAAATGAACCCACGCATCGCAACGGTAATACGATAGACCTAGTGCTTGTCAAGGGTATCACCGCTTCCAAAGTTACGATACTCCCGTATACTAAAGTATTGTCCGATCATTACCTTATAAAATTCGAGGTTCAGACGCATGTTCGTCAAACTAATAATAATAATAACTGCTATAGCAGCCGCAACATTAATACGGCCACAACGACAGCTCTTGCTGACCTACTGCCCTCGGTAATGGCACCATTCCCAAAGTATGTGGGCTCTATTGATAACCTCACTAACAACTTTAACGACGCCCTGCGCGAAACCATTGATAACATAGCACCGCTAAAGTTAAAAAAGGCTCCAAAAAAGCGCACCCCGTGGTTTACAGAAGAAACTAGAGCTCAGAAATTATTATGCAGAAAGCTGGAACGCAAATGGCGCACGACTAAACTTGAGGTGCACCATCAAGCATTTAGTGATGGTTTAATAACTTATAAACGCATGCTTACCTTAGCTAAAGCTAATTATTACTCAAATCTCATCCACCGCAATAAAAACGATCCTAAATTTTTGTTTAGTACGGTAGCATCGCTAACCCAACAAGGGACTCCTTCCAGTAGCTCCACCCACTCAGCTGATGACTTTATGCAATTCTTTAGTAAGAAAATTGAAGTCATTAGAAAGGAGATTAAAGACAATGCGTCCCAGCTACAACGGGGTTCTATTAACACTGACACGATTGTATATACGGCGGATACTGCCCTCCAAAATAGTTTCTCTCGTTTTGAGGAAATAACATTAGAGGAATTGTTACAACGTGTAAATGGAATAAAACAAACAACATGTTTACTTGACCCTCTTCCAGGGAAACTGATCAAGGAGCTCTTTGTATTATTAGGTCCATCAGTGCTAAATATTATAAACTTATCACTTTCCTCGGGCACTGTTCCCCTAGCATTCAAAAAAGCGGTTATTCATCCTCTTCTTAAAAGACCTAACCTCGATCCTGACCTCATGGTAAACTACCGACCGGTGTCTCACCTTCCCTTTATTTCAAAAATCCTCGAAAAAATTGTTGCGGAGCAGTTAAATGAACACTTAGCGTCTAACAATCTATGTGAAACCTTTCAATCCGGTTTCAGGGCAAATCACTCGACGGAGACAGCCCTCGCAAAAATGACTAATGATCTATTGCTAACGATGGATTCTGATGCGTCATCTATGTTGCTGCTCCTCGATCTTAGCGCTGCTTTCGATACCGTCGATCATAATATTTTATTAGAACGTATCAAAACACGAATTGGTATGTCAGACTTAGCCCTGTCTTGGTTTAACTCTTATCTTACTGATAGGATGCAGTGTGTCTCCCATAACAATGTGACCTCGGACTACGTTAAGGTAACGTGTGGAGTTCCCCAGGGTTCGGTCCTTGGCCCTGCACTCTTCAGCATCTACATGCTGCCGCTAGGTGACATCATACGCAAATACGGTGTTAGCTTTCACTGTTATGCTGATGACACCCAACTCTACATGCCCCTAAAGCTGACCAACACGCCGGATTGTAGTCAGCTGGAGGCGTGTCTTAATGAAATTAAACAATGGATGTCCGCTAACTTTTTGCAACTCAACGCCAAAAAAACGGAAATGCTGATTATCGGTCCTGCTAGACACCGAACTCTATTTAATAATACAACTCTAACATTTGACAACCAAACAATTAAACAAGGCGACACGGTAAAGAATCTGGGTATTATCTTCGACCCAACTCTCTCCTTTGAGGCACACATTAAAAGCGTTACTAAAACGGCCTTCTTTCATCTCCGTAATATCGCTAAAATTCGCTCCATTCTGTCCACTAAAGACGCTGAGATCATTATCCATGCGTTTGTTACGTCTCGCCTCGACTACTGTAACGTATTATTTTCAGGTCTCCCCATGTCTAGCATTAAAAGATTACAGTTGGTACAAAATGCGGCTGCTAGACTTTTGACAAGAACAAGAAAGTTTGATCACATTACGCCTGTACTGGCTCACCTGCACTGGCTTCCTGTGCACTTAAGATGTGACTTTAAGGTTTTACTACTTACGTATAAAATACTACACGGTCTAGCTCCATCCTATCTTGCCGATTGTATTGTACCATATGTCCCGGCAAGAAATCTGCGTTCAAAGGACTCCGGCTTGTTAGTGATTCCCAAAGCCCAAAAAAAGTCTGCGGGCTATAGAGCGTTTTCCGTTCGGGCTCCAGTACTCTGGAATGCCCTCCCGGTAACAGTTCGAGATGCCACCTCAGTAGAAGCATTTAAGTCTCACCTTAAAACTCATTTGTATACTGTAGCCTTTAAATAGACTCCCTTTTTAGACCAGTTGATCTGCTGTTTCTTTTCTTTTTCTTCTATGTCCCACTCTCCCCTGTGGAGGGGGTCCGGTCCGATCCGGTGGCCATGTACTGCTTGCCTGTGTATCGGCTGGGGACATCTCTGCGCTGCTGATCCGCCTCGACATCTCTGCGCTGCTGATCCGCCTCCGCTTGGGATGGTTTCCTGCTGGCTCCGCTGTGAACGGGACTCTCGCTGCTGAGTTGGACCCGCTTTGGACTGGACTCTTGCGACTATGTTGGATCCATTGTGGATTGAACTTTCACAGTATCATGTTAGACCCGCTCGACATCCGTTGCTTTCCTCCTCTCTAAGGTTCTCATAATCATTATTGTCACAGACGTCCCACTGGATCATTATTGTCACCGATGTCCCACTGGGTGTGAGTTTTCCTTGCCCTTATGTGGGCCTACCGAGGATGTCGTGGTGGTTTGTGCAGCCCTTTGAGACACTAGTGATTTAGGGCTATATAAGTAAACATTGATTGATTGATTGATTATATTTGCATATAACGAGATTAAAGACTCCAATTTAAGGTGCGGTTGTGGGAACAAATATGGGGTAAAATAAATAACAAGAGGTAATAAAAGAACAAATTAACAATTGAAATAAACAGACTACTATCCAATAAAAATAACAAGCAATCCTGTACAATATACAAAACACTGTAGAAATACAAAATACTGTACAATATACAGAACAAGACAAGAGCACCGAAGTAGTAAATAACAGTCAGTGTTGGACGTATTGCACTCGAAGGGTAGTATTGCACAGTAACACTGCAAAAACTGAAAACTAAGTAAGATTAAATATCTCAAATAAGGGGGAGATTTGCTTATTTTCTGTCTGATAAGATCATTTTTCTCACTTAGCAGTGTTTTACCTGTTTTAAGGGTTTTGGTCCTAAATGATCTCAGTAAGATATTACAGCTTGTTGCTGAGATGTAATGACCTATATTGAGTAAAACATGCTTGAAACCAGAATATCAACTGTTGCAAAGCTGTGTCATCAACACTCACAAGTATAAAACTGCTTTTTTAAAGTTAGCATTTTTCAACATATTGGGCCCTACCGAGGGTGTCGTAGTGGTTTGTGTTGTGGGTTGTGCAGCCCTTTGAGACACTAGTGATTTAGGGCTATATAAATAATCATTGATTGATTGAGCAAAAAGGCCATTTTTTTTCCTACCATGATAAGTGCACTTGTTATAAGTGAGAGTATACTTATTTCAAGCTATTTTGGGGTTCATTGAGGTTAGCTAATTTTACTTGTTTTGGAAAGTCTTGACAAGCCAAATTTTCTTGTTCTATTGGCAGATATTTTTGCTTAGTTCAAATAAAATACCCCTCATTTTTGTATTTTTTTTTTCTTGTTTTTGAACACTGACTTTTTGCAGTGTAGGGCAAATTGGTACCGAGCCGCAGAATAAATTTGTATTAATTTTTATTTAACCTTCCTCTTGTGTTAGCTTTCTGTTACCATCTCTTATGTTAACGGGTCGGTTTTGACCCATGTCTTAAATCAGCTGTAAAATACACTAAAAACAATTATCTATCATCCAATTTGTTTCTCGTCTCTTGGTTACCTTGTTAGGCTTCCTTATCCTTGAAAATATTGGTTTTAATATTTTTGGTTTGGGCCATTGGGCCTTTTTTTCGTCAGTATACCCCTCGATTTCAAATTTTAAAAATGGTAAAACGAACCTTAAGAGAATCATGTAAATTAAAAAAAAGGTTGTTGTGTTACCTAACTATTACTAAGGGGTATTAGAACACATCTCTTGAATAAATGTGTTTTATTTATTTTTTCATTTTAAGAATTTTAACTATAGTAACATCTATGGTGTTAGGGGTCAATTTTGACCCATATATATTTACTTCAAGAAAAAGGCTAAAAAGTATTTTTTTCAGCAACAGAAATCCAACATCAAACAAACAACAACCAATCAAGCAAATGAAACCAAGAGAAATAGATTACTAGTTCCAAAACTAATATAAAAAACAAAATCAGTGTGGCAAAAAGTGACACTTTTAGTGTCCGTCTTTTGTTTTTTTTTGTACAGGATAACAAGGTAAAATGAGAATCCACTAAAGCTCACATGATTGGGAGAGGAGCTGGCTGTCAGTGTGTTCAGTTTTGGCTCTTATCATTGCTTTATCATCTTATTTTTCTAACTGGGTCGAAACCGACCCTAACAACACCAAGTGCATGATTTTTACCAGAGCATTTTACAATTTAGTGAAAAAAATGTAAATGTTTTATTTTGTTGACAAAGAGGTTCCTGACAAAGTCAAAAAGCTTTGATGCAAAAAAATAAATATATGTGGTGTTTTTATGCATTTAAAAACTAAAATGGGTCGGTGCCGACCCTAACACAAGACGAAGGTTAAAAAAAAAAAAAAAAATCAATAAATATTTTTATTTTTTATTTTTTATTAAATCAACATAAAACACACAATATACAATTAAAAGTAGTGCACCAACCACAAAAATGTCCCTTTTTCATGACAAAAACGTCCCTTTTTCATGACAAAGAAAAAAAATAAAAAAATAAAAATGATCCCACCCCACCGACCCGGGCCGCGGGACAAATTATTAAGCGTTGACCGGTCCGCGGATACAAAAAGGTTGGGGACCACTGGTGTAGGGTACCAGGGGAGGATATGATGCCCTCCTCAACAAGATACTCTTACCAATTAGTCAATTATGCTTACCCCTTCTACTGTATATGTAGTGCACATGGCAAAACGACTTATTAAAACCTTCTCTTTTTTTTTTTAATCTGTATTAAAATTTTACTTTTCGTTTGGGCAACGCTGCGATGAGGTGGCGACTTGTCCAGGGTGTACCCTGCCCTCCGCCCGATTGTAGCTGGTATAGGCGCCAGCGCCCCCCGCGACCCCGAAAGGGAATAAGCGGTAGAAAATGGATGGATGGATGGGGTTTGGGCAACGTAGCCAAAAAAAAGCAGACAAACTGCCTGCGATGTCTTGACTCTTTGTTTTATTGCGAGCCTCCAATCTATCTTCTAGCTTATAGGCATACATTCCCAGGGCTACACATTGTGTTTGATGGTGTGCAGCGGCTCGTAAAAATGTTAAATACCACTCGCTATAGTGACATTTTTTTTTTTTTCCCACTTCAAGTCGTAAGTGCGCTAGTGCAAAAATGCATCAATGCACACTCAAAAAAAAAAATAATAATATATGGAATGGTATTAAAATAGTGCCCTTGCAATGTATTCTAAAAGTTGTACCAGAGAAGCCCATCCTTCAGGTGTTCGATTGTCGAATGCAGGGGCATTTTGGTCCTTCACAGAAACATTTGCATGACAAATACTTCTGCATTTCAAACGCCAACACATGCAAATTGTGTTTGCCCGCCATCCGCAGAGACGTTCACATACCGTCTGAATGAGCGTTATGGGAAAAAGTTTAGGCCCGACAATTATTTTCGGACTCCTTTCGTTAAATCAAAGACAATTCCCTCACTGCCTCGCTATTGTGTGTTTCGAGTTAAAAAAAAATGCAGTGTTCATTTACCCGGGCTGCCTTTTATGTGCTCCTCATTATTATGCGCAGGGTTCGGAAGGATTCTCAGGTCGGCGCGAGCAGAACAGACGCCGCCGCGTGCTAATCGGAGGGAATGGGAAAAGAAAACTGTTTGCGAGAATGTGGCCACCTTTGTGTCCTCCGTTGGCGAATGGGAAACAAGGTCAGAGAGATCTCATTAGTTTGTTCGGCTGCGCGCTATGTAAATAAGCCGCGGTGACCCGGAGACGAGCCTAACATTTGTCATTGGGGCAGGGTGACTGAGGGGGGTGGGGGGGGCACAGTGGGTTGCAGAGATGCTGTTGAGATGTCGCGCTTTTCAGAGCGCACGGCACTCGGACGTTAATTAAATGTCAAGCATAGAAGGCAGCCATGAAAGCGTTTTATGGCCTGATGGAGATGAGAGGATAATCTGGCAATATGCGAGCGATAGGACTTGGAAATGTCGACAGCCATGACACGACCAAATTGAACATAATCTTAAAAACCTCTCATGGGAACAAAACCTTTTGCTTTTTTGCGTTTTTCGTCGAAAGGAAAATAAGCCACTTATACAAGAAGATTGTGGCAAATAAATGTTTCGGAAGACATGCTAGCGAACGTGCAAGTAAGCACACTGCAAAAAAGTCAGTGTTCAAAAACAAGAAAAAAAATACAAAAATTAGGGGTATTTTAGTCGAACTAAGCAAAATTATCTGCCAATAGAACAAGAACATTCGACTTGTCAAGACTTTCCAAAACAAGTAAAATTAGCTAACCTCAATGAACCCAAAAATACCGTAAAATAAGTATATTCTCACTAATACAAGTGCACGTTTCTTGGTCGAAAAAAATATGACTCATTTTTGCTCAATACAGTGGGGCAAAAAAGTATTTAGTCAGCCACCGATTGTGCAAGTTCTCCCACTTAAAATGATGACAGAGGTCTGTAATTTTCATCATAGGTACACTTCAACTGTGAGAGACAGAATGTGAAAAAATATCCAGGAATTCACATTGTAGGAATTTATTTGTAAATTATGGTGGAAAATAAGTATTTGGTCAACCGTTCAAATCTCTCACTGATGGAAGGAGGTTTTGGCTCAAAATCTCACGATACATGGCCCCATTCATTCTTTCCTTAACACGGCTCAATCGTCCTGTCCCCTTAGCAGTAAAACAGCCCCAAAGCATGATGTTTCCACCCCCATGCTTCACAGTAGGTTAGGTGTTCTTGGGATGCAACTCAATATTCTTCTTCTTCCAAACACGACGAGTTGTGTTTGTACCAAAAAGTTCTCTTTTGGTTTCACATGACATTCTCCCAATCCTCTGCTGTATCATCCATGTATCCATTTTGGTATAAACTCAACTTGTCGTGTTTGGAGGAAGAAGAATACTGAGTTGCATCCCAAGAACACCATACCTACTGTGAAGCATGGAGGCGGAAACATCATGCTTTGGGGCTGTTTCTCTGCTAAGGGGACAGGACGATTGATCCGTGTTAAGGAAAGAATGAATGGGGCCATGTATCGTGAGATTTTGAGCCAAAACCTCCTTCCATCAGTGAGAGCTTTGAATGGTTGACCAAATACTTATTTTCCACCATAATTTACAAATACATTCTTTAAAATTCCTACAATGTGAATTCCTGGATCTTTTCATATTCTGTCTCTCACAGTTGAAGTGTACCTATGATGAAAATTACAGACCTCTGTCATCATTTTAAGTGGGAGAACTTGCACAATCGGTGGCTGACTAAAAATGTTTTGCCCCACTCTATGTTGAAAAATGTTCTTAATTTTTAGTCGATGCTAGTGCCATTATCTTGACATAATGATATGCGCTCTGCATCATGATTTATTTTAGTAAGACGTTTTGGGAGAACATGCGCACCGTAACACAACATAAACACAACAGAACAAATACCCAGTTTCCCTTGCAGCACTAACTCTTCCGGAATGCTACAATATACACACCCCGCTATCCCCCCCCCACACACACACATCTCAACCCCACCCACCTCAACCTCCTCATGCTCTCTTAGGGAGAGCATGTCCTAAATTCTAAGCTGCTGCATGTTAAAAAAAAATAATGCACTTTGTGACTTCAATAATAAATATAGCAGTGTCATGTTGGCATTTTTTTCCGTAACTTGAGTCCATTTTTTGGGGGGGGGGAACCTTGTTGCATTGTTTAATGTATCCAGTGGGGCATCGCAACAAAATTAGGCATAATATTGTGCTAATTCCAAGACTTTATATTGTCATGCTCCAAGTCTGGGACCATGACATGTTCTGTTTTTGCTCTGTTTTATTATCATCCTGTGTTGTATTTGACGTCTTTGGTTCCCTGTGGCACTTCCTGTTTGGTTTCTGTTGTCATGGTAACTCGTCATGGTAACCTGTCTCTTGTTTGTCGTCGCGCACCTGATTTGTGATTATCTCTTTGTTTAAGACCACCTTTGTTTGACACTCGTCCTTGGACACTTGTTTGCGCCCACGCAACAGTTGACGCCGCTCGTCCTGCATTATGGTAAAAAAAGTACTTTGTTACTTGTTAGCTCCCACGCTATTCCTGTTTTGTTTATGTCCCTAGCTTCAACGGTAGCGCTTTTTGTTCCTTCTAGCGCCCACGCTAGTTCTGTTGGTTTTTGGTAGTGCCTCTGTGCAAATGTCTTTGTTTCTAGTTTGTCTTATAGTATAAATAAATTATTATAGGACACATAAAGCTGACCAACACGCCGGATTGTAGTCAGCTGGAGGCGTGTCTTAATGAAATTAAACAATGGATGTCCGCTATCTTTTTGCAACTCAACGCCAAAAAAACGGAAATGCTGATTATCGGTCCTGCTAGACACCGACCTCTATTTAATGATACAACTCTAACATTTGACAACCAAACAATTAAACAAGGTGACACGGTAAAGAATCTGGGTATTATCTTCGACCCAACTCTCTCCTTTGAGTCACACATTAAAAGCGTTACTAAAACGGCCTTCTTTCATCTCCGTAATATCGCTAAAATTCGCTCCATTCTGTCCACTAAAGACGCTGAGATCATTATCTATGCGTTTGTTACGTCTCGTCTCGATTACTGTAACGTATTATTTTCGGCTCTCCCCATGTCTAGCATTAAAAGATTACAGTTGGTACAAAATGCGGCTGCTAGACTTTTGACAAGAACAAGAAAGTTTGATCACATTACGCCTGTACTGGCTCACCTGCACTGGCTTCCTGTGCACTTAAGATGTGACGTTAAGGTTTTACTACTTAAGTATAAATACTACACGGCCTAACTCCATCCTATCTTGCTGATTGTATTGTACCATATGTCCCGGCAAGAAATCTGCGTTCAAAGGACTCCGGCTTATTAGTGATTCCCAAAGCCCAAAACAAGTCTGCGGGCTATAGAGCGTTTTCATTTCGGGCTCCAGTACTCTGGAATGCCCTCCAGGTAAAAGTTTGAGATGCCACCTCAGTAGAAGCATTTAAGTCTCACCTTAAAACTCATTTGTATACTCTAGCCTTTAAATAGACTCCCTTTTTAGACCAGTTGATCTGCCGTTTCTTTTTTTTTTCTCCTATGTCCCACTCTCCCTTGTGGAGGGGGTCCGGTCCGATCCGGTGGCCATGTACTGCTCGCCTGTGTATCGGCTGGGGACATCTCTGCGCTGCTGATCCGCCTCCGCTTGGGATATTTTCCTGCTGGCTCCGCTGTGAACGGGACTCTCGCTGCTGTGTTGGATCCATTATGGATTGAACTTTCACAGTATCATGTTGGACCCGCTCGACATCCATTGCTTTCGTCCTCTCCAAGGTTCTCATAGTCATCATTGTCACCGATGTCCCACTGGGTGTGAGTTTTCCCTGCCCTTATGTGGGCCTACCAAGGATGTCGTAGTGGTTTGTGCAGCCCTTTGAGACACTAGTGATTTAGGGCTATATAAGTAAACATTGATTGATTGATTGATTGATAATAAGTACACTATCTGGAGTACAGGGCAGGCGAGTGGGGTATCTTATGTTCGTGGATAACTCTGGCAGGGGGCTCCCCTCGTCTCTTTTAATGCACAGAGTAGGACACATAGCAAGAGTGGTCCTCAGGTCCTGTTGATCAGGAGCAGTAGCTCCACAGCCGCAGATCCACTATTAACCACTAATATCACAGTCAAAATGAAAGCTTGTTCCCATAGGCACCATAAACTGTTAATAATGTTTAGACAAAAGTGTATATTATATATACTATTATATATATATATAGTATTTATATAGGTGTGTGTGTGTGTGTGTGTGTGTGTGTGTGTGTGTGATGATATGTGTGTATTTTGGGTATATGTATGTGATAATGTGTGTATTTGTATGTATATATATATATATATATATATGTATATATATATATATATGTATATATATGTATATATATGTATATATAAATTGTATATATGTGTGTATATATGTGTGTTGTGTATATATGTGTGTGTCCATATGTATATATGTAAGTGTGTGTGAATTTCAATGTATTGTATATAGATAATATATAGCATCTATGCAGCAACCACTGAATTGAATTATATTATATATATTATTGTATTATATATTGTATATATATATATATATATATATATTGTATATGTATAGGGGTGGGACCTAATAAGTTTACTTCTTCCCACTACCTTTTGAGCCAATATTGACATCTACAAAAGATTAGTCACATGTAATGTTTTCAATGTAGGTGTAAAAATGATGTATCTATGTATTTCTTTTGTATTTTATGTCATTCTCTTGTTTTGTTTGCATGGCTCAAAATAAACCATTCATTCATTCATTCATTCATTCATTCATTGTTCCAACCTTTACGCTTTGTCCATCTCTGCTGCACCCACGGGAGAACGCAAACACCGCCACGATGGCACCGAAGCGTCACATATTTATCGGTATCTGTTGATATCGGAATCGGAAATTAAGAGTTGGGCAATATCGGATATCTGCAAAAAAGCCATTATCTGACATCTCTAATTGGAACACCTAAAACAGGTGTCGCTTCTTCTGCTCCTAACCCTACTTTGGAACTTGACGTGAACATCAACAACAACTAGGACTGCAATCCAATGATTTTTTTTCATCTCCCACATCATTGCCGACATATAATTTCTGCGTCCATCGAAAACCCTATTCATTAATCTGCCAAAACAAAATAAACTCTGGAGTGTCTTAATGAATGAAAATTAAATAACTACGATAAAAGTGAATTCACATCAATTAGTTCCAACTCCAACAACAATCTGGACGTCGCTACAGCCGTCATTGTTCACTACTGCTATTACATAAGTTTTGCATGACGGCTCTGCGTAAATTTTGCCAACATGTGCTTATGAAGTGAAGTGAATTATATTTATATAGCGCTTTTCTCTAGTGACTCAAATCACTTTACATAGTGAAACCCAATATCTAAGTTACATTTAAACCAGTGTGGGTGGCACTGGGAGCAGGTGGGTAAAGTGTCTTGCCCAAGAACACAACAGTAGCAACTAGGATGGCAGGAGCAGGGATCGAACCTGGAACCCTCAAGTTGCTGGCACGGCCACTCTACCAACCGAGCTATACCGCCCCAACTAATCCGTCCCCAAATGTCACGCTGATTCGGCTAAACATCTCGAAGTTGCTTTGCTTGAAACGCTGTGGGGAACATAAAGACGCTTCGACCCATGAGGTTTAAATCAATACCCATTATTAGACCATTTAATAAAAGCTCCACGTTGTGATGTCGGAAAAATTATAGCACAAGCAACCTGGTAGGGGGTGTTTGTTTTGATAGTGTTTAGCATGTTTGTGTGCGGCAGTTCAGGAGAAAATACTCGGATTTCAAAAAACACGGTACGGCCGCTCCATCACTGCACTTATTGTGTATTAGTTTAATTGCGGCTTATTTATTAGTTAGCACATTGCAACAACAATAAAATTGTGAATAACCAATTAAAAGTGAATGCCCAGAGCCATTTGAGCCGCTGGGGGTTCGCAGCAAGACTTAATAGCGCACAAGGTAGTCATATTTTCATGGTGCTTGCTGAATGAAACGGTAAAAACTGACCAATAACACATCATTATGACAAAATTCATTTCATTTGGTCCGAAATGGTCCACTTAGTCCACCTTATTACCGCCAGGTCTGACAGTTATACAGATTCCATGGCTTGAACCTGAATCAGCCATCATCATTACTGGGCTGTTTGCTAACTCGGCAGTCCCTAATGGTTCTAAATTAGCTCTTTACTGCAGCTATTCGATAGTCTTGGCATAAGTAGTGTGGTCAGTGGGACAGATTGATCGCTCCTCTTTAATTACATGGGCTGACTCACCGCAAAACCGGCAGCTCTCTCGATACTTTTTCCCGCCCCCCCCTTCTCCGTTGGTATAATAACGCAATTGCTTTCAGCGCTTTCACACATGTTCAATCTTAGATTGCTGCGCCGATGCCTCCATGCAGGAAGCTGCTGCTGGTAGATCCGAAACAGCGTGTTTTTTTTCTTGTGAAAGAATACGTTGTAAATATCAGCTCCAACATCTTCATCTACTCGGTGTTCTGCAAAAACTCTTTGGATAAAAATGCGAAAAGTGCCTTTTAAAGGAGCACACAAACCTTTGCCTTGACCTTCCTTTTAGTGAGCATCGCAAGAACAGGTGTTAAACTCAATGCCACATCTTTTATGTGGTCAGCAAAGGCCTGGAAAGAATAAAAAGCTTTAAACGTCTTGCTAAATTTGTTCACTTTTGACCAAAACAAATAAGAGATGTCAGATAATATTGGACAGCCGATATCATCGGCTGATAAATGCTTTAAAATGTGATATCGGAAATTAGGTTAAATTTATGACTTTTTTAAACACCGCTGTACGGAGTGGTATACGGACGTAGGGAGAGGTACAAAGCGCCTTTGCGTGCCGGCCCAGTCACATAATATCTACGGCTTTTCACACACACAAGTGAATGCAAAGCGTACTTGGTCAACAGCCATACAGGTCACACTGAAGGTGGCCGTATAAACAACTTTAACACTGTTACGAATATGCGCCGCACCGTGAACCCACACCAAACAAGAATGACAAACACATTTCGGGAGAACATCCACACCGTAACACAACATAAACACAGCAGAACAAATATACAGAACTCCTTGCAGCACTATATCTTCCGGCACGCTACAATATACACCGCCCCTGCACCTCAACCTCCTCATGCTCTCTCAGGGAGAGCATGTCCCAAATTCCAAGCTGCTGTTTTGAAGCATGTTAAAAAAAATAATGCACTTTGTGACGTCAATAATAAATATGGCAGTGTCATGTTGGCATTTTTTTTTCCATAACTTGAGTTGATTTATTTTGGAAAACCTTGTTACATTGTTTAATGCATCCAGCGGGGCATCACAAAGAAATTAGGCATAATAAGGTGTTAATTCCACATCTGTATAGATTAGTATCGGTTGATATTGGAATCGGTAATTAAGAGTTGGACAATATCGGAATATCGGATATCGGCAAAAAAGCCATTATCTGACATCTGTAAAACAAATTGTACTGAAAATAGCTACAGTTCTTAACTGAATATTACTCTATATACGGCTGTCAAAAAAAACATGCAGATTTATGACACAATTTATTTTAACTACACACAAATGTGTGCGCATGAGTGTGAATGGTTGTCTATTAGGAGTGTCAAAAAAAAAATATAGAATGAATCGCAATTCACTTGGACACTCGGATTCAGGAGGAACAGTGTGGTTTTCGTCCTGGTCGTGGAACTGTGGACCAGCTCTATACTCTCGGCAGGGTTCTTGAGGGTGCATGGGTGTTTGCCCAACCAGTCTATATGTGCTTTGTGGACTTGGAGAAGGCATTCGACCGTGTCCCTCGGGAAGTCCTGTGGGGAGTGCTCAGAGAGTATGGGGTATCGGACTGTCTTATTGTGGCAGTCCGCTCCCTGTACGATCAGTGCCAGAGCTTGGTTCGCATTGCCGGCAGTAAGTCGAACACATTTCCAGTGAGGGTTGGACTCCGCCAAGGCTGTCCTTTGTCACCGATTCTGTTCATAACTTTTATGGACAGAATTTCTAGGCGCAGTCAAGGCGTTGAGGGGTTCCGGTTTGGTAACCGCATGATTAGGTCTCTGCTTTTTGCAGATGATGTGGTCCTGATGGCTTCATCTGACCGGGATCTTCAGCTCTCGCTGGATCGGTTCGCAGCCGAGTGTGAAGCGACCGGAATGAGAATCAGCACCTCCAAGTCCGAGTCCATGGTTCTCGCCCGGAAAAGGGTGGAGTGCCATCTCCGGGTTGGGGAGGAGACCCTGCCCCAAGTGGAGGAGTTCAAGTACCTAGGAGTCTTGTTCACGAGTGAGGGAAGAGTGGATCGTGAGATCGACAGGCGGATCGGTGCGGCGTCTTCAGTAATGCGGACGTTGTACCGATCCGTTGTGGTGAAGAAGGAGCTGAGCCGGAAGGCAAAGCTCTCAATTTACCGGTCGATCTACGTTCCCATCCTCACCTATGGTCATGAGCTTTGGGTCATGACCGAAAGGATAAGATCACGGGTACAAGCGGCCGAAATTAGTTTCCTCCGCCGTGTGGCGGGGCTCTCCCTTAGAGATAGGGTGAGATGCTCTGCCATCCGGGAGGAACTCAAAGTAAAGCCGCTGCTCCTCCACATCGAGAGGAGCCAGATGAGGTGGTTCGGGCATCTGGTCAGGATGCCACCCGAACGCCTCCCTAGGGAGGTGTTTAGGGCACGTCCAACCGGTAGGAGGTCACGGGGAAGACCCAGGACACGTTGGGAAGACTATGTCTCCCGGCTGGCCTGGGAACGCCTCGGGATCCCCCGGGAAGAGCTAGACGAAGTGGCTGGGGAGAGGGAAGTCTGGGTTTCCCTGCTTAGGCTGTTGCCCCCGCGACCCGACGTCGGATAAGCGGAAGATGATGGATGGATGAATCGCAATTCCTATTTGTAACAATTCTTAATCGATTAAAAAATATCAATTTAATAAAAAATAAAAAAATAAAATAAATTAAAAAAAAATATATATATATATATACATATATATATATATATATATTATATATATATATATATATATATATATACTATATTGCCAAAAGTATTTGGCCACCTGCCTCGACTCACATATGAACTTGAAGTGCCTTCCCATTCTTAACCCAAAGGGTTCAACATGATGGGGGTCCACCTTTTGCAGCTAATACAGCTTCAACTCTTCTGAGAAGGCTGCGGAATGTGTTTAAAGGATTTTTTGACCGTTTTTCCAAAAGCGCATTGTTGAGGTCACACACTGAATTGGTCAAGACGGCCTGGCTCTCAGTGTCCTTTCTAATTCATCCCAAAAGGTGTTCTATCGGGTTTAGGTCAGGACTCTGTGCAGGCCAGTCAAGTTCATCCACACCAGACTGCGTCATCCATGTTTTTATGGACCTGGCTATGTGCACTGGTGCACAGTCATATTGGAAGAGGAAGGGGCCCGCTCCAAACTGTTCCCACAAGGTTGGGAGCGTGGAATTGTCCAAAATGTTTTTTTATCCTGGACCAACTCCTTAAAAACAACCCCACACCAGTCTGAGTGAGTCTGAGTTCATCTGATTGGAAACTTAGTTTCCACAGCCAGTGGGTCCATGACAATGACTTATGTTTTGTTTAAACAGCTGTTTTACTGCCGTTTAACAGATAGGTGTCAAACTCCGGCCCGCGGGCCAAATTTGGCCTCTGTAACACCGCATTCACCGATTTCCCGAGAGACTCGAATTTCAGTGCCCCTCCTGAAAATCTCCCGGTGCAACCATTTTCCCGAATTCCACCCGGACAACAATATTGGGGGTGTGCCTTCAAGGCACTGCCTTTAGCGTCATCTACAACCTGTCGTCAAATCTGTTTTCCCTTCTCACAAACAGCGTGCCGACCCAGTCACGTAATATATTTGTGGCTTCTACACACATGTAAGTAAATGCAAGGCATACTTGATCAACAGCATACAGGTCACACTGAGGGTGGCCATATAAACAACTTTAACAGTGTTACAAATATGCGCCACACTGTGAACCCACACCAAACAAAAATAACAAACACATTTTGGGAGAACATCTGCACCGTAACACAACATAAACACAACAGAACAAATACCCAGAACCCCTTGCAGCACTAACTCTTCCGGACCGCTACAATATACACCCCCCAGACCCCCCGCTACCCACAAACCCAGCCCGCCCACCAGAGCCCCGACATTAACTGAGCAGTAAAAAGGCCTGAATGGTTGATTTATTCATTGTTATTTTATTTTCAAATCTATTAGCCTGTGGAAAAAGTTAATGTTGATATTTACCTCAGAAGGCTGCAAATACAAAAGAGGCATTCATTTTTTATTTAAATTTGATTTGATATGCCATTGATATTTTTTTAATTATTATTGTTATTATTTGAAACTCAATTTTGCACGTCACTATAAAGTTATATAAGCCTTGCTTGTTCAATATTCAATGAAAAACTTGTTTGGGTCCCTATTAAAAGGTTAATTTGTTCAACCTTGGCCTGCGGCTTTGTTCAGTTTTACATTTTGGCCCACTCTGTATTTGAGTTTGACACCCCTGGTTTAACAGGTACCGTTTAGAAAAAAACTAAGGTATGTAAATAAACATCTACCAAATCTACATTTACCAAATATTTTGTATCGGTGTATATCTGCGACTTAATAGTCCGATATGACTAATATGTGGACAGATATTTCTTTTAATATTCGGTGCCCTCTATAGTCCGGAAAATAGGGTTAATTATTTCCTATAAGGCTTCACGGTGGGATAGGGGTTAGTGCGTCTGCCTCACAATGCGAAGGTCCTGCAGTCCTGGGTTCGAATCCAGGCTCGGGATCTTTCTGTGTGGAGTTTGCATGTTCTCCCCGTGAATGCGTGGGTTCCCTCCGGGTACTCCGGCTTCCTCCCACTTCCAAAGACATGCACCTGGGGATAGGTTGATTGGCAACACTAAATTGGCCTTAGTGTGTGAATGTGAGTGTGAATGTTGTCTGTCTATCTGTGTTGGCCCTGCGATGAGGTGGCGACTTGTCCAGAGTGTACTCCGCCTTTCGCCCGATTGTAGCTGAGTTAGGCGCCAGCGCCCCCCGCGACCCCGAAAGGGAATAAGCGGTAGAAAATGGATGGATGGATATTTCCTATAAAAATATATTTTTTGTTGAGCATCTTTAATGGATTATTTCTGACCCTAGATGTAAGTACAGATCCCAAATCACCTATCAGACATGTGTTACCTATCAGTCTAATGTAATGATTTGCCTAAAAAAATATAACAAATGTTGAGTGCGGGGATGTCATGTTTAGTCACGTAACAACTTCTTTACTAAATTGAACCCGCTAGGCTATATCTAATTTGGGGGAGACTCCTGCAAATTCGCAGTGGGAGCATTTTGGGAGCACCCCATGGCGTTCCCAGTGTGTGAGCAATTGAGAAAAAGCAATTTGGAGCTGGGAATGAAGGGGCAAAGTCTCCCTCTCACAAGGAGGGCATCGTGGGGGAGGGGGTGCAATGTGTGGCAGCCGCCCGTGCTTTGGCTGACGTGTTCTGAACACCAACAAGCTTCTTGACTTTACTCGTCTGTCTGCAGAAAAAAAAAAAAAAAAAAAAACTTCCGTTGGGCCGTCCGTCACCCTGACTGCGACAGCTTGTTTGTGATAGATCGGTAAAGGAAGCAGTCAAAATGAAGAGTGGGAACGAGGGAATTCTCGGTGCAGGTGGATGCAAAGAACATGCATGACTGACTGGGCCGGATCACCAAAACTCTTCAGTCTGTGCTGTCATGGTACATATGTCGGAGAGTTTTCAGGTGTGCACAAATGCATACAAATAATAAACACGTAGCGCAGCTTTGGAGTGGATTAGGCAGGAATGCAATGTGGAAGACGGGAAAGGATAGACTAGTGAAGATTTTATTACAGATTAATAGGGAATAGCAGTCAAGGCGTTGAGGGGTTCTGGTTTGGTAACCGCAGGATTAGGTCTCTGCTTTTTGCGGATGATGTGGTCCTGATGGCTTCATCTGACCGGGATCTTCAGCTCTCGCTGGATCGGTTCGCAGCCGAGTGTGAAGCGACCGGAATGAGAATCAGCACCTCCAAGTCCGAGTCCATGGTTCTCGCCCGGAAAAGGGTGGAATGCCATCTCCGGGTTGGGGAGGAGACCCTGCCCCAAGTGGAGGAGTTCAAGTACCTAGGAGTCTTGTTCACGAGTGAGGGAAGAGTGGATCGTGAGATCGACAGGCGGATCGGTGCGGCGTCTTCAGTAATGCGGACGTTGTACCGATCCGTTGTGGTGAAGAAGGAGCTGAGCCGGAAGGCAAAGCACTCAATTTACCGGTCGATCTACGTTCCCATCCTCACCTATGGTCATGAGCTTTGGGTCATGACCGAAAGGATAAGATCACGGGTACAAGCGGCCGAAATGAGTTTCCTCCGCCGTGTGGCGGGGCTCTCCCTTAGAGATAGGGTGAGAAGCTCTGCCATCCGCGAGGAACTCAAAGTAAAGCCGCTGCTCCTCCACATCGAGAGGAGCCAGATGAGGTGGTTCGGGCATCTGGTCAGGATGCCACCCGAACGCCTCCCTAGGGAGGTGTTTAGGGCACGTCCAACCGGTAGGAGGCCACGGGGAAGACCCAGGACACGTTGGGAAGACTATGTCTCCCGGCTGGCCTGGGAACACCTCGGGATCCCCCGGGAAGAGCTAGACGAAGTGGCTGGGGAGAGGGAAGTCTGGGTTTCCCTGCTTAGGCTGTTGCCCCCGCGAACCAACCTCGGATAAGCGGAAGATGATGGATGGATGGATGGATGGATAATAGGGAATAGCCGGAATACATGTTCATTTTTAATGCTCACCCATAAACTAGCATGGAGTGAAGGGTCCGAAGCAAAGAAGCAGTAATATATATCCCTGTTATTAAAATACCCAAAATAAATGTATCATATTTGTTTAAAAAGAAAATACCTCCAGACTATAGATCGCACTGGGATATAAGTCGCGCAGTTAGAAATTGCTGGCAGTCTTCAAAGTACCCCAAAGCTGCCACAAATGATTGGAGAATGCGGCAAGAACTGTGGACACTCGTGATTTGGATAACATCGGACTGTCTGCCCCACAGGATCAATTTTGAGGACCAGTCATAGACAATTTAGCGTGAATTGCAAATTTTATTTTCACTCGCATACAACACATTTTAACTCGGATTGTTTCCCTGGACAGCACGGCAAAGACACAACAAACTCTCTTCTTGTCTCTCATGAACACACACCTGTTGTTGTTGACTTTGGACTGAATACCCACCGTATGACACCAAGGCCGCAGAACAGAGACGCGGCAGGCTTACACACACACACACACACACACACACACATGAATCCAAACAAAATGTACACCACACATACACCCCACACCCCATTCTACACCCTTGACACAAATCTTTTAGGGGTGATGGACAGCTGGGCAGCGCCTGAAGAGCTGCAGCATGCCACAGTGGCCCCCACTCCCTCCCCTTTGTTGCAAGGTGAAATGTATGTTGTAATATGTATATGTGCTTTGCTATGGAGATTTTTCCCCGCTGCAGATCGGGCCCCCTTTAGAGCCCAGTATAATTTTTTTTTTTTTTTAATCATCCTTTCCCAGCGTTTACGGGGCGCTTTGTGGTGACCCATCAGTGTTCCTGTTCTGTAACCCTGTACACTGTTTTTTTTTTTGTCTAATATTGAGCATGTTTGTGCTGAAAACAACGTTTTGTTGTACTTGTGCAATGACAATAAAGACCTAGCTACTTATAAAATAAAAAATAAAAAAACATTTTAGATGTATTAGCCGCACTGGACTATAAGCCGCAGATATATACGTTGTGAAATCGGTTAATTACACAGAAAGATTATGTAAATGTTTATTTACACACCTAATTGTTTCCAAACGATATATGTAACGCGGCAGTAATGAAATGAAATGAATTATATTTGTATAGCGCTTTTTCTCTAGTGACTCAAAGCGCTTTACATAGTGAAACCCAATATCTCATTTTTACATTTAAGCCAGTGTGGGTGGCACTGGGAGCAGGTGGGTAAAGTGTCTTGCCCAAGGACACAACGGCAGTGACTAGGATGGCGAGGCAGGGATCGAACCTGCAACTCTCAAGTTGCTGACACGGCCGCTCTACCAACCGAGCTATTCCGCTATTCAGTAAAACAGCTAAACAAACAACGGAAGTCATCGTCATGGACCCACTAGCTGCGGAAGCTAGCTCTCCAATCAGCTAAACAGACTCAATAAGTCCACAGTGATGTTTTGGCCAATTTCTTGAGGAATTTGTGAAACTGAAACAATACAAAAAGAACGCCATTGTAAGTTGATAATACTAACACAGATACTCGTTAATGTGTTAGCATAGTAGCTAATGCTAATGAAACCAGCTTTATTACATTGCAATAGCACATGGGATGGTTTAGTAAGTATGAATAGTTTTAGTTGAATTGTAAAACTTAGAAACAATGCTTGGAGTGATGAATGAAAAATCATTTTCGAGCAAAAACGCTATGAGCGAATGTTCCAAGTTTACGGCATCAAAACAGTTAAACCTGCAATACCTGCAGTACACAAACTCGTCCAAATGATGGCGCCAAAGCATATACAGTAACACACCATTATCTGCTTCGTTTTATAAGCCACAGGGTTTAAAATCTAGGAAAAAGCAGCGACTGAGCCACCTTATCCCTTAACACTTTCTGTCCGGGCTTTTAGCTCGGTGGTCAGCACACGTCACTCATGCGGACAACCAGGGTGAAATGACCCAGATGAGAGTGAGGTTTAGGGGGGTGAGTGTCACGGGGGCCTGTCAGTGGAGCTGCTCCCAGACAACTTCAAGAGTTAGGCAGCCTTTTTGATTGGTGGTCAGTACACCGCCGTTTTTCGGACCAGGGTTCACTTCCCGGTGCGGAATTGAAAACAGGTAGGGGCCCAAACCACGTGAGTTACATAGACACCCACTGAATTTGGTCAGTACTACCAGTTATCGATTCAAACCGTGACATATTTTAATGCTCATGAAAACACCGGCTAAAAAACGCAATGAGGAAACAATACCTCAAGTCGCACTCAGAGTGGACTGCCTTTGGCTATTGTTGCAATTTCCAATGCCAACAAAGCAAGTATGCCTGATTGAAAATGGCCAAATGTAAAGTAAGGCTCCAATGTTTTTCCCAAAATGCTATAGCTTAATGTTGCATTACATTGGCTTTGCCACAGACACGCTATTGATTAGCATTAGCAATTTAACATGGCAATTTTAAACTTGATGCACTTTACGATCAAACATCAGGTGTGAAATAGGCACAATACTCTCAGTACAAACATTACGTTTCATGGCAAAAGCTACTTCCTAGCTTGGCAAGACATCGTAGTGTTTTCCATGAATTGATCAACGTGGACCCCGACTTAAACAAGTTGAAAAACTTATTCGGGTGTTAGCATTTACTGTGCAATCTACTAATAAAAGTCACAATCAATCAATCAAGCCTACACACTGATGCCATTGAACATCTTGGAATATAATATTTGCAAATGAGACTCAGAAATGTTGTAATAAAACAAGATTTATAACAACTGGACAGCACAGTTATCATAATCAGCCCATTTTCAATATTAGTACCGGTATCTTTTCGAAGGTACTGGCAACTGGTAACATATCGGTCCAAATGATAAAGGTACCCTTCCCTAAACAAGAAGGGGTTTCACCTTAATAGCAGAGTAGCACAAACATAATTTTAAAGCAAAGGTAGATAAATATTGAAATAATTACCCAAGATACGGACCACTCATAATACTCTATGAGAATGCTTACTCATGTAAATAATCAACTTGTGACGTTATCAAAACCTCAGAAATGTTCCTGCTTTGATGGAATACAAACCACGTTTCCATATGAGTTGGGAAATTGTGTTAGATGTAAATATAAACGGAATACAATGACATTTTCAAACCATATTCAATTGAATGCACTACAAAGACAAGATATTTGATGATCAAACTCATAAACTTTATTTTTTTTTCAAATAATAATTAACTTAGAATTTAATGGCTGCAACATGTGCTAAAGTAGTTGGGAAAAGGCATGTTCACCACTGTGTTACATCACCTTTTCTTTAAACAACACTCAATAAACGTTTGGGAATTGAGGAAACTAATTGTTGAAGTTTTGAAAGTGGAATTTTTTCCCAATCTTGTTTTATGTAGAGCTTCAGTCGTTCAACAGTCCGGGGTCTCCGCTGTCGTATTTTACGCTTCTTAATGTGTCACACATTTTCGATGGGAGACAGGTCTGGACTGCAGGTGGGCCAGGAAAGTACCCGCGCTCTTTTTTTTACGAAGCCACACTGTTGTTACACTTGTCTTGCTGAAATAAGCAGGGGCGTCCATGATAACGTTGCTATGATGACAATATATGTTGCTCAAAAACCTGTATGGTGTAAGTTATGATGTGTAAGTTACCCATGCCTTGGGCACTAATACACCCCATACCATCACAGATGCTGGCTTTTGAACTTTGCGCCTATAACAATCCGAATGGTTATTTTCCTCTTTGTTCTGGAGAACACTACGTCCTCTGTTTCCAAATATAATTTGAAATGTGGATTCGTCAGAACACACAACACCTTTCCACTTTGCGTTTCAGGATATTGTTGATAAATGGGTTTGGCTTTGCATAGTAGAGTTTTAACTTGCACTTATAGATGTAGCAACTAACTGTAGTTACTGACAGTGGTTTTACGAAATGTTCCTGAGCCCAGGTGGTGATATCCTTTACACACTGATGTCGGTTTTTGATGCAGTACAGCCTGAGGGATCAAAAGTCCGTAATATCATCGCTTCCGTGCAGTGATTTTTTCAGATTCTCTGAACTTTTTGATGATTTTACAGACCGTAGATGGTAAAATCCCTAAATTCCTTGCAATAGCTCGTTGAGAAATGTTGTTCTAAAACTGTTCGACAATTTGCTGACAAAGCGGTGACCCTCACCCCATCCTTGTTTGTGAATTACCTAGCATGCATGGAAGCTGCCTTTATACCCAATCATGGCACCCACCTGTTCCCAATTAGCCTGCACACCTGTGGGATGTTCCATATAAGTGTTTGATGAGCATTTCTCAACTTTATCAGTATGTATTGCCACCCTTCCCAACTTCTTTGTCACGTGTTGCTGGCATCAAATTCTAAAAAAAAAAAAAAAAATGTTTATCAGTTTGAACATCAAATATGTTGTCTTTGAGGCATATTCAACTGAATATGGGTTGAAAATGATTTGCAAATCATTGTATTCAGTTTATATTTACATGTAACACAATTTCCCAACTCATATAGAAACAGGGTTTGTATTTCTTGACCCATATTTGCGCTGTAAACTCCACACCCGGTAACTATACTATAAGATACTATTTTGTTAATTGAATAGAGGCATAATTAGACCATTTACGTTATTGAACACTCTTAAAAATAATGTGTGTGTGACTATTTGCACTTTGTGTACTTTTGCTAATACTGTGTTCTGGCTTCATCCACTGCGGCTGCTTTGTCAATATGAAACGACAACAAAAGATACCCTTGAGCTTTAGTTTTTTTACATGAATATTTAGTGCTGAAACACAGGTCCAACAAATTAACACAGCCGCAGGAGGACGACAAAATAAATGCCGAGTACGTGATCACTCTTAATAATGCCTTGCTATAAACCCTGGGGTTTTGTCACGAGGCCACATTCGTACTCTTTATCAATCGCTGTCATTTAGAAAGCAAAGAGGTATCCATGGCAACTGGAAATCAAGTCAGCGGAATGACGGACGGGAGTGAATTCAATCCGCTCCATGTACGCAACTTGTACAAGAGCGGTATTGCCTTGATAAAGTTTAAAAGCACTTTGCTGAGCTGGTCCACTTAGTCCACGGTCATGCACTTTATTTAGTGGCTGACTTTGGAACAATACCATGTTATTTCTTCCCTGCTGCAGTTCAACATAACGTTCATTCTACAATTTGCTCCAGGTTTAAAGCTTGAAAAAGTCTAAATAACTCAAAGTATGCATTACATCACTACATGCTTCTACCAACATATTTGTCATATTGGAAAGGGCCAATTCACAGAAGTGTATAAATGCATGCATTCTTTTAAAAATGTTTTTTTTTTTATAAAAAAGTCCCAGAATTTATTGATTTAAAATCTTTGCATGCATTAATTTAAATCAAGGGTGTCAAACGTACGGCCCGAGGGCCTGATCAAGCCCACAAACAGGTTTAATCCGGGCCGCGGGATGAGTTTGCCCAGTATAAAAATGTACCTGAAATGTTTTAATGAAAAAAACTGCTTTTCTAAATGTGTCCACTGGATGTCGCAATAGCAAATTTTTGTATCTTTGTAGATCAGTGGTTCTCAAATGGGGGTACGCGTACCCCTGGGGGTACTTGAAGGTATGCCAAGGGGTATGTGAGATTTTTTTTTAAATATTCTAAAAATAGTAATAATTCAAAAATCCTTTATAAATATATTTATTGAATAATAGTTGAACAAAATATGAATGTAAGTTAATAAACTGTGAAAAGAAATGCAACAATGCAATATTCAGTGTTGACAGCTAGATTTTTTGTGGACATGTTCCATAAATATTGATGTTAAAGATTTCTTTTTTTGTGAAAAAATGTTTAGATCTAAGTTCATGAATCCAGATGGATCTCTATTACAATCCCCAAAGAGGGCACTTTAAGTTGATGATTACTTTTATGTGTAGAAATATTTATTTAGAATTGAATCACTTGTTAATTTTATATCTTTTTTTCCAAATAGTTCAAGAAAGACCACTACAAATGAGCAATATTTTGCACTGTTATACAACTTAATAAATCAGAAATTGATGACATAGTGCTGTATTTTTACTTCTTTATCTCTTTTTTTTCAACCAAAAATGCTTTGCTCTGATTAGGGGGTACTTGAATTAAAGAAATGTCCACATGGGGTACATCACTGAAAAAAGGTTGAGAACCACTGTTGTAGATGATGCTACATATGTACAAAATAAAATGTTAGTATGTCAGTCGAGGAAAATGATCCAACTACATCATGGGTGTCAAACTCTGGCTCGCGGGCCAAAAATACCGCATTCACCGCCAATACTCATACTTACCAACCCTCCCGATTTTCCCGGTAGACTCCAAAAGTTCAGTGCCCCTCCCGAAAATCTCCCAGGGCAACCATTCTCCCGAACTTATTTCGATTTCCACACGGACAACAATGCTGGGGGCGTGCCTTAAAGGCACTGCCTTTGGCATCCTCTACAATCTGTCGTCACGCCCAATTCTCCTCCATACAAACAGCGTGCCGGCCAAGTCCCATACTATAAGCGGTATTGAAACACACATAAGTGAATGCATTGTATACTTGGTCAACAGCCATACAGGTCCCACTGAGGGTGGCCGTATAAACAAATTTAAAACTGTTACAAATATGCGCCCACACCAAACAAGAATGAAAAACACATTTCGGGAGAACATCCGCATCGTAACACAACATAAACACAACAGACCAATATTCCCAGAAACCCTTGCAGCACTAACTCTTCTGGGACGCTACAATATACACCCCCTGCTAGCACTAAACTCCACCCCCCAACCTCACCCACTCCATCCATTTTTTCCATCCATTTTCTACCGCTTATTCCCTTTTGGGGTGGCGGGGGGCGCTGGCGCCTATCTCAGCTACAATCGGGCGGAAGGCGGTGTACACCCTGGACAAGTCGCCACCTCATCACAGGGCCAACACAGATAGACAGACAACATTCACACTCACATTCACACACTGGGGCCAATTTAGTGTTGCCAATCAACCTATCCCCAGGTGCATGTCTTTGGAAGTGGGAGGAAGCCGGAGTACCCGGAGGGAACCCACGCATTCACGGGGAGAACATGCAAATTCCACACAGAAAGATCCCGAGCCTGGATTTGAACACAGGACTGCAGGACCTTCGTATTGTGAGGCAGACGCACTAACCCCTGTACCATCGTGAAGCCCTCACCCACCCCATCATTTTTTTATTTTTTTTTATTTATTTTTTTTTCAAATTCATTATTTTACTTTCAAATGTATTAGCCTGTGGAAAAACTCAATGTTGATATTTACCTCAGAAGGATACAATTAGAAAAGAGGCATTCATTTTTTTTAATTTTAATTCGCCCCCGCGACCCTGAAAGGGAATAAGCGGTAGAAAATAGATGGATGGATATACCATTGATGTTTTTTTGTTTGTTTTTTGAAAGTTGATTTTGCACTATTAAGTTATATAAGCATTGCTTGTTCCATATTCAGTGTTAAAGCAAATAAGCAATAATTAACATTTTATTCATGCACTTTCTTTTGCTACTTCAAGGCTCGCATGTTTGATTCATTCATTATTATTTTATTTTCAAATGTATTATTCGCCTGTGGAAAAAGTTTATTTTGATATATACCTCAGAAGGCTGCACATGGAAAAAACGCATTTAAGTTTTATTAAAATTTTATTTGATATGCCATTGATATTTTTAAATTATTTTTATTATTTTTGAAACTTGATTTTGCATGTCACTATAAAGTAATATAAACCTTGCTTGTTCAATATTCAATGCAGAACTTGTTTGGGTCCCTATTAAAAGGATCATTTGTTCAACTTTGGCCTGCGGCTTTGTTCAGTTTAAAATTTTGGCCCACTCTGTATTTGAGTTTGACATCCCTGAACTACATGAATAACATCCTGCAGTTTGATCTTAACAGATAGAAAATGAACACCAATGAGTTGACAGATGAACATTGTCACATACTTTATTCAGAAAATATAAATAACGACAAATAAAGATTGAATACTATTAACCGCAACATGTAAGTGTAAAAAAAAAATATATAATTTGTACATTTTCAGAATGTGCTTGTTCTATTTTTAAACGAAGAAAACTATCTGGAGTTGTCTTTATTTTTAAGTTATCGTGCCGTGATTTTACCAGTCCGGCCCACTTGGGAGTAGATTTTTCTCCATGTGGCCCCCGATCTGAAACAAGTTTGACACCCCTAATTTAAATCATTTAGCGAGTCCAACGGAAATATTACAATTTAGTATTTTTTAATCACATCCATTAAATGTTTTGATAAAACAAATGTGGCCCTTCAATCCAAATGCTTCCCAACGTCTGGTCTGAGGAATTATAGTCTGATGGCACGGGCAGCAGAGGAGTTCTGAGGTCTATTGGTTTAGCTCCCAGGGATGAGCAGCCTGTCACTGCCCAGACTTCTCTGCAGGATGGTGATGGCCTGCACAGGGTGGTTGGCATCATTTATGATGGCCAGAGACCTCCTCGCTGCAACCGTCACCAAGGAGTCCAGCGCCATGCCAATCACAGAACCTTATTAGCTAGTCCTGTGGGACTGTATGTCACGACTGCATTTTTTCAAGCCTCGTGTGTGTGTGTGTGCGTGTGTGACGGGTAGAAAAGCTATGGCAGAAGCCACCTGTTGGTATGCATGTACGGTGGAACCTCAATTTACTTTTCCAGGCAGAATACAAATACACTTTTGTGTACGGACTTAGTCTCAATGTACAAACTTTTCAGTCACCCGTCGTGTGCCTCGAACTACAGCCATTTTGTGCCCGGCAGCACATCCATTGTGGGCGGGGTGATCGATTTGCGGTACTCGATCAGCACAGCAGTGAAGTTGTTAGCTACTATGCTAATGTGTGTTCTTTTTAAGCGTTTTAAACAGCATTTTGACAATTTTACTAGCTCAATATAAGCCTAAAGACAGGAATAAAAATGCTAGTTGATTGAAACTTTCAGGAAGTATCTACAGTGTTGTCAACACAGACTCCTCCCCCTCCCCTTTCCCACGCTGCACGCCAAGAAGATAAGGTAAAGTGGATTCTATTTTTTTTTCCATTCCTAATCACTGTAGCGACCTGGCTGTTGAAGTTAAGGATGTTGTGACCTCAAACAGAGGGCTGGTGTGTGTACATCTCGGCAGGGTGGCTGCATACGAGGACAGCTCTGCGGGATGTTGTTGTTGACTTTGTTATGAAATAGTATGTTGATCCATCAACCACTTGTTATGTTTGTTTGATATACAGTATAGTGATTTATTTTGAGTTCAAAGTGTCCAAATGCGTGCTAAACTATAGACTTTTGTCGAAGCTGAAACCCATTATTCATGTTTACTACCGCATTTTCCGGACCATAGGGCGCACCGGTTATAAGGCGTAGTGTCGATGAATGGTCTATTTTTCGATCTTTTTTTATATAAAAGGCGCACCGGATTATAGAGCACATTAAAAGAGTCATATTATTATTATTTATTTTCAAAACTGAAAACACTTCCTTGTGGTCTACATAAGATATAATGGTGGTTCTTTGGTCAAAATGTTACATAGATTATGTTTTACAAATCATCTTCAAGCCACTCTTCGACAGTCGCTTCAGGATTCGTCGTTTTGTGGGCGGTCTTATTTACATGGCTCACCTTCGGCCGTGTCATCTCCCCATCATCTTTTTTGTAGCGGTGTAGCGTGCAAGGATGGCAGTGGAAGAAGTATGAAGAGATGGCTCCAACTGTTTTAATGACATTCAGACTTTACTTAAATCAATAATGGAGCAGCATCTCCTCATCCGGAAACAACAACAATGCTGGAAATGTGTCCCGTAAAAAAAACCTCTGACCTTAACTCTAATAAATAAACTTCCTTGGGTGAATAATGGAAACTCATTACATTTTAGCGCTTTCATGGCGAGTTTACTGACTGATATAAGTAACAACTTTACACTACTTTAGAGTAGAAACAGCATCAAAGGGGGATACATTTCCCATGACAAGAAGATAGACAAAAAAAAAGAAGCCTATCGATTACGTCTTCCTACAGACTACAAAGGCGGAGGCGCACAATTTTTCAGGATTTATGAACATCCCACATACAGATCAGCAGGTACTACAAGGTACAAAAAATTGCTTTTGCATAATATGGTGAAACAAAATGCCAGATAATATGTCTTACCTTATACACACACCAGCAAAATATTTGTGTGTTTAATGCGCCGACAATCCACCAAGCAGAGCGGCTTCATAGCCCACCAAAGTCGTACTAAAACATTTGTTAGAATTTTGAGCCCCGTCTGCAATGTTTTATATTTTCAATGGAACATATAAAATGTTGGTGCTGTTTACTTGAGTGATATTGCCATCACACCTCTTACCACTTATCTATTATGTTTGACTGCCATCTACTGGTCACACTTATCATTACACCATGTACCAAATAAAATTGCTTTGAGGTCGGTGAGCAAAACCAGAATCATTCCGTACATTAGGTGCTCCCGGGGCACTGTCGAGTTTTGAGAAAAAAAAATATTTTAAGTGCGCCTTATAGTCCGGAAAATATGGTATGTTTATTATGAAGACTTTTGTTTCAATACATAAACGTTTCTATTTTCGAATCCTGTTCAAAAAATAATTACGTTCGTAAATATAGGCTCCACTGAATTAACCTCTACGCTGCTAATTTAAAGCATCTAGCAATCCAGGGGTCATTTTTTTAACAGTGAAACAATCACATTTCGAACTGATGACAGACTTAATAATAGTTTGTGTAATTTTGATTAAAAGTTTAGGACCCTTAACAGTTCTCCTTTGAACGCACATGAACTCTGACGTACACAATAACACAGCTTTAGTCATTTTTCCCAGAAGAAAATATCGCTTTTTTTCCTCTTATTTGTTCTTATTTGATTTAAGCATGTGCATTTTGCTTTGCTGTGCAAGCTAAGGTCCGTCTAGGTCAGTGTAGCTGTGTGTTTTTCTAGGACAAACTCAATAAAACATAAAAGGGAGGAGGAGGAGGGCATTCTGTGTTGCGTCTGGGCTCATCGCAGTCCAGACGTGCACAGGCTTTTGGAGATATACAATGTTATTAAATATAGAGTTTGGCGTTTTGGATTAATTCATTGTCAGCTTGCTAAAAGAAGTGGTTATGTTTTAGTTTTTTTGTGTATATGTGTACTGGTATTTATACCATTCTTGAGACATCAACAAGTAAAAGTACCTTTCATATGAGGACCTGTGAATAAGTTAGGACATAAATCATGGTCTCTATACGGAAACCCGTTGCATCTAATAGAGAAAGTTTTATTTGCACCCCTGGTGGTGAAATCTATCAAAATTAGGGTGGTCGCAAAAAGGAGGGATTTTTCAAATTGCCTGTGTTTCAGTTTTAAAAGTGCTGCCTCTCTGGCTAACATATGTAAAAGTGTGTGTAATAAATTGAAATGTGCCCCCTTTGGCCAAAATTAATAAAATTAAAAAAATTTAAAAATTATATAGAGACATACTGTAATAACCTGAAGTAAATAATGAAGATTATAACCCCAATTACAAATAAGACCCCCCCCCCCCCCCCGCAAAAAAAATGTTTTAATGTTGTAAAAAATCTTTACACACCTTAAGACAGGGGTCACCAACCTTTTTGAAACCAAGAGCTACTTCTTGGGTACTGATTAATGCGAAGGGCTACCAGTTTGATACACACTTAAATAAATTGCCAGAAAAAGACAATTTGCTCAATTTACCTTTAATAAATAAATCTATATATATATTTTAAAAAATGGGTATTTCTGTCTGTCACTCCGTCGAACATTTTTTTTTCTTTTACGGAAGGTTTTTTGTAGAGAATAAATGATGAAAAAAACACTTAATTGAACGGTTTAAAAGAGGAGAAAACAGGGAAAAAATGAAACTTAAATTTTGAAACATAGTTTATCTTCAATTTCGACTCTTTAAAGTTTGAAATTCAACCGAAAAAAATAAGAGAAAAACTAGCTAATTTGAATCTTTTTGAAAAAATTAAAAAAAAGATATATGTAACATCATTAGTAATTTTTCCTGATTTAAGATTAATTTTAGAATTTTGATGACATGTTTAAAATCCAATCCGCATTTTCTTAGAATATATAACAAATTGGACCCAGCTATATTTCTAACAAAGACAAATCATTATTTCTTCTAGATTTTCCAGAACAAAAATGTTAAAAGAAATTCAAAAGACTTTTAAAAAGATTTGAATTTGATTCTAAAGATTTTCTAGATTTGCCAAAATATTTTTGGGGAATTTTAATCATAAAATTGAAGAAATATTTCACAAATATTCTTCGTCGAAAACCGAAGCTAAAATGAAGAATTCAATTCAAATGTATTATTTTTTACAATAAAATAAAATAAATTTACTTGAGCATTGATTGAAATTGTAAGGAAAGAAAAGGAAGGAATTTAAAAGGTAAAAAGGCATATGTGTTTAAAAATCCTAAAATAATTTTTAAGGCTGTATTTTTTCTCTAAAATTGTCTTTCTGAAGGTTATAAGAAGCAAAGTAAAAAAATAAATGAATTTATTTAAACAAGTGAAGACCAAGTCTTTAAAATATTTTCTTGGATTTTTAAATTCTATTTGAGTTTTGTCCCTCTTAGAATTAAAAATGTCAAGCAAAGCGAGACCAGCTTGCTAGTAAATAAATAACATTTAGAAAATAGAGGCAGCTCACTGGTAAGTGCTGCTATTTGAGCTATTTTTAGAACAGGCCAGCGGGCTACTTATCGGGGCCTTACGGGCTACGTGGTGCCCGCAGGCACCGCGTTGGTGACCCCTGTCTTAAGAGGTAGGCATTTTTTGGAGGTCCCAAGAAGTAACAAATAAAATAATGTGTGTGTGTGTGTATGCACATTGGCGCAGGTGTGTGAGGTCGTAGATCTCTGTCATGTCAATAAACACACCCTGTTTTGGCGGGCAAGTAATTGACAGCTTGGAGTTTGCAGTCACACAGGCCTTCATGCTGATGCACGGCATCAGCATGAAGCCCCCCTGTTACCCCCGTCCCCCCCCCGGCACTGCATTCTACACTCAACTTACTTGGCAGGGGATTTAAACAAACACCTTCCATTAGGGGCTTATGTGGAAATGAGGAGGAATGATAAATTCCTCTCACCCTCAATCAGCTAAATAGGTGATAAAGGCTTCCCATTTCTTATTCTGATGAAATGCAGTCAACCCGACTACGGCACTCCCTGTTGATTGCACTCTAAAGTCATTTATAAGCATTGCTTTTCCTAGCTTTAATTATGAGTATTTGATGAAAGACTCCAAAAATGTGGAATTAGTGCAAAATCGTTACGGGGAATATGATTTGAGAGTCACACGGCGAAAAAAAAAAAATAGTGCAAAGTTAAAGGCCTACTGAAACCCACTACTACCGACCACACAGTCTGATAGTTTATATATCAATGATGAAATATTAACATTGCAACACATGCCAATACGGCCAGTTTAGTTGACTAAATTGCAATTTTCAATTTCCCGCGGAGTGTCTTGTCGAAAACGTCGCGGAACGATGACGCGTGCGCGTTACGTCACGGACTGTCAGGAAATAGTAGCTCAGCACCAGTTACGGCTAAAAGTCGTCTCTTTTCATCGCATAATTACACAGTAATTTGGACATCTGTGTTGCCACAATTCACCCAAGTCACGTTGACATAGGGCGGGTGAAGAATATGTAAAATATTAATCGATAAACAACAGGGCGTTTTACTCCAAGCATATTCCTAGCCGCTTCCTGCTCTGTCACTGATAAGAGTTATCATGGAAGTTTGCCCCACCAAGTATCACTGCCTTCCGTGGTGCACAATGTTCGTGCTTGTCCTGAGAGTACTGGCTTCAAATTATGACTGGATGCATAAAAAAAAAAAAGTTTGCATTAAACAAAATATTTCCATGAATTTGTTGTTGTGAAAAATATGTTTACAATTAAATTCAATATGAAACATTTAAATTTAAAAACTATTTCACAAGTGTGTGAAAACATTTGTAATGAGCAGAGGTGGGTAGTAACGCGCTACATTTACTCCGTTACATCTACTTGAGTAACTTTTGGGATAAATTGTACTTCTAAGAGTAGTTTTTATGCAACATACTTTTACTTGAGTATATTTATAGAGAAGAAACGCTACTTTTACTCCGCTCCATTTATCTCCAATCAGGTCGCTACTCGCTACTTTTTTTTAATCGATCTGTTAATGCACGCTTTGTTTGTTTTGATTTTGTCAGACACGCATTCAAAGTAGGAACTACGCATGCCTGCGTTTCACCAATCACATGCAGTCACTGGTGACGTTGGACCAATCAAACAGCCAGCTGGTCACGTGACCATCATACGTAGAACCCGACATGTTGAAAAACTTATTAGGGTGTTACCATTTAGTGGTCAACTGTACGGAATAAGTACTGTACTGTGAAATCTACTAATAAAAGTTTCAATCTATCAATGAATCAATCAAAAGTGTAAACGAAAAAAGACACTTTTTATTTCAACCGTACTTCCAACCTTAAGCCAAAAAGTGATCGCACAGTTCCTGTCTTCACAATAAAAGTGCCGCTCCATTGCGCCTGCGCTAACAAAATAAGAGTCTCCGAAAGCCAGAGCAAACAAGCTAGCAAGCTACGGAGTTTGCCGCCAATGTATTTCTTGTAAAGTGTATAAAAACGAATATGGAAGCTGGACAAATAAGATGCCAAAAACCAACGACTTTCATGATGTATTAGACAGGAAGGAGCAACTTTTTTTTCCTCCATTTGAAAACCGGGACGTTATCAGCACTACTGTCAGGTAATACACCAACTTATATTTTTGTCTTCATTAAAGAGAGGAATCTATATGTTAAACATGCATGTATATTCATTAAAACACCTTCAACATGTGAACAAAAATGGCAAAATAAATAAATATAAATTATATACTGTATATATAAAGGTATCTATATATGTGATATGTGTGTATGTGTATGTATATATGAGGTAGATCACCTCGACTTGGTCATTTATTAAGTAATTGATAAACGTTGAAAATCTTATTGGGGTGTTACCATTTAGTGGTCAATTGTACGGAATATGTACTGTACTGTACAATCTACTAATACAAGTTTCAATCAATCAATCAATCAATCAATCAATCAATCAATCAATGCCTACTGAGCCTATGGTGCTGTTAAGTTATTGTGGCTCAATTTGCCTTAATTTTTATTTTATTTTAATGTATTATTATTTAATATATAATATTGTTTTAGTTGCTTAAGAGATATTCCTGGCTGTGAATTTGCTCATTGCTATTTTTATGTTTTTGTGCATTATTTGTTGCCGTAATCATTAAACAAACAGGTTACTCATCAGTTACTCAGTACTTGAGTAATTTTTTCCCAACATACTTTTTACTTAAGTAAATATTTGGGTGACTACTTCTTACTTTTACTTGAGTAATAAATCTCTAAAGTAACAGTACTCTTACTTGAGTACAATTTCTGGCTACTTTACCCACCTCTGGTAATGGGGGGATGAAATTAAAATTCATTTAGCCTTGATGGAACAGTTACATCCACTGGATTCTCCCAATACGAGCGGACTGTAACAGCAAAAGTAGAGTTCAGTCCCTTAAAATGCACCTTTAACCAGACTTGCTTTAAAATTTAATGCTTTCTCACTTTGCTCATGAGCCAACCCTCTGATAACATCCCGTAGACCAGTGTTTTTCAACCTTTTTTGAGCCGAGGCACATTTTTTGCGTTGAAAAAATGCGGAGGCACCCCACCACCAGAAATTATTTAAAATTGAAACTCACTTAACAGTAAAATGCGGTTGTCGCAATTGTTGGATATGATCTTAAAGCATAAGCAAGCATGCATCACTATAGCTCTTGTCTCAAAGTAGGTGTACTGTCACCACCTGTCACATCACATCATGACTTATTTTCACTTTTTTGCTGTTTTCCTGTGTGTAGTGTTTTAGTTCTTGTCTTGCGCTCCTATTTTGGTGGATTTTTCTCTTTTTTTGTTGGTATTTCACTGAAGCAGTTTCATGTCTTCCTTTAAGCGATATTTCCCGCATCTACTTTGTTTTAGCAATCAATAATATTTCAGTTGTTTTCATCCTTCTTCGTGGGGACATTGTTGATTGTCATGTCATGTTCGGTTGTACATTGTGGTCGGTTGTACATTGTGGACGCCGTCTTTACTCCACAGTAAGTCTTTGCTGTCGTCCAGCATTCTGTATTTGTTTCCTTTTGTAGCCCGTTCAGTTTTAGTTTGGTTGTGCATAAGCTTCCCTAAGCTTCAATGCCTTTTCTTAGGGGCACCCACCTTTTGTTTATTTTTGGTTTAAGCATTAGATACATTTTTACCTGCATGCTGCCTCCCGCTGTTTCCGACATCTACAAAGCAATTAGCTACCGGCTTCCACCTACTGATATGGCAGAGCTCTAGACAGTACCGACACTCGACAACAACACATCATTTGCAGACTATAATTACTGGTTTGCAAAAAATATTTTTAACCCAAAACACTGCCGTAGACAATGATTAAAATGTTTTTTGGGGGAACTGCTAACTAATTATCAAACAGTGATAAATAACATACCATAATATTTTGATAAAAAGTTTCCAAACAGCAGGAAAAAGAGGAAAATCAAAATGTGCAACAGAGCTTTTAAGCTCCGCATGGAAGTACCAATGATTATTCACTCATATCCATTTGCAGAGCGGCCAAAGAAACACTACGCTTCAATTTGTCTTCCCTTTCTCTCCGTTTCTGCTGCATCCCTCTTCCCCTTTCTACAAATCGTTAGTTTCACTTTTCATTAGGCCAGATCAATAAGGTGGATCAGTCGCTCGTGGCGAGGATGCGGCGCGGCAGGCACCCCGCATTCTCCCAACTCTCGCCTCGTTTGCTTTTCGCTCTCAACTGGCTGGCTGACTCCAAGTTATCTTTTAAAAGCAACGCTCTGTGGTCAAAGGTGGGGGAGCCGTGGCAAGCGGCAGGACGCCTTTGAAAGGCCCGATAAAGTAACGCCTTGCTGGCAAAGTTGAGATGATTAGCAGTGGGGAAAAACTGGCTGGAAATGAGTATCCAAATCACTAGTTTAAACATCACTGACTGATAGTTGCACCTAAACATAAATGTGTTTGATAACCAGCATCATCTATAGTTCTTAGGAGGATATGGCATAACAAAGCAGCAACAGAATGGATATTGTAAAAAAAATAGAGATAAATGGGTTATACTTGTATTGCACTTTTCTACCTTCAGTTTAGTTTAGTCTTTATTTAAAGGGACCGTGCACAGAGACATTAAGCTCAAAGACAGATATGTTCTGCACCAGATTATAGCTAATTTCCATCTGCTGTCGCTGGCTACCTAAATTAAAGAGATACAAAAATAATGCAATACAATTATCCATCCATCCATTTTCTACCGCTTATTCCCTTTCGGGGTTGCGGGGGGTGCTGGTGCCTATCTCAGCTACAATCGGGCGGGAGGCGGGGTACACCCTGGACAAGTCGCCACCTTATCGCAGGGCCAACACAGATAGACAGACAACATTCACAATCACATTCACACACTAAGGCCAATTTAGTGTTGCCAATCAACTTATCCCCAGGTGCATGTCTTTGGAAGTGGGAGGAAGCCGGAGTACCCGGAGGGAACCCACGCATTCACGGGGAGAACATGCAAACTCCACACAGAAAGATCCCAAGCCTGGATTTGAACCCAGGACTGCAGGAACTTCGTATTGTGAGGCAGACGCACTAACCCCTCTGCCACCGTGAAGCTCCGCAATAAAATTACAACAATAAAATTACAGCAATAAAATTATACTATAGCATCCATCCATCCGTCCATTTTCTACCGCTTATTCCCTTTGGGGGTCGCTGATGCCTATCTCAGCTACAATCGGGCGGAAGGTCGGGGTACACCCTACAGCAGTGGTTCTCAAATAGGGGTACGTGTACACCTGGGGGTACACGTATCCCAAGGAGTACTTGGGATTTTTAAAAAATATTCTAAAAATAGTAACAATTCAAAAATCCTTTATAAATATATTTATTGAATAATATTTTAACAAAATATGAATGTAAGTTCATAAACTGTTAAAAGAAATGCAACAATGCAATATTCAGTGTTGACAGCTAGATTTTTTGTGGACATGTTCCATAAATTTGGATTTTTTTCGTGAAGAAATGTTTAGAATTAAGTTCATGAAAACAGATGGATCTCTATTACAATCCCCAAAGAGGGCACTTTAAGTTGATGACTACTTCTATGTGTAGAAATCGTTATTTAGAATTGAATCCCTAGTTATTTTTATATATTTTTTCCAAATAGTTAAAGAAAGACCTCTACAAATGAGCAATATTTTGCACCGTTATACAATTTAATAAATCAGAAACTGATGACATAGTGCTGTATTTTACTTCTTTATCTCTTTTTTTCAACCAAAAATGCTTTGCTCTTATTAGGGGGTACTTCAATTAAAAAACAATTCACAGGGTGTACATCATTGAAAAAAGGTTGAGAACCACTGCCCTATAGCATGTAATCAAATTAAGGAAAGTCATAAAATGCCCTTTCTTTGACTCATGCTCATTATACATTACAACCACACCTCATGTACATCATCACTCATAGACACTACATGCTCTTGTTCACATCCGTCATTTGTAAAAACAACCATGATTTCAACACACACACCTCACAACAAAATGTTCTCATGCATAACTATAATACAAATAAAGATGACATGTCGAACATAGTGCCCACCTTAGTGACCGTGTGAGCAGCTTTGATTGCTCCAAAGCCACTTTTTAACTTCAATTGTGAATGAAGAGTAACTTATGAGACTTTTCAAGTTTGTTGTGGGGTTGTTGTGATTTTGCAAAACAGGTTTTACATCTGGGTGCGCTACACTGCCCCCTGGTGGAGGCTCATGTGTTTCTACTTGTCACAGCAGATGTGAATTGGACAAATTGCTTAAGTGGCGCCGGTGCAGTGTTATTTAGGATTCCATGGGCCATTCCTATTGATGCTAATCTTTGAATATCAGCAACATTTAACAATCTATATTTTTGGAGAACTAAACAGTGATGGTGGTGTGGATTTCGGTCAAGGATTTTGAGTGATTGTTCGTGCAAAGTTTCCAATGGCCTCAGACCAACTTCCATCCATCCATTTCCTACCGCTTGTTCCTTTTGGGGTCGCGGGAAGTGCTGGAGCCTATCTCCACATGTTAGACAATAATAAAAACGAGACATAATCATTGCATTAAAATAAGTTCAAGGTACTCAAAGGGCTTTGACACAATTTGCACATTCACACTCATTCATAGTGATGACGGTAGCTGCCATGCTGGGGATCGAACTCAGAACCTACAAGTTGCTGTCATGGTTGCTCTACCAACTGAGCCATGGTGAGATAACTGCTTAGCATTAATAATGTCTGTTGGATACCAACAGTTTAGTAGTGCAACTGATATTTGGAAGCTCATGCAGAGGTAAATAAAGCTGCTGAATGCAAACCAATCTATGGAGTTCTTGTGGACAAAATGGTGAAAACAACTACATTAAGAGGCTGCACAGGTGTTAGTTCTAATTATCTCTGACCCGGCAGTTATTTGTTTTTGAATGCACCATTTACTTCATTATAGGGATGGATTTTTACATTTTAGCCAATTCTAGTGCCAAATCGGTATTTGAAAAACAATACCAGTGCTTAAAAAGGCCAGACGTTTAGTAAAGTAATGGAAAATAAGCATATTATTGTAAAGAAACATTATTATTTTGGCAGTCAAATAACACGTTAACTCGTGAATATTCACAAAAAATATCGTATAGTTACATATATTGTATATTTTACATATTATATATACAGGCAGATTAATCACAATTTATTTCAACTGTATATGCTTCTTTACCTTACTTAAAGGGAAAACACAGTCTTTTGGGGAATTTCTAACTCGTAAATAAAACTCTGCTCTCCCAAAAAACCCAATAAAAATATATTTTACAAACCGCCAACACTCCGTTTACATTATGTGACTTGCATATTAACCAAGTATTAGTAATATTGTTTTTATAAGCGCAAACGCAGACACACTATTTATAGCGGCGCTGTGATCACTTCTGTGTGTCCCTATGTTTACAACATTGTGTGGTCTGCTCCTACCTCGCTTCTAGATCAGAAATCATGCATCTCACCTGGACAGAAGAAGGCTGAATAGGTATTCCGACAACTTGGTACACTTTGACAGCTATGTACGACCCAAAAATGGCCAGAAGGACATGAAGACACTTGCCCCATCCCTACCCTTTTCTTCATGAGGATTATGAGTTATTCTTCATCTTAATGGGAATATTCCTCAGGTTAGCTATTAATTTTAGAATCGATTCTCGATTCACAATGATTCTCAATTCAAAAGCTATACTTTTTCTTCAATAACATTGGATGCCAGTTCTATGATTACCTACATTCCTCCATAAAATTGATAAATAGCTCTAACCAATTTCTCTTTTACTTAAAACACAACTGGTTCTGTTTAATAAAATGCTTCCCAAACATTTAATAAAGTCAAATACAAATAAGGCAACAAGAAAATTATCCAACATTTCTCTTTTCTAAAGTAAATATGTACAGCAAATATGGGCATCAGCATCAACAATATGATTTGCTTGAGGGGCTGGACAAGGCAGATTTTGAAACAGAAAATACTAATAATAAAAATGAAAAAAATATATTTAAATTTTTTGGTTTTATTATTTAAGAATCGTTCTAATTTTTTGATGTTCTAATTTTTTTTTAATTATTATTTTGTTCTAATTGTTTAATGTTCTAATTTTTTTTTTTATTATTATTTTATTTTATTTTATTTTTCCCCTTGGCCTCAGTCTGCACCCCCTCTCCAAGGCCCAGGCTAAGACCAATTTTTTTTAATTTAATTTAAATCTTCTATTTCACCCCCCCCCCCCACCTTGTTTACCTGCATCTCATCTTTTTTTTGTAAGGGGCGCTGGAAGCCGGCAGACCCGTCAGCGATCCTGTTCTGTCTCCCTGTAATGTTTGTCTGATCTTGAATGGGATTGTGCTGAAAATTTAAATTTTCCTGAAGGAACTCTCCTGACGGAATGAATAAAGTACTATCTAATCTAATCTAATCTAATTAAGAATCGCGATTTATCTGAAAATATTTTTTTTGACACCCATAATTACTGTTTTAAACAAATGTGCAAAATGTTCCTGTATGAATTCATGACAATAAAAAATGAATTTTTCTCCAAATATTGGGATGTTTTTTTAAGTTAATTTAAATTTTGCAAGTGAGTACTAACGTGTGATTAATCATGATGAATTGCAATTCAAGTTTGATTAATCTGATGCAGGAAAAAAATGTATAAAAAAAGTATTCTAAAAATACTTTTAATATTAGGCAATTTTGTGACATTTAAGTTAAAGTAATTGAAATCAAATTACGTTTGTACGTAAATTAAATTATAACTAAGTAATCATTTCAAAACAAGTAAAACAATGCACCACAAATTGTCATAATTATTGCAGCAATACAGAACATGTGCAGATTGTGCAAAAAGCATATTTTGTAACATCAATGCTCATAACTCCGGGGGTTGGTGAATTCAACCTTACTCGCTGTGACTGTCATTGGTGCATAATGAGGAAGTGCTGAGTTGTTGTTTTTGTGGCTACTAGCCAGCGGTGTTATGAGGGTTGCTGTTAAGGGCAGTACTAAGTCTGGGCTTCTGTAGGGTCGCTACATTACTTCCAAGACCTTTGGGAACTAGTTGCAGGTTGCCGAGTCTGCATTCACGTAACACCAAAATGAAGCACCGATAGTTCCTTTTTTTTTTTAAGTTAGTAAGTAAGTAAGTAAGTAATATTTATTTGTAAAGTGCTTTTCACAGAAAAAAAATCACAAAGCGCTGTACAAAACATAGGTGAAGTAAAACAACAATTAGATTTAAAACAACAGTGGATTAAAATAATAGTTAGAAGGTGCATTAACTAAAAGCTTTCCTCAAAAGAGAAGTTTTCAAATCTTCCCTAAAAGTTTCACGGAGAGGCTTGTGCAATTTGTTCCAGAGTCTGGGACTATAGCCAGGTCTCCACAGGTTTTAGAACGAGAAGACCCTGGCCTGAAGACCAGAGGCTGCGCCCTGATGAGTAGGGGCATAGCAAGTCAGTGATGTACTGACAGGCCCCACTATGCAACGTTCGGAATGTCAGGATTAAAATCTTAAACTACATCCATCCATCCATTTCCTACCGCTTATTCCCTTTTTTGGGTCCGCGGGGGGCGCTGGCGCCTATATTAGCTACAATCGCGCGGAAGACGGGGCACACCCTGGATAAGTCGCCACCTCATCGCAGGGCCAACACAAATAGACAGACAACATTCACACTCACTTTCATACACTAGGGCCAATTTAGTGTTGCCAGTCAACCTATCCCCAGGTGCATGTCTTTGGAAGTGGGAGGAAGCCGGAGTACTCAGAAGGAACCCACGCATTCATGGGGAGAACATGCAAACACACAGAAAGATCCTGAGCCCGGGATTGAACCTAGGACTGCAGGACCTTTGTATTGTAATGCGGAATTTAACTGGAAGCCAATGAAGACTGGATAAAACGGGGGCAATATGGGCTGTTTTGGGTGTACCGGTCAAAAGTCTTGCAGCTGCATTTTGTACAGTCTGAAATATCTTTAGCGTTGATTTGTTGAAAAAACTGAAAAGAGATTTGCAATAGTCAATGCGAGACGAAATGAACGCGTGAATGTATAATTTGGTTCCTACTGGATTAGATTTATGAACTGAGAACTGAAAAGCCATCATTCATTCACTCCACATTCACACGATGGTGGTAAGCTACAGTTGTTGCCACCACTGCCGTGGGGTAGACTGATGGACTACGACCAGGATAGCGGAAGGTGGCGTCGAACCTGGAACCCTCAAGTTGCTGGCATGGCTGCTCTACCATCTGAGCCACTAGGTCCCCAACGGCTTCAATAGAACCGGTGCCATCATGGAACCGGATTCCGGCGCCCATCCCTGACTGTATTGTGAAGTATAACGCAGACTTACCGAGCACAGTGAGGCGGGCAGGCCTGGATCTCATGGCAGCCTGGACGGCCTGGCACTCGAACACAGCGTCGTCCATCAGCTCCACACGCTGGATTCGCAGATGATGCTCTCCTGAGCCGTGGTCGCCAATCACTGTGTAACGGGGATAACCTGCAGCACAAACATTCGTATTTGTTCACTTTTAGCAAATGCATGAAGATGCATTTTTCTTGAGATTTGTGTACAAAAAACAACAAAGATGATTGTGTTCCCTTTGTGGGTTGTTTTGTTGACATAGTAACAATGCATACATGTTTTTTTATAGCACTGCTGGCAGTGTGTTAACGACTTCGTAGAGGTGCTGAAAGAAAACAGATGCTGCACTGCAACCACAAGTACTTTCATTCCACTTGTTTGCACATTGCTCAGTCCAATGATTTGTAGTTTAATAATGCAAAAAAAGCATGGGGAATAACCATGAGACGTTTAACACAAGTCAAGCCCAACGGTTTTGGAGATACCCCCTTAACTAATATTGAAATATGCATTGAGAGTGCATTCCCTCCATTGGGGCAAATAAGAGGAATAAAGAGTGTTTGACGGGGAAGTCAGCTCCTTCTAATACTTCTGGAATTGCTTGTCCCCTCAGACCTATTTCCCTTTGCCTCTGCCTTGTTTCTTTCATTATGGAGGATGCCGAATGCAAGAGGAGATGAGTAGATATGTTTATAAAAACGCTGCACCAGACTACACAGGGTTCGGGATTAGTTTTTGCCTCATCCCTCACTTATAGGGGAACATTATCACATTTTCAAAAGGGTTAAAAACAATAAAAATCAGTTCCCAGTGGCTTGTTGTATTTTTTGAATTTTTTTTCAAAATTTTACCGGTCTCGGAATATCCCTAAATAAAGCTTTAAAGTGCCTTATTTTCGCTATCTTCGAAACCACTATCCATTTCCCTGTGACGTCACACAGTGCTGCCAATATAAACAAACAATGGCGAATACCACAGCAAGATATAGTGACATTAGCTCGGATTCAAACTCGGATTTCAGCGACTTAAGCGATTCAATATATTACGCATGTATTAAAACAGATGGTTGGAGTATGAAAGTATTGAAGAAGAAACTGAAGCTATTGAGCGAATAGCTATTGACGCTATTCATAGCCATAGCATGGCCGAATAGCTGCGTTAGCATCGCCGGTAAAATGTGCGGACCAAACGATCAGAACTTTCGCATCTTTTGACACTGGAGCAACTTAAATCCGTCGATTGGTAAGTGTTTTTTTCGCATTAAATGTGGGTGGAAGGAAATGTAATATAGTTGCAAATGCATCTACAGGTTATCCATACATCTCTGTACCATGTCTGCTTTAGCATTGCCGGTAAATAGCATGTTAGCATTGATTAGCGTAGCATGTTAGCATCGATTAGCTGGCAGTCAACATCAACAAAACTCACCTTTGGGATTTTGTTGACTTTATTGTTGCAAATGCATCTGCAGGTTATCCATACATCTCTGTGCCATGTCTGCCTTAGCATCGCCGGTAAAATGTGGAGACACTCCAGCACATTCAATGGGGGTCTGGCGGCAGACACTTTCGCATCTTCGGGCCAGTGGTGCAACTTGAATCCCTCCCTGTTAGTGTTGTTACACCCTCTGACAATACACCGTTGAGGCATGATGTCTCCAAGGTTCCAAAAAATAGTCCAAAAAACGGAAAATAACAGAGCTGAGACCCGGTGTTTGTAATGTGTTGAAAATGAAAATGGCGGCTGTATTACCTCGGCGACGTCACATTCTGACGCCATCGCCTCCAGCCCGATAAACAGAAAAGCGTTTAATTCGCCAAAATTCAACCATTTCGAATTCGGAAATCGGTTAAAAAAATATATGGGTTTTTTTTCTGCACCATCAAGGTATATATTGACGCTTACATAGGTCTGGTGATAATGTTCCCCTTTAAGGGGTGGGTGAAAAATGCGTGGAGAATGGCGTTTCCTCGATGTGAAGAACCTGATAAGTCTGAAAGAGAGAAAAATGCAAAGATCCTGGAATACTTTTACAGTCTCGGGGATATGTTCAGAAACGGTACCCTGTCGTGGCAAGTCCTTGGGTTTTTCTATTGCAAATGCACTCAAAGTCCAATTACTGACGCTTGGTTCATTGAATCCAGTTGTCTCTAATAGAGCATGAAGCGGGCTTCGTTTTCTGCCGGTGCGGTGAGTTATGGCCGATTAAGCCACTCTGCATTTACGTGTAGCTTTTAATCTTAAGGGTTCATACAAATGGGAGTGTGAAGGACAAAGGAACACATCAACGTTTTGACTCTGGGGGCAAAAAAAATATGAGAGACTGAAGGTGATAATGTCTTCTATCCTTAAATTTGGTGCCCTACACTGAGTGAGCTAGCGCGTTAAAGCCGGCTGTAAAAGTAAAAAGGGTTTAATGTCGACCCATCTCATTTTAAAAGCTACAATTAATAAAATTAATAATCACTGACGGGGAAAGATGCGTTGCTTTTGCAGGAGAAGTGCCTGAAATAGCAGACATATCATTATGTGCGCAAGGTCACCCGGATGAACATCCGATTTCATTGGATGTTCATTGATGAGACTCAATGCTGTGCTGACATTGTGGATCACAAGGGTAATGATCATGACATAATCGCGATGATATACATTTAGTAGACTCTCATTCCTATTCTGTGGAGATCATCTACAGCAGTATTTCTTAAACATAGGGCAGGGTTGCGTCACGAGTTCCCCCCAAAGGGTGGCCAAAAATATCGGTTTGTCAACTGTGGTCCGTTTGGTCTGCAGCGGTACTCAGTTGTAATATCAATCAATCAATCAATGTTTATTTATATAGCCCCAAATCACAAATGTCTCAAAGGACTGCACAAATCATTACGGCTACAACATCCTCGGAAGAACCCACAAAAGGGCAAGGAAAACTCACACCCAGTGGGCAGAGAGAATTCACATCCAGTGGGACGCCAGTGACAATGCTGACTATGAGAAACCTTGGAGAGGACCTCAGATGTGGGCAACCCCCCCTCTCTAGGGGACCGAAAGCAATGGATGTCGAGCGGGTCTAACATGATACTGTGAAAGTTCAATCCATAGTGGCTCCAACACAGCCACGAGAGTTCAGTTCAAGCGGATCCAAGACAGCAGCGAGAGTCCCGTCCACAGGAAACCATCTCAAGCGGATCAGCAGCGTAGAGACGTCCCCAACCGATACAGGCGAGCAGTCCATCCTGGGTCCCGACGAGCGGTCCATCCTGGGTCTCGACTCTGGACAGCCAGTACTTCATCCATGGTCATCGGACCGGACCCCCTCCACAAGGGAGGGGGGGACATAGGAGAAAGAAAAGAAGCGGCAGATCAACTGGTCTAAAAAGGAGGTCTATTTAAAGGCTAGAGTATACAGATGAGTTTTAAGGTGAGACTTAATACACTTTTCCACCACGCGTGGCAGTAATGCCAATATCAAACAAACAGAAGCAGTCTAGAGCTAAAGTCATAGAAGTTTCTTGAGCGCAAAAAATATGTTAAGCTTTATTTAAATTTACACTTTAATTTATCGGCATTTTCTTTAGGAAACATTGTATAATTTATTTTTAATTTAGTGAAAATTTGGCCCTGCGATGAGGTGGCGACTTGTCCAAGGTGTACTGTAGCTGAGATTGGCACCAGCGCCCCCCGCGACCCCAAAAAGGAAATAAGCGGTAGAAAAATGGATGGATGGATGGATTTATTTTAGCACTGCGTAATTGTATGGACATTTATTTTTCATCAGTTTTTATGCGTGCCTTATTTTGCAGTATATGTGATTATTACTGTATTTTCCAGTCCATATGGCGCACTGCCAATGAATGGTCTATTTTTTATCTTTTTTCATATATTAAGCAGACCAAATTATAGGGCGCATTAAAGGAGTCGTATTACATTTGTTTTCTAAATAGAAAGTACTTCCTTGTGGTTTACATAACATGTAATGGTGGTTCTTTGGTCAAAATGTTGCATTGATTGTTTTACAGATCATGTTCATTCCTCTTACGGATGTGCCGTTTTGTGGACCGTCTTATTCACGTGGCTCACCTTCGGCAGCGTCTTCTCCCCGTCATCTTTGTTGTAGTGGTGTAGCGTGCAAGGACGGGGGTGGAAGACGTGTCAAAAGATGGAGCTAACTGTTTTAATGAAATTCAGACTTTACTTAAATCAATAATGGAGCAGCATCTCCTCATCTGGAAACAATCCCACCGGAAATGTATCCCATGAAAAACCGTCCAACCGGAACTGTAATAACTAAATTTCCTTGCGTGATTAGAGTACATTTACTACACCGGTATGTTCTAGCGCTTTCATGGTGCGTTTACTGACAGATATAAGTAAGAACTTTACACTACTTTATTTAGAAATGGCAACAGCAGAGGATGAATGTCTCATAACAAGAAAATAAAGAAAAAGAAGAAGCCTATCAACTACAGCACCGGCACGGACGCCTGCAATTTTTCAGGATTCATGCAGATCCCAGATACGGATCAGCAGGTACTAGAGGGTAAGAAAAGTTTATTTTGCATAATGTTGCCGGACGAAACGCCAGATAATGTGTCTTACCTTATACACACACTATAATAATACTCGTTTGTTGAAGCACAGTACAATCCATCAAGCGGTGCTGCTTCATAGCTTACCAAAGTCGTACTAAAACATTTTGATATATTTTTGAGCGCCGTGTGTAATGTTCTATATTTCAATGGATCATTTAAAACTGTGGTCCCCAACCTTTTTGTATCCGCAGACCGGTCAACGCTTAATAATTTGTCCCGTCGCCCAGCTGGGTAATCCCTTTTTTATTTTAATTTTTTTTTTCTTTGTCATGAAAAGGGACGTTTTTGTCAGGAAAAAGGGAGATGTTTGTGGTTGGTGCACTAATTGTAAGTGTATGTTGTGTTTTTCATGTTGATTTAATGAAAAAAAAAATATATATATATAAAAAAATATATATATATATATATATATATATATTATTTTTTTATCTTTTTTTTTTAAATAAAAATTAATAAAAAAACATTCTGCGGCCCGGTACCAATTGGGCCATGGCCCGGCACCGGGCCGCGGCCCGGTGGTTGGGGACCACTGATTTAAAATGCTGGTTTTGTTTACTTGAGACCCATCATACTGGGTCTTATGTTTGACTCCCATCTACTGGTCACACTTGTCATTACACCGTTTACCAAATAAAATAGCTTTGAAGTGGGTAAGCTCAACCAAACGTATTCCTTACATTAGGCGCACCAGGTTATAGGGCGCACTGTCGAGTTTTGAGAAAAGATTTTAGGTGCGCCTTATAGTCCGGAAAATACGGTACTTACTTTTTCTATTAGCCTGACGTAAGCCTTGACAATAAAATTTGTGATTAGCACATTTTTTACTAGCATTTGATAAGTTTTTTCCGGTTACATCGACTGTAAGTAAGTTTGATATAATAATTGAATACAAATGAAAGTGTTAATATTTTATATTTGAGTCTCTGTAGTGGAAACGTTGAGTCCCGAGGTCAAAAAGGTTAAGAAAATACAATACGGTAAGCCAATGCCGGGTTTATTCCGCACTGACCAAATTAGTCTAAAAAAAAATTCCAAGCAGGATTTATATTTATTGAGATTTGAAAACGCAAACCAACAGGTGGCGCCAAACAACTTCTGCGTCAGAGTTTGCTGGTTGGTCATGACCCTTTTTTTTTTTGGGTCAAGCCAGCGGTATCATTTGGTCTTTCTAGGGTGTCTTAAACCTCGCTTAAAGTGTTCTCAATATTATGTTTTTTTTTTGCAAGGTAAATCCAACAGATATAGAGTAGCCAGAATATGAATGTGTTTTATGTTATCATTCACTGAAATATGATTAGTGAAGTTTCTCTTTACTTCATGATGTCAGGTAGATATTTTCTGATTCATATAGGATTATCATTTATCACAATCATTATTGTAATTTTAATGTTGTATTAGTGTATCTTAAGACTCCCCTGTCTTTGAAAACAGTGATGCCTCTGTTTCGGACTTAAATTAAGGTTCCTTGAATGCAACACAATTATGTGTTATGAGAAGCTAAAGTGGCAGCACGATGGCCAAGGGTTAAGTGCATGTGCCTCACAATAAGAAGGTCCTGGGTTCGAGTCCCGGGCTCGGGGTCTATCCGTGTGAAGTTTGCATATCCCCCCGTGACTGTGTGGGTTCCATCCGGGTACTCCGGCTTCCTCCCACTTCCAAAGACATGCACCTGGGGATAGGTTGATTGGCAATACTAAATTGGCCCTAGTGTGTAAGTGTGAAAGTTGTCTATCTGTGTTGGCCCTGTGATGAGGTGGCGACTTGTCAAGGGTGTACGCCGTCTTCCACCCAAATGCAACTTGGATAGGCTCCAGCACCCCCGCGACCCCAAATGTGAGGACAAGTGGTAGAAAATGGATGGATGTGTGGAGATACAAAAGTGAAACTTAAACAAAACTTTGTCCAATGTTGCCACAAATAGATGTTTCGTATTTTTACCTTTCGACTATCTTCTCATCCTGGTTCTGAAATGTTGGCGCTGTGTGGGATTGCATAAGAGTGAGCTTTAATGAGTCCGTGTTAAATGAACAGTGAAGTGTTCAATGCTGGGTTTGCCCCTGCCAGGAATAATTAAACATGCATGGAGTGTAAGTTGTGTTACACATTCCTAATTTGATCCAAACCACTTTATTGTTTAACCTTCCTCTTGTGTTAGCTTTCTGTTAACATCTCTTATGTTAACGGGTCGGTTTTGACCCATGTCTTAAATCAGCTGTAAAATACATTAAAAACAATTATCTATCATCCAATTTGTTTCTCATCTCTTGGTTACCTCGTTAGGCCTCCTTATCCTTGAAAATATTGGTTTTAATATTTTTGGTTTGGGCCATTGGGCCATTGGGCCTTTTTTTGTCAGTATACCCCTCGATTTCAATTTTTAAAAATGGTAAAACGAACCTCAAGGGAATCATACACATAAAAAAAAGGTTGTTGTGTTACCTAACTCTTACTAAGGGGTATTAAAACACATCTCTTGAATAAATGTGTTTTATTTATTTTTTCATTTTAAGAATTTTAACTATAGTAACATCTATGGTGTTACGGGTCAATTTCGACCCATATATATTTACTTCAAGAAAAAGGCTAAAACATATTTTTTTCAGCAACAGAAATCCAACATCAAACAAAAAACAACCAACAACCAATCAAGCAAATGAAACCAAGAGAAATAGATTACTAGTTCCAAAACTAATAAAAAAAACAAAATCAGAGTGGCAAAAAGTGACACTTTAAGTGTCCGTCTTTTGTTTGTTTTTGTACAGGATAACAAGGTAAAATGAGAATCCACTAAAGCTCACATGATTGGGAGAGGAGCTGGCTGTCAGTCTGTTCAGTTTTGGCTCTTATCATTGCTTTATCATCTTATTTTTATAACTGGGTCGAAACCGACCCTAACAACACCAAGGGCATAATTTCTACCAGAGCATTTTATAATTTAGTGAAAAAAATTAAAATGTTTTATTTTGTTGACAAAGAGGTTCCTGACAAAGTCAAAAAGCTTTGATGCAAAAAAATAAATGTATGTGGTGTTTTTATGCATTTAAAAACAAAAACGGGTCGGTGCCGACCCTAACACAAGACGAAGGTTAACTTCACAGCAAAATGTATATGTTCTTAACATTTATGATGACATATTTTATGACTGACAGATTTGAATGACATTTAAAAAAAAAAAAATCTTTACCAGGCCACGATCATGTTGCCCTTCTGGTCGTTGCCCTAAACCATGATCAGTGAGGGACGTTAAAATAAAGAAATTCAGCATCACTGAACAGATTCTATTCAACTTCAATTTGTCCAATCATCTAATCAGTGCCTGTGGCCGTCTAATTAAATCTCGACATTATTTGTCTCCAAAAGGGAAGCTCATTTGCATTTTAGGCGGAAAACAAACCATCATCTAATGTCTTTTTTCCCCTTCACCCCTCATGAAATCATAGATGTTGCCAGTATGAGTAATTTTTTTTTCTTGCACACATGGTGATGGATGATGATGACAATTATGGTATACATGTGTAGTAGTGTTTGCTTTCAGGAATATTGATTTATATTGCACTGACCGGAAAATTATATATGCATCCATCCATTTCCTACCGATTGTCCCTTTCCAGGTCGCGGGGGTGCTGGAGCCCAAACCAGCAGCACTCGGGCGGAAGGCAGGGTGCACCCTGGACAAGTTACCATCTCATCATAGGGCCAACACAGATAGACAACATTCACACTCACATACAAACACTAGAACCAATCTGGTGTTGCCAATCAACCTATCCCCAGGTGCATGTCTTTGGAAGTGGGAGGAAGCCGGAGTACCCGGGGGGAACCCCCGCTGTCACAGGGAGAACATCCAAACTCCAAATATAAAGACCACGAGCCCAGGGATAAAACTCGAGACCTCAGTATTGTGAGGCACACACACTAATATATATATATATATATATATATATATATATATATATATATATATATATATATATATATATATATTACAAAATTGAGCTGTTTGGCCACAATACCCATAAATAGGAATTTGAAAAAGGAAAGGTGAGGCCTTTACTCCCAGGAACACCGTGCCAACCGTCAAGCAAGGTGGTGGTAGTATCATGTTCTGGGCCTGTTTTGCTGTAAATGGAACTGGTGCTTTATAGAGAGTAAATGGGACAATGAAAGAGGATGATTACCTCCAAATTCTTCAAGAAAACCTAAAATCATCAGCCCGGAGGTTGGGTCTTGGGCGCAGTTGGTCGTTCCAACAGGACAATGACCCCCAAACACATATCAAAAGTGGTAAAGGGATGGCTAAATTAGGCTACAAATAAGGTTTTAGAATGGCCTTCCCAAATCCTTGACTTGAAGGGGAACATTAACACAGTTTCAAAAGGATTAAAAACAATAAAAATCAGTTCCCAGTGGCTTGTTTTATTTTTCAAAGTTTTTTTCAAAATTTTACACCTCCCGGAATATCCATAAAAAAAGCTTTAAAGTTCTTGATTTTCGGTAATTGCGATGCGACTGTCCATTTCCCTGTGACGTCATACAGTGCTGCGGTTACCACAGCAAGATATAGCGACATTAGCTCGGATTCAGACTCGGATTTCAGCGGCTTAAGCGATTCAACAGATTACGCATGTATTGAAACAGATGGTCGGAGTATGGAGGCAGATAGTGAAAACGAAATTGAAGAACAAATTGAAGCTATTGAGCGAATAGCTATTGACGCTATTCGGCCATAGCATGGGTGTACCTAATGAAGTGGCCCATAGCATGGCTGCCTTATTAGCATCGCCGGTAAAATGTGCGGACCAAACGATCAGGACTTTCGCATCTTGTGACACTGGAGCAACTTAAAATCCGTCGATTGGTAAGTGTTTGTTTCGCATTAAATGTGGGTATCTAGTTTCAAATGTACATACAGCTAGCGTAAATAGCATGTTAGCATCGATTAGCTGGCAGTCATGCCTTGACCAAATATGTCTGATTAGCACATAAGTCAACAACATCAACAAAACTCACTTTTGTGATTTTGTTGACTTAATCGTTGCAAATGCCTCTGCAGGTTATCCATACATCTCTGTGCCATGTCCGTCTTAGCATCGCCGGTCAAATGTGCAGACACTCTGGCAAATTCAATGGGGGTCTGGCGGCAGATTTCTTGCGAGTGGTGCAACTTGAATCCCTCCCTGTTAGTGTTGTTACACCCTCCGACAACACACCGTCGAGGCCTGATGTCTCCAAGGTTCCAAAAAATAGTCGAAAAAACTGAAAATAACAGAGCTGAGACCCGGTGTTTGTAATGTGAAAATGAAAATGGCGGGTGTATCACCTCGGTGACGTCACGTTCTGACATCATCGCTAAAAGACCGATTAACAGAAAGGTGTTTAATTTGCCAAAATTCATCCATTTAGAGTTCGGAAATCGGTTAAAAAAATACATGGTCTTTTTTCTGCAACATCAAGGTATATATTAACGCTTGCATAGGTTTGGTGATAATGTTCCCCTTTAAACGTGTGAACAATGCTGAAGAAACATGTCCATGTCAGAAAACAAAAAAATATAGCTAAACTGTACCAATTGTGTCAAGAGTAGTGATCAAAAATTCATCCAGAAACGTCTTATTGCAGTGAAACTCGCCAAGTGACATGTAAACAAATATTAACATTGCTGTATGTATACTTTTGACCTAGCAGATTTGGTCACATTTTCATTTAACCCATAATAATTTCATAAAAGAACCAAACTTCATGAATGTTTTTGTGACCAACAAAAAATTGTGCTCCAATCACTCTATCACAAAAAAATAAGAGTTGTAGAAATTATTGAAAAACTCAAGACAGCCATGACATAATGTCCTTCACAAGGGTACGTAAACTTTTGACCACAACTATGTATATATATATCCCTGTCACTTACACATACCGCTGACGTGGTGCTCAAGGTTGTAAAGCAAGACAAGAAGGTTTGATGGAATAGATTATATAACTTTTAATTTAAAAATGGGGCTTCACGGTGGCAGAGGGGTTAGTGCGTCTGCCTCACAATACGAAGGTCCTGCAGTCCTGGGTTCAAATCCAGGCTCGGGATCTTTCTGTGTGGAGTTTGCATGTTCTCCCCGTGAATGCGTGGGTTCCCTCCGGGTACTCCGGCTTCCTCCCACTTCCAAAGACATGCACCTGGGGATAGGTTGATTGGCAACACTAAATTGGCCCTAGTGTGTGAATGTGAGTGTGAATGTTGTCTGTCTATCTGTGTTGGCCCTGGGATGAGGTGGCGACTTGTCCAGGGTGTACCCCGCCTTCCGCCCGATTGTAGCTGAGATAGGCGCCAGCGGCCCCCGCGACCCCGAAAGGGAATAAGCGGTAGAAAATGGATGGATGGAATTTAAAAATGATCGATACTGTTGACTATAATTTAAATGTTTTTCAAACAATATAACCAGCAAAATTCCTGGGCCGATGACACTAAAGACACTCTACAAAAAGATCCTGCAGCATTTGTTGGGGCGGCATAACTCGGTTGGTAGAGTGGCCGTGCCAGCAACTTGAGGGTTGCAGGTTCGATTCCCGCTTCTGCCATCCTAGTCACTGCCGTTGTGTCCTTGGACAAAGCACTTTACCCACCTTTTCCCAGTGCCACCCACACTGGTTTAAATGTAACTTAAATATTGGGTTTCACTATGTAAAGTGCTTTGAGTCACTAGAGAAAAGCGCTATATAAATATAATTCACTTCACTTCACTTGTTTTGTCCAGTGCACAAGATGAGAGGACAGTTGTGGCAGGAAAACTCATAAATGCTTCAAAGTGACAGCACCTGCTCACAATAGCCATGTTTATATGGACACAAATATTTGGAATAAAGGGCCATTAAAAATGTCTCATACAAATAAGTCAATCGGAAGATTCTGATCCAATTCAGTCAATTTAGAAATACATTTAATTCCGAACGGGAGGGGTGTTTATAGGTGTCAATGTACGCACCCATTCAGATTATGTCTTCGTGGTTTGGGTTATAAATGCTAAATCAGCACACTTGCGTTTCTGTCTTCGAAGACAGCCAAATATTTATCGCACAGCAGCAACTTTGACGGGAAGGAAGAAAAAGTGGCCTGATGCCAACACAGCTTTCTTGTTAGAAACGTTAAAATAAAACAGAAGGTTAGAGTAAAACCTTTAATTGAAAGCCTTGAAACACCAAGTTGTCCAAACAAATCCATGAAAAACTACAAGATGACGTAATTTTACGAATCATAGACCAAATTAAAATTCGCTGAAAATGTTTGAAATCAGAATAAGTGGATTTGACCCAGACAACCTTCAGTTTTACCGTCTTATGGATAACTTAGTAGGAGATCGGCCATACCATGAATTGATTTACGTGGATCCTGACTTAAACAAGTTGAAAAACGTATTCGGGTGTTACCATTTTGATTGATTGATTGATTGATACTTTTATTAGTAGATTGCACAGTACAGTACATATTCCGTACAATTGACCACTAAATGGTAACACCCGAATAAGTTTTTCAACTTGTTTAAGTCGGGGTCCACGTTAATGAATTGATGGCAAAAATATATTCTATCAGCATAATACAGTTATACATTGAATTATTTGCACTATTTACAATCCGGGGGGGTGGGATGTGGAGGGGGTTGGGGCGGGGGAGGGGTTAGTTTTGGTTAATATCAGTACTTCAGTCGGTTGGGTGATACAATGACTGAAATAAACATGATCACTAAAATAATATACAACTTTTCTTGCTGAAATACATTGTTTTTTTACCCCCAATTGACTCATGTTACTACATTCTTGAAAATGCAACCTGCCTTATTAGTGGTCAATTCTACGGAATATGTATTGTACTGTGCAATATACTAATTAAAAGTTCCAATCAATAAATTGCTGAACTTTTCTTACAATGGCATTTTTGGTTAAGAGAAACAAAGTTTTAACGTCCACTCAGAGTCTAATCAGCAAGACAGCAGCATCACCGGTAAGCTATCAACTGTTCACGTTACACTAACTCAAGTTAACCAATAGTTTCTAAGTAAAACTTTATGTGAAACCAGCATTCATGTGCCAACTTGTTTACAACTGTCCTACGAAAAGGGATGTTAAAATATGAATTTAACTCAGCATCAGGAAACCAGAACTGGTCTTTTACCCATATTACTTTCTTCCCAGAAGCATTAAGGAAACTGAAGATTGTTGAACACCTTGATGTTTGAAAGGCTGGAAACACCAAATTGTACAAACCCATTCATGAAAAATTGTAGGAAGTCAGAATTCACCCAGCCATCGACCAAGTTTGAAGTGGTTCTGACGCCAGCAGCTTTCAGTTTTATTGTCCGATGGATGACTTAATGGGAGATCAGCCATTGTCGAACAATGGTATGGGTATTGGTTTGGAGGAGGAAAGTATTAAGAACTGGGTTTCCTCCGAGAGATAAGCACCTGTTCATGTTACATTAACTCAAGTTAACTCACAGTAAAACTTAATAGGAAACTGTTACCAGCATTCACGTTCCAGCTTGTTCACAAGATCGCACCATCTCCCATAAAGTCATCGATCAGATGGTAAAACTGAAAGACGGTAGTGTCAGAACCACTTTTACCGTTTTGACTTTAAACCTGTCTAGCTTTTTAGATTTTGGTCCATGGTTTGTTGAATTACAGCTTCCTGCCGTTTTTCACATTGTTTACAAATGTTCTGGGTAAGGGTTTTTGGCAAGTGTGAAAAAAAACACTGCAGTTAGAATTAAATATTTAATATCTTAATTTTTTTGATCAAAGTCAGTTTGTTTACAACATAAGCGGGAGTAATTTCTTCTTTTACTGCCCCCCCCCCCAAAAAAGGCAACTGTGCACATTTTCAAATGTTTTTGTTTTTTTTCTCATTAACTCTTGGGTCAGTTTTTTTAGTGTCTATGTAAACAGAGGATTTTAAGGGGGTTCCTACATCTGTGGTCCCCTCCAAGGTTTCCAATTGTATCCCATTGGGTTGAGTTTTTTCTTGCCCTGATGTGGGATCTGCGCAGAGGCTATCGTTGTGGCTTGTGCAGCCCTTTGAGACACTTGTGATATAGTGCTATGTAAATAAACTTTGATTGGGTGATTGATCGATTGATTGATTTTATGCATGTAAACATAGCTCGTGTCTTTAGCATCTGACAATTCCTGGCCAAGTGGTAGTAACTGTTTTACTCACTCGTATTGTGTGTGTGATTTATTTTGTCTTTCCCAAACTCAAGAGGGTCATTGAAAAATGCAAATGACGATGTCGGTGCAGACGATCAGAAATAATCCTTACAGAAGTACATGAAAGGATGACATGGGAGGAATTGATTAACGTGGACCCCAACTTAAACAAGTTGAAAAACCTATTCTGGTGTTACCGTTTAGTGGTCAATTGTACGGAATATGTACTGTACTTTGAAATCTACTAATAAAAGTTTCAATCAATCAAAGGACGTTCATTAAACTCCAAGAGGATTGAGTCACCAATCCTGGAACTTCTCTGACACACCTCATACGCAGGGTTGTCTTATAACCGAGTCATTCCAAATCAATCAATCAATCAATGTTTATTTATATAGCCCTAAATCACAAATGTCTCAAAGGACTGCACAAACCACTACGACATCCTCGGAAGAACCCACATAAGGGCAAGGAAAACTCACACCCAGTGGGCAGGGAGAATTCACACCCAATGGGACGCCAGTGACAATGATGACTATGAGAACTTTGGAGAGGACCTCAAATGTGGGAAACCCCCACCCCCCCTCTAGGGGACCGAAAGCAATGGATGTCGAGCGGGTCTAACATGATACTGTGAAAGTTCAATCCATAGTGGCTCCAAGAGTTCAGTTCAAAGCGGATCCAAGACAGAAGCGAGTGTCCCGTCCACAGGAAACCATCCCAAGCGGAGTCGGATCAGCATCGTAGAGATGTCCCCAACCGATACACAGGCGAGCGGCCCATTCTGGGTCCGACTCTGGACAGCCAGTACTTCATCCATGGTCGTCGGACCATG
>NC_084628.1:11944186-11956686 GCF_033978795.1 Nerophis ophidion | reverse complement strand
ATTTATTTCGGAATAGGGTACTGTTTGTCTCCGTATGGTACCCTGATTTTTATTTTTTTTTTATTTCTACGATGCATTTTAATCCAGTCTGTTGGTCTCTCTCACATTACCGCGGGTACAGTACAGCCATGTAAACAAAACCTACGTTCAGCAAAAATTGTTTGCACCCGAACCCACAATGCATTGTAAAATCACGTGTTCTTTGGAGCCCCATAGCCTTAATGCATTTTTAATGTCCGACTGTTCACCGTTTGCTCTTCTCTAAAAAGGATCACAATTCATAAAAGGTGTCTTAAGCCCAGTGGTCACTTCCCTCTGAGAAGCAGACCAATTTGTTGGTGTCGACTTGATCTCATGATGTTAAAATGTGGACAGACTGATTTTTTAAAATGCCAATTTTAAATGGGCATTTACTGACTGAATCATTACATAAGTGTTGTTAGGGATCCTTGTCGGAGAACATCAAGTTTTTGGAATTGCATACGTTTCTGTGAGTACGTGTGCAGAGGAGGGCTTGACGAACACACTGGCAACCTATCGACTTGGGCACAGTAAGTACCTTGTCTTAATATCAGTTTTTCATTAAATCACGACATTAATCTAGATTTTTTTAGAACTTTTTTCTCATGGCTTTAATATACTCCATCATAGCTTTTGATGTGTGTTTACAGCTGATCACCAGAAGCAAATCTGGCACATCAAATATTTTTGACAGACTTTCCATGTGTGTCATTATGCATGGAGTAGTCAGTAGTCATAGCGCCACTAATTAGCCAACTTCAAATACTAACTATGCGCCCACTAAGTAGCGCCCATGCTGCGTTGAGAGATTCAATTTCCTCTCCGTGTTGAAGCAATTTAATTAATTGATAATTTGTTAAATGGTTTGGGTATTTATTCTGATGCTTTTTATGGATTTTCTCATTCAATATGTCACTGCTCCAAGTGGTTGTTTATTCTTGCAATCAATCAAGAAAGGCCGAAAAGGCATACATCTTCAACAAATGTCGACAAAGCAGTCACTTTTAGAAAAGTAAAATGAGCAATTATGGCGAGCGGATGAATTGCTGGGTGTAATCTCTTAAATAAGCCGTCTAGTGGAGTTTTGATTGGGAGTTTAAAGCTTCTCTATCAAAGAGACATATTTAGGTCATGAGTAACCAGTATGGCAGTGTTGAGTATTTGATTTATTAATATTTATGTGGTGTCATTACGGATATAGTGAACCTGAAATGCCCATAAAGTAGAAAGTAATTATGTGGAAAAATTTGATTAAAATGAATCACAATGTTGCCCTTTACCCTTGAGGTTAACGGAAGGGATAATTGTCAATGGGTGTATAACCCTAGAAATGTAAATGTGCGTAATTTTTAATTTTCATATTTATGAAACCCATGTTTTATTAACTATTCAATCTTCCGCTACTCCACGAAAATATTCCCATTAAGTATTTTTCAATGTTTTTATTTTAAAATCCTTCTTCGTTGAAGTTATTGCTAACGCGGCAGTAGCTAAAGGTCAGTGTCAGACTATTAGCAGCAAACAGACTTCATTACAATCTACTCAATTTCATGATTGATTAAACAGCTAATATACTTACCAATTTACATTGGCCATGTTTAGGATTTTGTTTTGATTTCAAAGTCACTCATCATATGAGCTAGCTAACGGGGCTGTAGCTAGTAAACTACGATGTACACTTCACCGCAGTTTAAGGTACTACATTATTATGAATAATTAAACTTCTGGTTTACAAGAAAATCACAATAGCAATGTTAAGCATAGTGTTTTTTCAATTTAAAAAATGCTAATCATACCACCCAGCTAACGAGGCTTTTGCTAGTAAACTACTATATCAGTATAGTAGCAAACAGACTTCACTTTTTTTAATTTCATGAATGATTAGACCAATAATCCAGTTTCAAAATGAACATTAGCAATGGTTTCAATGTTTTTTAAATCGCTTGTTATACAACTTAGCAAACGTGGCTTTAGCTAGTAAACTATGATAGCCGCATGAGACTACATTAAAGGAATGACCTTAGAGCCAATTTAAAGTACATTCAGAATTTACATTAGCCATGTTTTTTATGTTATTTAAATTTCCAAATTATAACGGCGCAAAAAAAAACTATTCTCTAATTATTGTGACGTTCCCTTTTCATAGCTTATTGCCGTTCCAAAAATAATAGTTATAATAATAATTTACATTAGTACGTATTGACCCTATAATTCAAGGGGTAAGGGAATCCACACTAAAACAATGTAAAAACATTGTCTTTTTTAAATGTATTTATTGGAAATGTGATGACGACCCCTCGTCACCTCGAGTGGGACATGTGGTAGAACATGGATGGATGGATGATGATGACAACCACTGGACATAAGACGGACTAGAAAATGAAATTGCTACATGTTTTAGTAACGACTGCTCAGTACAACATACTTATGTGAAGCACTATTGTCAGTCAATATCAAATAACGAAAATACATTTGTGTTAAGACTTTGTGCATACTAAAAGTTCGGTCCAACATTATTATATAGCGTTTTTTGTTTCACTTGTTTTAGAATGTTTGTATCAGTTAGAAAATTCCTTTGGAAATACATCTTATTTATTTGAGTTGCATTTTTTTTTAACTGTATTTCATGATATAAGTATTTATACTTGTGTGATAGTTAAAGATGTTTTGAAAAATAAATACAAGTTGACTCCCCTTCAGAAATACTTTCTCATTTATTGCATTCAGTTTCATTCAACTGTATTTCATCATGTCTTTTTAGAGTTGTACGACAGTTAAAAACGTTTAAAAACGTTCAGCTATACTTCCTGTGTTATTTATTTAACTGTTTTTAACCTTAATACATCACATGCATTTTTAGATTTGTATGTCAGTTAAGAATCTTTAAAAGAGTGATCCATCACGTGTCTTTTAAAAGAAAAGGCCTTGTTCACACTGAAGGTCAATTCCGATTTTTTTTTTTGCCCGTATGAGACCTGCATCAGATTTTTTCATGTCTATGAGTACAGTGCAATTATACATTTTTCATATCCGACCCACACCTCCTTCATAAATGGATATAAATCGGATTTATATGTGATCCGTCCTCAATGAGAACGCTTCAGCGCTAAGGTCACTTTCATCCGACCAGAACGTCATCAAAAAGTGACAAGTGTCAAAATCTGTTCGCCAAAATAGACGGTTACAAAATAAATAGTTGACAACGATGCAGAAAACGATTGGAAATAAAATGTTTGAGGAGCTCACTACTCCTGTCGCCAACTGCTCGCTCAAACGCTCTTCAAGCACACACCCAAAACTAAATATTATGTAAAACTGCGAAGCCAAAAATACTTGTCCTCATCCTTTTTGACTTTGATTGCAGAGAATACTCAAAATCAGCACAAATGCACCAGTGGTAGCCATGTTTACTACCGTAAACATTGCATTGTGTTTGACGTCATGACATCACGTCTGCATGCGGGTCAGATTGCATTCACATTAAAATGGCATTTTTCTTTCGTAATGTAAATGGTCACTATTTGTCAAGAAAAATCTGTATTTGACATCCGACCCTGCAGTGTGAACGCAGCCTTGAAGTTATAAATGTGTAAAAAAGGATTCATCAAGAAGACTCCTCCTCAAAAAACACTCCCTCGCCACATTGCTACTGGCAACCAAGTCATTATTTATCTTAGTTTTATATATTTATTAGAGATGTCCGATAATATTGGACTGACAATACTATCAGCCGATGAATGCTTTAAAATGTAATATCGGAAATTATCCGTAACGGTTTCAAAATTATCGGTATCGGTTTCAAAAACTAAACGTTATGTCTTTTTAAAACGCCGCTGTATACGCAAACGTAGGGAGAAGTACAGAGCACCAATAAACCTTAACGGCAGTGCCTTTGCGTGCCGGCCCAGTCACATAATATCTACGTTTTTTCACGCAGACAAGTGAATGCCAAGCAAACTTGGTCAACAGCCATACAGGTCACACTGAGGGTGGCCAAATAAACAACTTTAACACTGTTGCAAATAGGCGCCACACTGTGAACCCACACCAAACAAGAATGACTAACACATTTCGGGAGAACATCCGCACCGTAACACAACATAACCATACAACAGAACAGATACCTAGACCCCCTTGCAGCACTAACTCTTCTGGGACACCACAATATACACCGCCCCCCACCTCAACCTCCTCATGCTCTCTCAAGGAGAGCGTGTCCCAAATTCCAAACTGCTGTTTTGAGGCATGTTAAAAAAAATAATGCACTTTGTGACGTCACTAATAAATATGGCAGTGCCATGTTGGCATTTTTTGTTATAACTTGAGTTGATTTATTTTTGAAAACCTTGTTACATTGTTTAATGCATCCAGCGGGGCATCACAACAAAATTAGGCATAATAATGTGTTCATTATTATGCCTAGCTCGGTTGGTAGAGTGGCCCTGCCAGCAACTTGAGGGTTGCAGGTTCGATTCCCGCTTGTGCCATCCTAGTTACTGCCGTTGTGTCCTTGGGCAAGACACTTTACCCACTTGCTCCCAGTGCCACCCACACTGGTTTAAATGTAACTTAGATATTGGGTGTCACTATGTAAAGCGCTTTGAGTCACTTGAGAAAAGCGCTATATAAATATAATTCACTTCATACTAATTCACATTTCATGACTGTAAATTTCGGTATCGGTTGATATCAGAATCGGTAATTAAGATTTGGACAATATTGGATATTGGCAAAAAAGCCATTATCGGACATCTCTATTATTTACAGTGTACTAGTTTTAGATAATTAAACATGTTAACGTTTTATTTAAAAGTTGCCTGTATGGTAGTTAAAAAGGTGTTGCCTATTCAGTTATGATAGCTAAAGCTCGACCCAGGGGTGAATTCATTAATTCAGTGTTTAATCGAGGAATGTTTATTGTTTATTGTTTATTGAATGGATCCCCATTAGCTGACGCCAAGGCCACTGCTAGTCTTCCTGGGGTCCATATAAGAGCATACAAAATTAAAATACAAAGAATACATGCATTACCAAACAATGGAAAAAATACAACATGAGATAAAAAAGCTAGTTAAAACCAGTAATAAAATTTCACGTCATGTGGGCAGCTGCAATAGGTCAATCAATCAATCAATCAATGTTTATTTATATAGCCCTAAATCACAAATGTCTCAAAGGACTGCACAAATCATTACGACTACAACATCCTCGGAAGAACCCACAAAAGGGCAAGGAAAACTCACACCCAGTGGGCAGGGAGAATTCACATCCAGTGGGACGCCAGTGACAATGCTGACTATGAGAAACCTTGGAGAGGACCTCAGATGTGGGCAACCCCCCCCAATAGGTGTATCTTCAAAGCTGTCTTGAATGACAATTTACTTTGTGAGATGGCAATATATTCCAGAATGATATACATCTATACATGACTGTATAGGAGATTGGTCCTGGGAGCAGGAAGTGACAAATAGCCATTGCTGGGATTCCTAGTGTCATAAGTATGTGTGTTAGTTGACATTAAAAACTGTTTGTAAAACTAATCTGGTGATTGATCTAAAATGATAGTTCTAAAGAACATAAGGAGACTACACTGCATCTTTTGTTCAACAAACCAGGACAGGCGTGAATGCATAAATGAAATATTAGTGCGCAATGAACATTTAAGTAACAGTCTAGCCCAGGAGTCGGGAACCTTTTTGGTAGAGAGAGCCATGAAAACCAAATATTTCAAAATGTATTTCCGTGAGAGCCGTATAATATTTTTTAAACACTGAATACAACTAAATGCGTGAATTTTTAAGTAAGACCTGTCATTTCTTTGTGATCATGTTCTGTTTGTTTTTGACTCCATTAGTTCCTGTTTTTGCGCACCCTGGTTTGTTTTTGTTTCCATGACTACCACCCAGTTCATATGTTTTCACGACTCACACACCTGATTCACTTGAACTCATTTACCTGTTGTCAATCACCACGTCACCATTTAAGCCTGCAGTTGCCAGGCAGTCAGCCTGGCAATATCACCTTCTACTCACCCTCTATCACCTCCTACACACCTATGTTATCCATGCCGATGATCCATGCTCTTTCTCGGTCCAAGTAAGTTTTTCATGCCATAGTTTGTAAGTTTTATTTTATGTTCATAATTCTCCCATTGTGCGAGTTTTAGTTTTCATAGCCAAGTTTTTAACCTCCACTGAGGGCGCCTTTTGTATATACACTTTGTTTTTGTAATATTTTTGAGTTAAGATTAAAGATGTCATTACCTTCACGCCATGTCCGTTCCAATTGCTTTGCACCACGGGAAAACACACCACACCATAGTCCAGGTCTTGACAAGACGAACATTTTTAGAGTATAATAAGTCTCTTATTCTTTTTAATAAAATTGTTATTTTAAATTTAACCAATAATAAATATATTACTTCTTACCATTATTGCGACATCTTGGACAGGTGCAATAGAAAACGGATGGTTGGATTAAAATGCATGAAAATGTTTTAATAATTTGAACATAATTTTTAACACTGTGATTACCATCGTAATTATTAATTACTTATCGTGTTAAGCAATGTCAGCTAAGATTTATCTGAGAGCCAGATGTAGTCATCAAAAGAGCCACATCTGGCTCTACAGCCATAGGTTCCCTACCCCAGGTCTAGCCGCTCGGTTTTGAACAAGTTGAAGTTTGTTCAGGTCAGACTTAGTTGTAGCGGACCATATTATAGGACAGTAATGAAGATGACAGAAAACCAAGGACTGTAGAACTTGACCCATTGTTGAGGATGTCAAGAAGGTGGAGCACTTTCTGACCATGGCTAAACCTCTTCCCGTTTTCATTAAAATACTATCGATATGATCGGACCATGACAGTTGATAGTCTAAGACAGTGGTTCTCAAATAGGGGTAAGCGTACCCCTGGGGGTACTTGACGGTATGCCAATGGGTACGTGAGATTTTTTTTTAAATATTCAAAAAATAGCAACAATTCAAAAATCCTTTATAAATATATTTATTGAATAATACTTCAACAAAATATGAAAGTAAGTTCATAAACTGTGAAAAGAAATGCAACAGTGCAATATTCAGTGTTGACAGCTAGATTTTTTGTGGACATGTTCCATAAATATTGATGTTAAAGATTTCCTTTTTGTGAAGACATGTTTGGAATTAAGTTCATGAATCCAGATGGATCTCTATTACAATCCCCAAAGAGGGCACTTTAAGTTGATGATTACTTCGATGTGTATAAATCTTTAGAATTGAATCATGAATTTATTTTTCAACAAGTTTTCAGTTATTTTTATATCTTTTTTCCAAATAGTTCAAGAAAGACCACTACAAATGAGCAATATTTTGCAGTTATACAATTTATTAAATCAGAAACTGATGACATAGTGCTGTATTTTACTTCTTTATCTCTTTTTTTCAACCAAAAATGCTTTGCTCTGATTAGGGGGTACTTGAATTAAAAAAATGTTCACAGGGGGTACATCACTGAAAAAAGGTAGAGAACCACTGGTCTAATAGCACACCAAGCCATCCATCCATCCATCATCTTCCGCTTATCCGAGGTCGGGTCGCGGGGGCAACAGCCTAAGCAGGGAAGCCCAGACTTCCCTCTCTCCAGCCACTTCGTCTAGCTCTTCCCGGGGGATCCCGAGGCGTTCCCAGGCCAGCCGGGAGACATAGTCTTCCCAACGTGTCCTGGGTCTTCCCCGTGGCCTCCTACCAGCTGGACGTGCCCTAAACACCTCCCTAGGGAGGCGTTCGGGTGGCATCCTGACCAGATGCCCGAACCACCTCATATGGCTCCTCTCGATGTGAAGGAGCAGCGGCTTTACTTTGAGTTCCTCCCGGATGGCAGAGCTTCTCACCCTATCTCTAAGGGAGAGCCCCGCCACCCGGCGGAGGAAACTCATTTTGGCCGTTTGTACCCGTGATCTTATCCTTTCGGTCATGACCCAGAGCTCATGACCATAGGTGAGGATGGGAACGTGGATCGACCGGTAAATTGAGAGCTTTGCCTTCCGGCTCAGCTCCTTCTTCACCACAACGGATCGATACAACGTCCGCATTACTGAAGACACCGCACCGATCCGCCTGTCGATCTCACGATCCACTCTTCCCCCACTCGTGAACAAGACTCCTAGGTACTTGAACTCCTCCACTTGGGGCAGGGTCTCCTCCCCAACCCGGAGATGGCACTCCACCCTTTTCCGGGCGAGAACAATGGACTCGGACTTGGAGGTGCTGATTCTCATTCCGGTCACTTCACACTCGGCTGCGAACCGATCCAGTGAGAGCTGAAGATCCCGGTCAGATGAAGCCATCAGGACTACATCTTCTGCAAAAAGCAGAGACCTAATCCCGTGGCCACCAAACCGGATCCCCTCAACGCCTTGGGTGCGCCTAGAAATTCTGTCCATAAAAGTTATGAACAGAATCGGTAACAAAGGACAGCCTTGGCGGAGTCCAACCCTCACTGGAAACGTGTCCGACTTACTGCCAGCAATGCGGACCAAGCTCTGACACTGATCATACAGGGAGCGGACCGCCACAATAAGACAGTCCGATACCCCATACTCTCTGAGCACTCCCCACAGGACTTCCCGAGGGACACGGTCGAATGCCTTCTCCAAGTCCACAAAGCGCATGTAGACTAGTTGGGCAAACTCCCATGCACCCTCAAGAACCCTGCCGAGAGTATAGAGCTGGTCCACAGTTCCACGACCAGGACGAAAACCACACTGTTCCTCCTGAATCCGAGGTTCGACTATCCGGCGAAGCCTTCTCTCCAGTACACCTGAATAAACCTTACCGGGAAGGCTGAGGAGTGTGATCCCACCAAGCAGTTTTGCTTTTTTGACCTGCACAATAGGTATATATCTAACATTGAAATGTGAAGCTGAGGGTCTTCAACAAGCATATGCCTGCATCCAAAAAGAATGCTTTTTGTTTTGTCAATACTCACAACAAGTTTACTATCATTTACCCAGCGTGACACTCTCTCCAGGTCCTGATTGAAGTTATTTTCTAAGTCATTTAAGGTAGAGGCAGTGCAGTATAGAGTTGTGTCGTCTGCACACATCTCCCGTCCAAAGGCAAAACCCAGTAACTAAATTTTGGTCAAAACTGAGCTGATAATAATTTTGGAGTTCCTAGGTGATATGCTTATAAGTTAATTTGTTCCGTAAGTAAGCTGTTACGCGCATGGCAGGACCTAGCAACTACCACATAACCGCGTAGATACAACAGAAAACCCTAGTATCTTACCATGAATTGATTAACGTGGACCCCGACTTAAACAAGTTGAAAAACTTATTCGGGTGTTACCATTTAGTGGTCAATTGTACGGAATATGTACTGTACTGTGCAATCTACTAATAAAAGTATCAATCATTCAATCAATCAAAGGGACCAATCGGAGCTTCTTTGTCAGTCGCCCTACTGTCTTTTATGAGACATTTGCACGAATGGGGGCCGACGGTCAACCCTATTATGTGATATTATGGCACGAGGGGATATTTGGAAGATTGGCCCAGGACGTTGCAAGCACCTTCATTAAATGTATGGGACGGCGTGGCGTAGTGGAAGAGTGGCCGTGCGCAACCCGAGGGTCCCTGGTTCAATCCCCACCTCGTACCAACCTCGTCACGTCCGTTGTGTCCTGAGCAAGACACTTCACACTTGCTCCTGATGGGTGCTGGTTAGCGCCTTGCATGGCAGCTCCCTCCATCAGTGTGTGAATGTGTGTGTGAATGGGTAAATGTGGAAGTAGTGTCAAAGCGCTTTGAGTACCTTGAAGGTAAAAGAGCGCTATACAAATACAACACATTATTGTTTTTGATTCTTCCCCTTGCATACTCTTTTGGGCAGATAACTGTGGAGGTCAAAATAAAAACTGGACGCTGTACACGGCTCTTGCCCAATGTGCAAACGCAGAATGGGGCCCGCCCGAGATTGTGACAAAATATCTGGAGAAAGGGCACACGTTCATGAGAGCAGATTCAATCCATGGTTCAATCGGCAAGAAAATGAAAGCTCAAGAAAACATCTATACGTTTGATGACTTTGTAGATCTTTGTAAGACAGCATCAAGATAGATTGGTTTTCCTCAGCTAGAAGTGAGTTACTAGGTTTTGCCTTTGGACGGGAGACATAACCATATTGGTGTTTGTTATAACGCAGGAGTAGAGAAAGACAGCTTCATTGGGAATTTGTGTTATTGGAACAACAGTATTAGGCAGACAAAACAGAACGATTCCTTACCTGACAGGTCCCTGCCAACCCCAAGGGCCAAGCCGTCTTTGATCCACAGTACAACGCCATGATAATTAGTGATGGAGCACGGTAAGGTCACAGGTTGACCGGCCACGACCACCAAGTCCTGGGGCTGCTGGGAGAACATGGAGTGTGCACCTGAAGGGATCATTAAAAAAGAAACAACGGTTAGCCCGAGGAAGCATTTTTCGCATTTCAATGTGAATAAGACCAGATTTGTAATCATCAGGTCGGTCTTTCCCCCCCCCCCCCAATTGCTTGCTGCCAGTGACTGAAGCGCGGCATGACGGGTGTAAAATGAAAGGCAAATGCGCCATATGCCAATTTCTACCCATTGCACAACAGCCTCTTGTCAGGCGCAGGATGAAAGAACTCTTGAGGGCGAGATACAAATGTCTTCCATTCCTATTCACCGTGCAAAGATACAAGCATCCAAGGTGTCAGCGCGATGTCAGGGCTGAAGTTACAGGCTCAGAGACAGCTGTTCCCGCTCAGATTGGTTCATTTATGAAGGATGTCCTCTTGCAGCCGGGCTGGGGCCCCCGTGCGGGCTGCAGATAACACCATCTCGTGTTCTCGAGTGGCATACATTAACTCTCGCGTATTCCGGCAGCGCAACTGCTATTAGCTGCACTCCTCTGCTGCGTGTTCAGGCGGAAAGTGGTGCGCACTGAACTCCATTAGAGGCAGAGGTGTGTGTTAATGGAGGAAAAGGTAGAGGGGGGGTGGGGGGGATAGGAAGGTGTCCGTGTTATAGACAAGTTGCCTATCAAAACAACGCTTCCCCGTAAAAAACAATATACTACACAGCATGGAACTATTTTGAAATGCCGGCTCAGTACCCAGCAAGACCATATTGATTGTAATTATGATGCGATTTTGTCATGTTTTATCATTATTTTCTAATACTGTCATCCAACATGTACAGTGGGGCAAAAAAGTATTTTGTCATCCACTGATTGTGCAAGTTCTCCCACTTAAAATGATGACAGAGGTCTGTAATTTTCATCATAGGTACACTTCAACTCTGACAGACGGAATGTGAAAAGAAAATCCAGGAATTCACATTGTAGGAATTTTAAATAATTTATTTGTAAATGATGGTGGAAAATAAGTATTTGGTCAACCATTCAAAACTCTCACTGATGGAAGGAGGTTTTGGCTCAAAATCTCACGATACATGGCCCCATTCATTCTTTCCTTAACACGGATCAATCGTCCTGTCCCCTTAGCAGAAAAATAGCCCCCAAAGCATGATGTTTCCACCCCCATGCTTCACAGTAGGTGTGGTGTTCTAGGGATGCACCTCAGTATTCTTCTTCCTCCAAACACAAAGAGTTGAGTTTATACCAAAATGGATACATGGATGATACAGCAGAGGATTTGGAGAATGTCATGTGGTCAGATGAAACCAAAATAGAACTTTTTGGTATGAACTCAACTCGTCGTATTTGGAGGAAGAAGAATACTGAGTTGCATCCCAAGAACACCACACCTACTGTGAAGCATGGGGGTGGAAACATCATGCTTTTGGGCTGTTTTTCTGCTAAGGTTAACAGACGATTGATCCGTGTTAAGGAAAGAATGAATGGGGCCATGTATCGTGATATTTTGAGCCAAAACCTCCTTCCATCAGTGAGAGCTTTGAATGGTTGACCAAATACTTATTTCCCACTATAATTTACAATTAAATTCTTTAAAATTCCTACAATGTGAATTCCTGGATTTTTTTTCACATTCTGTCTCTCACAGTTTAAGTGTACCTATGATGAAAATTACAGACCTCTGTCATCATTTTAAGAGGGAGAACTTGCACAATCGGTGGCTGACTAAATACTTTTTTGCCCCACTGTATATCACTAAGTCCCAGAATGCACCATAATCTAAGACAGTGGTTCTCAAATGAGGGCAGTACTTGAAGGTATGCCTTGGGGTTTGTGAGATTTAAAAAAAAAATATTCTAAAAAAAGCAACAATTCAAAAATCCTTTATAAATATATTTTTTGAATAATACTTCAACAAAATATGAATGTAAGTTCATAAACTGTGAAAAGAAATGCAACAATGTTGACAGTTACATTTTTTGTGGACATGTTTCATAAATATTGATGTTAAAGATTTATTTTTTTGGGAAGAAATATTTAGAATAAAGTTCATGAATCCAGATGGCTCTCAATCCACAAAGTGGGCACTTAAAGT
>NC_084628.1:11861686-11939186 GCF_033978795.1 Nerophis ophidion | reverse complement strand
GGGTACTTGAAGGTATGCCAAGGGGTACGTGAGATTTTTTTACATATTACTAAAATGGCAACAATTACCACAAATCCTTTATAAATATATTCATTGAATAATACTTCAACAAAATATGAGTTCATAAACTGTGAAAAGAAATGCAACAATGCAATATTCAGACTTGAGAAACTGATCAGGCGGGCCGGTTCTACAATGGGAATGAAACTGGACTCACTGGTGACGGTGGCAGAGAAGAGGACTGTTGACAAACTAGTGAGCATCCTGGATGATGCCAGTCACCCTCTGCATAGCGTTATCAGTAGCCAGAGGAGCCTGTTCAGTGCTAGACTGCTTCATCCCAAGTGCAGGACTAATAGACTCAAAAACTCCTTTGTCCCACACGCCATTAGACTGTACAACTCCTCTCTGGGACGGGGGTGGGGGGTATTAGGGTGATAGGGGATGCAAAACATTAACAGTGCAATACGTTTTCATAACATGGTCACTACTGCCTACTTTGTCTTGTTATATTCTTATTTTACTGTTATATTGTTATTCCCATTGTTTTTATTCTTTTTGTAATATTTCTCTATTTTGTTTCCTTTTAAACCCCCATTATTTACTTTTTACTTTTTTCTTTAAATTAATCTCAACTCTGTACACTGCTGCTGGAATTTTAATTTTCCTGAAGGAACTCTCCTGAAGGAATCAATAAAGTACTATCTATCTATCTATCTATCTATCTATTCAGTGTTGACGGCTAGATTTTTTGTGGACATGTTCCATAAATATTGATGTTAAAGATTTATTTTTTGTGAAAAAATGTTTGGAATTAAGTTCATGAATCCAGATGGATCTCTATTACAATCCCCAAAGAGGGCACTTTAAGTTGATGATTACTTCTATATGTAGAAATATTTATTTATAATTGAATCACTTGTTTATTTTCCAACAAGTTTTTAGTTATTTTTATATCTTTTTTCCCAAATAGTTCAAGAAAGACCACTACAAACGATCAATATTTTGCACTGTTATACAATTTAATAAATCAAAAACTGATGACATAGTGCTGTATTTTACTTCTTTATCTGTTTTTTTTCAACCAAAAATGCTTTGCTTTGATTAAGAGGTACTTGAATTAAAAAAAATGTTCACAGGGGGTACATCACTGAAAAAAGGTTGAGAACCACTGTCCTACACAGCCTGCCATTTCTGGGACCAACTCCGACACAGAGTTGTCCATTTTCTCTTTTTAGACGGCTTTGAACAACATGTAAGAGTCTTTTGATTCACTGTGTTACCCTGAGTTGGAAAAAGAAAGGTAAAATATTCAGCTTGTTTTATATGTGGAGTCTACAGATTCAAACATCCAATTTTAAGAAAATGTATTTTATTCTATTGTATTCTCTTGTGTTGCGAGGATAAATCTGAGTGGTTTAATTACCAGATTTATTGTCAGGCACTATATAAAACCCCCACGTCTTACAATGTTTGCATAAAATATTTTCAAGACAACAAAGCCTGATTATGAATGTATTAACATACTCCCAGCTTCTCAATTGACACTAACAACAGAGGAGGAGGTCAAGATCAATATTCATAACACTTTATGAAGCATCCTAAAGGGGTTTATTCAAGAGCTTGTTTCTCAAAATAAACTGTGAATGGCACTCAGTGGAGCACAGGGCTTCCTTATGAGACAAACTTGGATCAGCAGTACTGTACATTGTACAAACTAATCAGTATCACCACCGTCCTATGCCTACATTTTGTCATCCCCTATGTTGCTATACAAACCCAAACGTCTCCGCGGGCCCCTAACTGCGGCATTCTTTAACACTGACATTAAATCAGTTCCTCCTTGGCCCATGTCCCGTCCTTCCACCAACTTTAAAACAAATAGGTTAAGAATGTTTTGTGTAATTCAGCAGAATAACAAAACAAAACGACAACTTTGAGCAGACCTCTGGCAAGGCTGAACAATTCCAATTTGGATCAGCACCAAATTGAACACCTGGATCGATAACCGCATCTTGCATCTGCACTAATGCCCAAGCACCCCACTCCCCACCCCTTCGCTGAGCAGAGTTGTGTGTAAACCGGTTAAACAAAGTGCAATGAATACAAAACTAACTTGGGAAGGTTAAAAAGAGCCAAGATCAGACCTAGCAATTTCCAATTGGGTTTTGATTACTAGGGGTGTCACAGAGTGGATGTCTGTGAACACAGACTGCCCACAGGGAGGGAGGGGGCGGATTAGTGACACTATCAGATAAATGTTTTCCTCAGCAATTTGGATTTGCCAAATCATGCATTGTCATACTTGATACCAGCTTATCCGCCAGCATCAGACAGCGACATTTCTCTAAGATCGCTGCAGGTGTTGACAACCGTCCCCCTACTCCTCCCACTTTGATTTCATAACAAAGGCCAAGGTCATAGAAGCTCACTTCTTGTTTCAACTTCGTATTATAAAAGTGTCTGTGATGTATCCGCGGATTAATTCTTGAAGGATTAGAAAAATATGTCGCAAACAATCAGACAGCGGGAGGTCGACGCAGTCATTATGTATCAGATTTAATACGAGTGTTGATGAGGGTTAATATCAAAAGGGGAAAAAAGATTTTGAATAAGTTATTCTATAATTGCGGTTATTCAAACATCCACAAGTGTTCCTACCAGTCAAACAGATTGCATTAAAAGAAGGAAATGTCTATCATCCTGAATTGAAGTTGACCGTATTCTATCGTTGGAGAATTCAAGGTTAATCATTGGTTGTAGGAATGAGTCCCAACACCTGATTTCATAATCAATCAATCAAATTCTATAAATCAAATTTTATTTATATTTAAAGGGCAACATTAGCACAATTTCAAAAGGGTTAAAAACAATAAAAATAAGTTCCCAGTGGCTTGTTGTATTTTTTGAAGTTTTTTTCAAAATATTACCGGTCTCGGAATATCCCTAGATAAAGCTTTAAAGTGCCTTATTTTCGCTATCTTCGAAACCACTATCCATTTCCCTGTGACATCACACAGTGCTGCCAATGTAAACAAACAATGGGAATACCACAGCAAGATATAGCGACATTAGCTCGGATTCAAACTCGGATTTCAGCGACTTAAGCGATTCAACATATTACGCATGTATTGAAACAGATGGTTGGAGTATGAAAGTATTGAAGAAGAAACTGAAGCTATTGAGCGGATAGCTATTGACGCTATTCATAGCCATAGCATGGCCGAATAGCTTCGTTAGCATCACCGGTAACATGTGCGGACCAAACGATCAGGACTTTCGCATCTTTTGACACTGGAGCAACTTAAATCCGTCAATCTGTAAGTGTTTTTTTTCGCATTAAATGTGGGTGGAAGGAAACGTAATATAGTTGCAAATGCATCTACAGGTTATCCATACATCTCTGTACCATGTCTGCTTTAGCATTGCCGGTAAATAGCATGTTAGCATCGATTAGCATAGCATGTTAGCATCGATTAGCTGGCAGTCAACATCAACAAAACTCACCTTTGTGATTTTGTTGACTATTGTTGCAAATGCATCTGCAGGTTATCCATACATCTCTGTGCCATGTCTGCCTTAGCATCGCCGGTAAAATGTGGAGACACTCTGGCACATTCAATAGGGGTCTGGCGGCAGACACTTTCGCATCTTCGGGCCAGTGGTGCAACTTGAATCCCTCCCTGTTTATCCCAGCGCGATAAACAGAAAAGCATTTAATTCGCCAAAATTCAGCCATTTATAATTCGTAAATCGGTTAAAAAAATATATGGTCTTTTTTCTGCACCATCAAGGTATATATTGACGCTTACATAGGTCTGGTGATAATGTTCCCCTTTAACCCTAAATCAGGAGTGTCTCAAAGAGCTGCACAAGCCACAACGACATCCTCGGCTCAGATCACACATCAGGGCAACAAGAAACTCAACCCAATGGGATACAATGAAAAACCTTGGGTCATTCGTCAATAATGGCACCAGTGTTGATGTTAACAATATTAGTCAGACCAAAATAATAAGTAGATAATAATGCCCAATTTCGGTGCCAGATTTAGATCAAATTAATTTAGCTGTTCGCAAAGTCAGCTGTCGTGACGAGTTTTGTTTTTGCACCCAATGGGTATGTTTTTCTTAGTTTTCTAAAGAACGGGTTCAGACAATGTTCTGGCAAGGCGTGGTATTTATTGGAATTTATGCGGCCCCTGCATCTTTGCATTCATATGAATCCAAGGAATGTGGAAATGGAATTGATCATCTCTGAGCACGCAACTCTTTTGTAGGAATTGTTCAATTGAGTAGAATTGCTACACTAAATTACACTATATTTGTGTATGTTGTCTTTTGATATAGAAGTCTCACACTACATACTAGTAAACTATCCAATGTATGTGTTGTATAAATATTTAGAAAATTAAGTGCCGCAAGGCATGCTGGGACCACTTTCCCTACCCACAAAAAATAATCTGATAAATCCTACAATTTAATATATGTAGTGTGAAACGTGTATTAGCTGACAAAATACCAAAATATAGTTATTTTGTGTAAAAATTTTAATCGTGTGAAAGAGTTCTTCAGCAATTGCTGGCAGTAAGTCGGACACGTTTCCAGTGAAGGTTGTACTCCGCCAAGGCTGTCCTTTGTCACCGATTCTGTACATAACTTTTATGGACAGAATTTCTAGGCGCAGCCAAGGCGTTGAGGGGTTCCGGTTTGGTGGCCACGGGATTAGGTCTCTGCTTTTTGCAGATGATGTGGTCCTGATGGCTTCATCTGGCCGGGATCTTCAGCTCTCACTGGATCGGTTCGCAGCCGAGTGTGAAGCGACCGGAATGAGAATCAGCACCTCCAAGTCCGAGTCCATGGTTCTCGCCCGGAAAAGGGTGGAGTGCCATCTCCGGGTTGGGGAGGAGACCCTGCCCCAAGTGGAGGAGTTCAAGTACCTAGGAGTCTTGTTCACGAGTCGGGGAAGAGTGGATCGTGAGATCGACAGGCGGATCGGTGCAGCGTCTTCAGTAATGGGGACGTTGTATCGATCCGTTGTGGTGAAGAAGGAGCTGAGCTGGAAGGCAAAGCTTTCAATTTACCGGTCGATCTACGTTCCCATCCTCACCTATGGTCATGAGCTTTGGGTCATGACCGAAAGGATAAGATCACGGGTACAAGCGGCCGAAATGAGTTTCCTCCGCCGTGTGGCGGGGCTCTCCCTTAGAGATAGGGTGAGAAGCTCTGCCATCCGGGAGGAACTCAAAGTAAAGCCGCTGCTCCTCCACATCGAGAGGAGCCAGATGAGGTGGTTCGGGCATCTGGTCAGGATGCCACCCGAACTCCTCCCTAGGGATGTGTTTAGGGCACGTCCAGCTGGTAGGAGGCCACGGGGAAGACCCAGGACACGTTGGGAAGACTATGTCTCCAAGCTGGCCTGGGAACGCCTCGGGATCCCCCGGGAAGAGCTATACGAAGTGGCTGGGGAGAGGGAAGTCTGGGCTTCCCTGCTTAGGCTGCTGCCCCCGCGACCCGACCTCGGATAAGCGGAAGATGATGGATGGATGGATGGATGGAGAGTTCTTCAATGCACAATTCCATTTCTGCATTCCTTGGATTCATACACGTGTGCAGATGCAAGAGATGCATGAATTCCAATGGGGAACACGTCTTGCCAAAACACCAACACCGCTTCAAAAGTACACATTTGGCTAATATGTGAAATAGGTACTGCACTGATTTACATCCCCCAATCACTAGCCCGCAGTACAATGTGCCCAATACTTTTCAATAGTGTAAATATGGACGCATACAATTTCATGACCCATTTTTCCAATTACTCTAAAAATCAAGTTTTTAGGACAAAATGACGGATAAAACTCATGCGGGTTTGTATTTGGTCACGTTCCGGAGTATTATACATCTGGTTTTAAGATAATGATGCTCAATGTGTTGCATTCGAATCGCAGTTTGCAATGGTTGTGTTTTTAGGATGCTGAAAGAAAGGTAGGTGGGAAAGATTATTAAATTCTTGGACTTCAGAGCAAAAATACAAAGGAAAGTGTGTCGCAGGCAAAATGCGCAAAAGAACGCATAAGGCAAAGGTGCTTGAGGGTCTCAGCATGGGCCAAAGCAAAACATTAGCGTGACTTTAACATGAACACATAGCATTCGTTAACAGCGAACAACTGTGCTGAGTGTACGGCAAAAAGAGTGTATATCGGGCGGTAATTAGTGGCACACTAATCAATAAAATGAAGCTGGTGTGTATGATCAGCACACCTACCATGAATTGATTAACGTGGACCCCGACTTAAACAAGTTGAAAAACTTATTCGGGTGTTACCATTTAGTGGTCAATTGTACGGAATATGTACTGTACTGTGCAATCTACTAATAAAGGTATCAGTTAATCAATCAAAAACTTAGCAACCAGAATTTAAACAAAGGAGTGCTGAAACAGAAATACTTCAATCCTAGGAAAACCATGACAAAAAAGGGTAAAAAAAAACGGAAAAACAAGACATGACAAAAAAACTGAAGTCCACTCCGATCTGTGTCAGTACGATAAAATGCACCTCTGCTTTTCGCTTTTCAAATGTCGAACCGCGAAATGGAGTTAGGTTGGTTATTAAGTCCGAAGTTAAACTTGCTGTAGTTATGGTTAAATAGTTAGTTGCAGATAAAAATATCAATCAAATCAATCAAAGTTTATTTATATAGCCCTTAATCACAAGTGTCTCAAAGGGCTGCACAAGCCACAACGAAATCCTCGGATCAGATCCCACATCAGGTCAAGGAAAAAACTCAACCCAATGGGATACAATGAGAAACCTTGGAGAAATACAAACCCTGTTTCCATATGAGTTGGGAAATTGTGTTAGATGTAAATAAAAACGGAATACAATGATTTGCAAATCCTTTTCAGTTGAATGCACGATAAAGACAAGATATTTGATGTTCAAACTCATACATTTTTATTTTTTTTGCAAATAATAATTAACTTAGAATTTCATGGCTGCAACACGTGCCAAAGTAGTTGGGAAGTACATGTTCACCACTGTGTTACATCACCTTTTATTTTAACAACACTCAATAAACGTTTAGGAACTGAGGAAACTAATTGTTGAAACGTTGAAAGTGGAATTATTTTCCGTTCTTGTTTTATGTAGAGCTTCAGTCGTTCAACAGTCCGGGGTCTCCGCTGTCGTATTTTACGCTTCATAATGCGCCACACATTTTCGATGGGAGACAGGTCTGGACTGCAGGCGGGCCAGGTAAGTACCCGCACTCTTTTTTTACAAAGCCGCGCTGTTGTAACACTATTCTTGCCGAAATAAGCAGGGGCGTCCATGATAACGTTACTTGGATGACAACATATGTTGCTCCAAAACCTGTAAGGACCTTTCAGCATTAATGGTGCTTTCACAGAGGTGTAAGTTACCCATGCCTTGGGCACTAATACACCCCCATACCATCACAGATGTTGGCTTTTGAACTTTGCGCCTATAACAATCCAAATGGTTACTTTCCTCTTTGTTCTGGAGGACACCACGTCCTCTGTTTCCAAATATAATTCAAAATGTGGACTCGTCAGACCACAGAACACCTTTCCACTTTGCATCAGTCCATTTTAGATGATCTCGGGGCCAGCCAAGCCGGCGGGGTTTCAGGATATTGTTGATAAATGGGTTTAACTTTGCATACTAGCGTTTTAACTTGCATTTACAGATGTAGCGACCAACTGTAGTTACTGACAGTGGTTTTATGAAGTGTTCCTGAGCCCATGTGGTGATATCCTTTACACACTGATGTCGGTTTTTGATGCAGTACCACCTGAGGGGTCAAAAGTCAATAGTACAATCACTTACATGCAGTGATTTTTCCAGATTCTCCTAACTTTTTGATGATTTTACAGACCATAGATGGTAAAATCCCTAAATTCCTTGCAATAGCTCGTTGAGAAATGTTGTTCTAAAACTGTTTGACACTTTGCTTACAAAGTGGTGTACTTCACCCCATCCTTGTCTGTGAATTACTTAGCATTTCATGGAAGCTGCTTTTATACCCATTCGTGGCACCCAACTGTTCCCAATTAGCCTGCACACCTGTGGGATGTTCCATATAAGTGTTTGAAGAAAATTCCTCAACTTTATCAGTATGTATTGCCACCTTTCCCAACTTCTTTGTCACATGTTGCTGGCATCAAATTCTAAAGTTAATGATTATTTGGAAAAACAAAAATGTTTATCAGTTTGAATATCAAATATGTTGTCTTTGTGAATATGGGTTGAAGATGATTTGCAAATCATTGTATTCCATTTATATTTACATCTAACACAATTTCCCAACTCATACGGAAACAGGGTTTGTATATCTCATCCAGGTAGATAATACTTAGGTTAGTCCTGGTGGTGGGATTTGTTTATGTCAGACACATGTGATTTTTAATGTCCGTTCAAACAATCCAAAGTGGATGCAATAAAATGTTTACATCAAGCAAAGCCAGACCAAAATACTTTGCCATAACAGCCACCTCGTTCTTCCAAATTGGCCCCAGTCAGTGCACAGGGCCGCTTTCACAACGCAGGCCGGCACTTTGCATCGTCTGTTGTTGACGTTTCACTCCAGATAATTTGTTTACCATCGCACTGGCTGGCACATTTTCACATATGCCGAGGCTATTTTCTACTCAGGGCTAACTGCCCCCAAATTCATCGCTTGGTCGATCAATCAGGCCTGAAAATTACCGTTATGGTCAAACACACACACACACACTTCAGAGAGAATAATCAGCATGCTGTCTGTGCGCCATGTGGCCGCACAACACTAAAGCTTAGCCCAAGATAATTATCACAAAACCATTATCCCTCTGGCCTGTTTGGAGGTATGTCTTTAGAAAGCATTGAAGTTGGACACTTGTGATTATCATTTACATGAGGGCACCGCTCGCTTGTTTTCATTAAATACAAGTACGGTAAAAATAAACAGCAGGGCAGGAGGATTAATCCTTAAAAAAAAAAAAAAATCATTATCTTTCCCAGCAGGGGCCTAAGCTGGTGGGCTTGTTTAAACCACAAATATATACACCTCACAGGGAACTAATAAGCACACTTCCCCATAAGACATATTATTATTTAATATGAATATGTCTACCGTTGCTTCCCCCCAACCTTTTCCTTTTCTCCACTGCAGCGGAAAAGGCTGTTCTTGTCCCGTCTCGTCCCCAGACAGCGATCGGTCATAAATCCTGCATGCATCCCCTCGCTCGCTGCCCACAAATAGCTCTGATTGTGCAGCTCAGCTATCAGAAGTTAAATCAGCGCTAATGTGAGCCTCAACGACAGCGTTTGGAAATCGGAATAAACCTTGATTTTTCCAAGCCTACATAAGTATATTTATATATCCTCCCGTGGCATTCTTCAAAGGTATATTTTGCAAGCTTCTCATTAAATATAAGTCGGTAAATATAGCAGACGGCAACATTTTGAATCGGTAGATTTGACTTGACAGGTCACAAAAGCTGTCCAATCAAGTCCCTTCTTTATACACATAATTGTACTTCTGGTTTTGTTAGTAATCCATTACAAAAAGCTAAAAGGGAAAAACAAATCAGTTTTTCCCCTTAAGAAATACTGTGAATCCAGACACCTAAAAATATTAGCACAAAACACATTTTAGAGAAAGTAATTATAGTTTTACATACAAAAAGCGAGAAAATCCACATAAAGAAGGATGTCCGAAAAGGCGATACAATTTTGCCTAAACTATTTACAGCTTGTTTCGAAGGCATATTTCGCTCTCTGGAGTGGGAGGATAAAGGAGTTGATATCAACAGAGACAAATTTAATCATCTGAGGTTTGCAGATGACATTGTTGTCTTGGGAGAGCAACTCAGTGAAGTGGAAGATATGCTTAAAGACCTTGCAAATGCCAGCAAATGTTGTGGATTGAAAATGAACATGAAGAAAACAAAAGTTATGGCAAATTTCATGGTATCTCATGGACCTATGACTGGAAATGAAATTGATTAAGTTAATGAATTTATCTATCTGGGGCAGATATTTAGCCTGAAAGAAAAGAGTCAAGAGCAGAAGATAGGGAGGAGAATCAGATTGGGCTGGTGCCAATATGGAAAACTGAGCAACATCACGAGAGGAGAAATACCATTAAGCCTAAAAATAAAGGTCTTAAATCAATGCGTGTTACCAACCATGACATATGGAGCTGAAACCTGGGCGTTGTCAAATAAAATGGAAAAGAAAATAGCAGCAGCCCAACACAACATGGAAAGAAATATGCTCGGAATCACATATAAAGACAGAAAAACAAATGAATGGGTGAGAAAACAAACGCAAGTCCAAGACATTATGAGAACTATCAAATTAAATAAGTGGAAGTGGGCTGGACATATCAGTAGGAGAACCGATAATAGATGGACTTCTCTGATGACATCATGGAGACCTCATGGATGGGAGCAGAAATAGAGGAAGACAGAGAGTGAGATGGCGAGATGAAATAGACAAATATTGGGGAACAGTACAGTGGCAGGGAGCAGCTAGAGATCGTTCACTTTGGCAGAAACATGCTGAGGCTTTCGTCCAGCAGTGGACTGACAACGGCTGATGATGATGATGATGATATAAAAAAACCCAATATAACTACGTGACAAATTAAATGGATAACTTAACATTTAGCATCACTTTTACCGTCATCTAAAACTCTTGTTGTGTAAGATAATGACGAGCATAGGGGGAGAACCTGGCACTTGTCTACGAGTTCTTTAATGGAATTTGTAATAATGTTTCTGTCAGACCTGGACATGGATTTGGTTTACTCCTTCGACGCAGAGGGATTACAGGACGAGCCAGGCGAGAATTCAGGTACATAATGTTTTAATTATACTCACAATACAAAAAGGCATAACAAAAAGCACGCTCGATGGCGGATAATAATCTATGCTAAAACTTAGAACAAAAACAGCACAATGGCAATACATTCTACAAAAAAAACAAAAGATACTATCAAAAACATAATTACAAACACAAACTTACTGTGACAAAAAAACGGGAGGCATAAACAGCAAGGTGCGTGGCAGGGGTTTAATGAGCAGCAAAGGTCGGAGAATACAATGATAGTTAATGTTCCCAAACTGATGGACTGAAAGAAAATGACTTAAGTGGTGGCTGTGATAATTAGGAACAGGTGCAGGACTGAGGGAATGGGCGTGACTTGGAGGGCAAGGTGAAAATCAATGAGTTGTCATGGTAACAAAAACAAACCAGGAAGTCAAAAAACGGAAAACAAAACAAAACATGATCAAACATAAAACCAGATTTACAGGCGTGACAGTTTCTCACCTTCTTCATCAAAGACTACTAATACCCTGCATGCCAAAGTGGCCCGAATCTGATTTTTTTCGAAATTTGATTTTTTCCAGCTGACTGTTGACACTGCATGAAATGTGATCTTCATCAGACTCCGGTATAAACGCGCACAGTGCGCAATGTGGCCCCAAATTCACTTACATGCACGGTTCGATAAAGTAAAAACTAGAGATGTCCGACAATATCGGACGGCCGATATCATCGGCCGATAAATGTTTTAAATGTAATATTGGAAAATTATCGGTGTTGGTTTCAAAATGATCTGTATCAATTTCAAAAAGTAAAATGTATTACTTTTTGAAACGCCGCTGTGTACACGGACCTAGGGTGCAGTACAGAGCACCAATAAACCTTAAAGGCACTGCCTTTGCCTACTGGCCCAGTCACATAATATCTACGGCTTTTCACACACACAAGTGAATGCCAATCATACTTGGTCAACAGCCATACGGGTCACACTGAGGGTGGCCGTATTAACAATTTAAACACTGTTACAAATATGCGCCACACTGAGAACCCATGCCAAACAAGAATGACAAACACATTTCGGGAGAACATCCACACCGTAACACAACACAAACACAACAGAACAAATACTCAGAACGCCTTGCAGCACTAACTCTTCCGGGACGCTACAATATACACCCCCCGCTAAAGGAGTGGGGGGGCGGGGGCAAGCGTCTTTTCATGTCGTCGTGGCCAGTTTCGGGTCTTAATGGCTGTCAAAGTGCACCAACTTGTTGGATTAACTACTCAGACGTATTCTGTCCAGGTGAGATGCATGATTTATGATCTACAATAAACGTACAGGGAACAAGAAAGTGGAAAACAGCAGACCACTTGATGTAATTATACGGACACAAGATTGTGATCATGGCGCCTCTATAAATAGTTCATCTGCATTAGCGCTTGTAATAACATCACTAATACTTGGTTAATATTCAAATCACAAAATGTAAATGAAGTATTGTTGGCAGTTTTTGAATGGCTATTTATTGGATTTCATGGGCGAAATAGAGGAGTTCCCATTGGCTTTGTGGTAAGCGAACTTGTATTGACTTTTATTTACATGTTAGAACGCATTAAAAAAAAAAATCCATTGGTCGCCATGTCTTTCATAATGACTGTGAACTTTGGGTAAAAATCCCCAAAATTGCAGTTCCCCTTTAAGAATGTGACAAGCAAGGAACAAGCCTCGTTCCGTGTCGTCTTGGCCAGTTTCAGGTCTTGAATGTCTGCCAAAGTGTACCAACTTGTCGGATTACCTACTCAGACGTCTTCTGTCCAGGTGAGATGCATTATTTATAATCTACAATAAACTTACAGGGACTAAGGAAGCGGAAAGCAGCAGACCACTTGATATAAACAAAGGGGCGCCGCTATAAATAGTTAATCTGCATTAGAGCTTGTAATAACAATATCACTAATACACTCTGGTTAATATTCAAATCACGAAATGGAAACGGAGTATTGTTGGCGGTTTTTGAATGATTATTGGATTTTATGGGCGAAATAGAGGAGCTCCCATTGGCCCGCTGTAAGCAAATGTGTAGGCACTTGTATTTACACTTTGCGGCACCAAAAAACTGCAGTTCACTTTTACGAATGTGACATTTCATAAAGTGCCAAACATGCAAATCTGGAAAGCCTGACAAAGAACATAAATTGCCTTTCCTGGAAACACAAGCACACAAGACGTTAACCTGCTGAAGAGTGTCGACACAGGACCGGCAATGCTTCAGATATTTACCCATATCTGTAGTATTGTACACTGCAAAAACTGAAATTTAAGTAAGATTAAATATCTCAAATAAGGATGATATTTCCTTATTTTCTGCCTGATAAGATAATTATTCTCTCTAAGCACATTTAATGTCAGTGTGTTTTACTTGTTTTAAGGGTTTTAGTCCTAAATTATCTGTGAGATATTACAGCTTGTTGCTGAGATTTGATGACCTATATTGAGTAAAACATGCTTGAAACTAGAATATCAACTGTTGCAAAGCTGTGTCATCAACACTCAATTATAAAACTACTTTTTTAAAATAATACATTTCTTACATCAAGCATGAAACAAAATCACGATATCGAGCGCATATCATTATGTCAAGATAATGGCACTAGCATTTACTTAATTTAAGTAATATTGTCCAACATACTGAGCAAAAAGGTCTAATTTTTTTCCCCCAAGAAAAGTGCACTAGTTATTAGTAAGAATATACTTATTTTAAGGTATTTTAGGTTAATTGAGGTTAGCTAATTTTACTTATTTTGGAAAGTATTGATTAGCCAAATTGTCTTGTTCTATTGACACATAATTGTGCACTGCAAAAAGTCAGTGTTCAAAAACAAGAAAAAAAAAAATACAAAAAATAGGGGTATTTTATTTGAACTAAGCAAAATTATCTGCCAATGGAACAAGAACATTTGGCTTGTCAAGACTTTCCAAAACAAGTAAAATTAGCTAACCTCAAGAACCCAAAAATACCTTAAAATAAGTATATTCTCACTAATAACAAGTGCACTTTTCTTGGTAGAAAAAAACATGAGTCATTTTTGCTCAATATGTTGAAAAATATTCCTAAATAAAGTCAATGCTTGTGCCATTATCTTGACATAATGATATGAGCTGGCATCATGATTTTTTTTTTCTTTTTCATGCTTGAAGTAAGAAATTATTACTTTAAAAAAGTAGTTTTATATTTGTGAATGTTAATGACACAGCTTTGCATCAGTTGATATTCTAGTTTCAGGAAAGTTTTACTCAGTATAGGAGGTCATCACATCTCAGCAACAAGCTGTAATGTCTTACTGAAATCATTTAGGACCAAAACCATTAAAGGGGAACATTATCACAATTTCAGAAGAGTTAAAACCAATAAAAATCAGTTCCTAGTGGCTTATTTTATTTTTCGAAGTTTTTTTCAAAATTTTACCCATCATGGAATATCCCGAAAAAAGGCTTTAAAGTGCCTGATTTTCACTATCTGTAATTCCACCCGTTCATTTTCCTGTGACGTCACTGCGTGACGCCAATACAAACAAACATGGCGGATAGAACAGCAAGATATAGCGACATTAGCTCGCATTCAGACTCGGATTTCAGCGGCTTAAGCGATTCAACAGATGTTGCATGTATTGAAACGGATGGTTGGAGTGTGCAGGCAGATAGTGAAAACGAAATTGAAGAAGAAACTGAAGCTATTGAGCGAATAGCTATAAAAGCTATTCGGCGATCGCCTTCTAACCAACAATTGCATCTTTTGACCACTGGAGCAACTTAAATCCGTCAATTGGTAAGTGTTTGTTTGGCATTAAATGTGAGTGGAGGGAACAGCTGGATGCAAATGTAGCTACAAATGTACATACAGCTAGCCTAAATAGCATTTTAGCATCGATTAGCTGGCAGTCATGCCGTGACCAAATATGTCTGATTAGCACATAAGTCAATAACATCAACAAAACTCACTTTTGTGATTTCGTTGACTTTATCATTGGAAATGCATCTGCTTTGAGTGTCGCAGGATATCCACACATCTCTGTCGTAGCGTCGCTATCGTCGGTAAAATATGCAGAAAAAACAAGGGACTTTCGTACCTTTTGACACTGGTGCAACTTGAATCCGTCGATTGGTATGTGTTTATTTGGCATTAAATGTGGGTGGAGGGAAAGGCTGGGTGCAAATATAGCTACAAATGAGGCATAATGATGCAATATGTACATACAGCTAGCCTAAATAGCATGCTAGCATCGATTAGCATTCCGTGCTAATCGATGCACACTCCACGTAAGTCAACTTGAATCCGTCCCTGATCGTGTTGTTACACCCTCCGACAACACACCGACGAGGCATGATGTCTCCAAGGTACGGAAAACCGTCGAAAAAACGGAAAATAACAGACTTGTTTGAGAAAATGGCGGATTGCTTCCCATTGTAACGTCACGGATGAAAGGTCATCGCTCCGACAGCGAACAATTGAAAAGCGTTTAAATCGCCAAATTCACCCTTTTAGAGTTCGGAAATCGGTTAAAAAAATCATGGTATTTTTTTCTGCAACATCAAGGTATATATTGACGCTTACATAGGTCTGGTGATAATGTTCCCCTTTAAAACAAGTAAAACACTAACATAAAATCTGCTTAATGAGAAGCAGGGACGGCGTGGCGCGGTGGAAGAGTGGCCGTGCGCAACCCGAGGGTCCCTGGTTCAATCCCTACCTAGTACCAACCTTGTCACGCCCGTTGTGTCCTGAGCAAGACACTTCATCATTGCTCCTGATGGGTGCTGGTTAGCGCCTTGCATGGCAGCTCCCTCCATCAGTGTGTGAATGGGTAAATGTGGAAGTAGTGTCAAAGCGCTTTGAGTACCTTGAAGGTAGAAAAGCGCTATACAAGTACAACCCATTTATCATTTAAGAATTCTCTTATATTACAGAAAATAAACAAATATCACCCTTTTTTGAGATATTTAATCTGTTCTAGATTTCAGTTTTTGCAGTGTGTTTAGTTCAAATAAAATACCTATATTTTTTTTGTATTTTGTTTTTGAACACTGACTTTTTGCAATATTGGTGCTATCAGGATTTTTTTTATTTTTTTTAATTATATTCATTTTCTTGGAAAAAGTTCTATCCGTCCAGTCTTTTGCCACGGTTGGAGCACAAACTGTGATCCGGACCAGGAAACTAGGTTTTTGTTACGCTCATTAATATCAAAATGGGAGCCCCTCATTGTATCTGGCAACAACAATGGCGAGCGAACATGAATATTTCATGAAGCCCTATCGCTCCCATTAGAGGAGACGTGTGTTGCAGTGACTTTATCTTTCTCATCGCAGTGTTCCAACCCTTCCCTCCTGCCCGTCCCCTTTGTCAAACACTCACTGTATGTGTGCGCCGTGATAACACAACAAGCCTATCTGGGATGTGACGACTGTCACGGGGAGCCGAGTGAGTGTGTGCGGCCATGCAAATTCTCAAAGCAGGGGAAGACAAACACGGGCGCCGCGCCGAGACGTCCTTTTTTATCCCGTCTCTCACTCTGTGCATTAGCGGGGAACGACAGTCGCCGAGGCGCAATCAAGACGAATCGCCTCAAATGACGATTTCGATAAATTACAAACGGCAACAGCATTGCGGGGGGGGCTCGGAGGCATGCGCTTTATCATTAGCCACACGGCCACAGGAAGTTAGATTTCATGGACATCAGAGACTGGAATAGCACGGGCCACAAATTGATTATTACATCTCTTCAGGCGGCATTCCCCCCCCAGATAGCCTCGATGCATTTGGGTTCAAGGGTCATGAGGCGTTTATTGGAATGTGAGCATGAAACAAACATCTCATCCACCTTCTTCTTTTTTCAAGTGCACAGGAATCCAAGGTTGCGTTCGCGTTTGAGATGTTTGGGTCAGGGTTAAATCCTGCTGATTCTGATCTTCCATGCATGACATCGGCCGATACCAATACCGATCACCTATTGATTGTACATTTTTCAATTTATTTTTGCTATTGACAATATCCACACAAACCAACCTACCGTATTTTCCACGCTATAAGGCGCACCGTATTATAAGGCGCACCTTCAATGAATGCCCATCCATTTTCTACCGCTTATTCCCTTTGGGGTCGCGAGGGGCGCTGGTGCCTATCTCAGCTACAATCGGGCGGAAGGCGGGGTGCGGACAAGTCGCCACCTCATCGCAGGGCTAACACAGATAGACAGACAACATTCACACTCACATTCACACACTAGGGCCAATTTAGTGTTGCCAATCAACCTATCCCCAGGTGCATGTCTTTGGAAGTGGGAGGAAGCCGGAGTACCCGGAGGGAACCCACGCATTCACGGGGAGGACATGCAAACTCCACACAGAAAGATCCCGAGCCCGGGATTGAACCCTGACTACCTTCGTATTGTGAGGCAGACGCACTAACCCCTCTTCCCCCGTGAAGCCCAGATTGTTCATATATAAGGCGCACTGCATTATAAGGTGCACCGCATTATAAGGTGCATAGAATAGACGCTATCACCTATTAATTGTCCATTTTTCATTTTGTTTTTGGTTAGTTCTATTGACAATATCAACACAAACCAACCTACCGTATTTTCCGCAGTATAAGGCGCACCGTATTATAAGGCGCACCTTCAACAAATGCTTACCCATTTTCTACCGCTTATTCCCTTTAGGGTCGCGGGGGGTCCTGGTGCCTATCTCAACTACAATTGGGCGGAAGGCGGGGTGCACCCCGGACAAACCTCATCGCAGGGCCAACACAGATAGACGGACAACATTCACACTCACATTCACACACTAGGGCCAATTTAGTGTTGCCAATCAACCTATCCCCAGTTGCATGTCTTTGGAGTTGGGAGGGAGCCGGAGTACCCGGAGGGAACCCACGCATTCACGGGGAGGACATGCAAACTCCACACAGAAAGCTCCTGAGCGCGGGATTGAACCCTGACTATTCAGGACCTTCGTATTGTGAGGCAGACGCACTAACCCCTCTGCCACCGTGAAGCCCACATTGTTCATATATAAGGTGCACCGCATTATAAGGTGCATAGAATAGACGCTATCACCTATTAATTGTCCATTTTTCAATTTATTTTTGGTGAGTGCTATTGACAATATCAACACAAACCAACCTACCGTATTTTCCGCGCTATAAGGCGCACCGTATTATAAGGCGCATCTTCAATGAATGCCCGTCCATTTTCTACCGCTCATTCCCTTATTCGCAGGGGGCGCTGGTGCCTATCTCAGCTACAACCGGGCGGAAGGCGGGGTGCACCCCGGACAAGTCGCCACCTCATCGCAGGGCCAACACGGATAGACAGACAACATTCACACTCACATTCACACGCTAGGGTCAATTTAGTGTTGCCAATCAACCTATCCCCAGGTGCATGTCTTTGGAAGTGGGAGGAAGCCGGAGTACCCGGAGGGAACCCACGCATTCCCCAGGGAGGACATGCAAACTCCACACAGAAAGATCCCGAGCCCGGGATTGAACCCTGACTACTCAGGACCTTCGTATTGTGAAGCAGACGCACTAACCCCTCTCCCACCGTGAAGCCCACATTGTTCATATATAAGGCGCACTGCATTATAAGGTGCATAGAATGGATGCTATCACCTATTAATTGTCCATTTTTCAATTTATTTTTGGTGAGTGCTATTGACAATATCAACACAAACCAAACTACCGTATGTTCCGCACTATAAAGCACACCGGATTATAAGGCGCACCTTCAATGAATGGCCTATTTTAAAACTTTGTTCATATATAAGGCACACCGCATTATAAGGGGCATAGAATAGACGCTACAGAAGAGGCTGGGGTTACGTTATGCATCCATTAGATGGCGCTGCGCTAAAGGGAATGTCAACAAAACAGTCAGGTCAGTCAAACTTGATGAATGGATTACAAACCAGCGTTCTGACAACTCCGTTCACTCCCAAAATTAATAAACAGCTGTTTTATTATTTTCTCAAGGTAAAGTCAGTGACGTGGTATTTTGTTTATCTTTTAACAACAGCAATGTATAACATGTGGTGCAACATTTATATCATGTAGTGCTGTGGTTCTCAAATGGGGGTACGCGTACCCCTGGAGGTACTTGAAGGTATGCCCAGGGGCAAGTGAGATTTCTAAAAAATACTTAAAAAAAAACAACAATTCAAAAATTCTTTATAGATATATTTGTTGAATGATACTTCAACAAACTATGAATGTAAGTTCATAAACTGTGAAAAGAAATACAACAATGTTGACAGCTAGATTTTTTGTGGACATGTTCCATAAATATTGATGTTAAAGATTTATTTTTTGTGAAGAAATGTTTATAATTAAGTTCATGAATCCGGACGGATCTCTATTACAATCCCCAAAGTTGGCACTTTAAGTTTATGATTACTTCTATGTGTAGAAATATTTATTTATAATTGAATCACTTGTTTATTTTTCAACAAGTTTTTAGTTATTTTTATATCTTTTTTTCCAAATAGTTCAAGAAAGACCACTACAAATGAGCAATATTTTGCACTGTTATACAAGTTAAAAAATCCGAAACTGATGACATAGTGCTGTATTTTACTTCATCTTCTTTTTTTCCAACCAAAAATGCTTTGCTCTGATTAGGGGGTACTTGAAGTAAAAATATTTTCACAGGGGGTACAGTACATCACTGAAAAAAAGATTGAGAACCACTGACTTAGTGGAGGGAAACTTTTCCTCGATTCAATAAACACAGAAAAAAACAGTCTGATACTGTTACGGTAAATCAAACGTTAGTGCAATCACAATATACTAACACTCGAAATAGTGCAATAAAAATATATCAATAACTCAACGTTGGTCAAATGTTAATGTCACACAACACAACAGACAAAATAAACATGTAAAGCTCATTTTATTAAGTTATTCCTCATCCACGAATCCCTCGGTTGGTAGAGCGGCCGTGCCAGCAACTTGAGGGTTGCAGGTTCAATCCCCGCTTCTGCCATCTTAGTCACTGCCGTTGTGTCCTTAGGCAAGACACTTTACCCACCTGCTCCCAGTGCCACCCACACTGGTTTAAAAAAAAAAATAAAAATGTAACTTAGATATCGGGTTTCACTATGTAAAGCGCTTTGAGTCACTAGAGAAAAAGCGCTATAGAAATATAATAATTCACTTCACAACCCTACTGGACCAGATGAGACTCAAAATAGGCTGTGAACAGTAAAACGACAACTCAATAAAAAGCTATTGACTAATTGTCGACTAATCACAGCAGCATCATTTAAAATCACCCATAATCGTAATATACTGTAATAATACTAAGGAAAACCAAAATCTGGCCAGTATACCAATTCAAGTATTGGGATTCCATCCATTCATCCATCATCTTCCGCTTATCCGAGGTCGGGTCGCGGGGGCAGCAGCCTAAGCAGGGAAGCCCAGACTTCCCTATCTCCAGCCACTTCGTCTAGCTCTTCCCGGGGGATCCCAAGGCGTTCCCAGGCCAGCCGGGAGACATAGTCTTCCCAACGTGTCCTGGGTCTTCCCCGTGGTCTCCTACCGGTTGGACGTGCCCTAAACACCTCCCTAGGGAGGCGTTCGGGTGGCATCCTGACCATCCTGGCTCCTCTCGATGTGGAGGAGCAGCGGCTTTACGTTGAGCTCCTCCCGGATGGCAGAGCTTCTCACCCTATCTCTAAGGGAGAGCCCCGCCACCCGGCGGAGGAAACTCATTTCGGCCGCTTGTACCCGTGATCTTATCCTTTCGGTCATGACCCAAAGCTCATGACCATAGGTGAGGATGGGAACGTAGATCGACCGGTAAATTGAGAGCTTTGCCTTCCGGCTCAGCTCCTTCTTCACCACAACGGATCGATACAACGTCCGCATTACTGAAGACGCCGCACCGATCCGCCTGTCGATCTCACGATCCACTCTTCCCCCACTCGTGAACAAGACTCCTAGGTACTTGAACTCCTCCACTTGGGGCAGGGTGTATTGGGATTCAAGTACTCAAGTATCTTGGTGTGATACAAACATGGAAATTCAAGCAGAATATGTACATAACATACGTAAAAATGGACTACCATTTTTGAAAAAAAAAAAAAGTCATGTTTTGCAAAATGCAAATGTTCTTATGTTGTGCAGCGAACCACTACAAAGTGTGCATCATGTATTATTTTTTATAAATGTTCGCTCTGGGCCCAAGTGTGAACACAACCCTAATGTCGAGTAAAACAATATTGTCTTCCCACTGATTGCAATGACTCTCTTACTGCAAGTCGTGTGGGCTGGTCGCCACGGTAACGACACAGTTCAAAAGGGAGCCACGCATACATTCTGGTTAGCATAAATGGAAACCACAACATCACATACCTCTCCTTGGTACGTACTGATTAAAAAAAGAAAACGGACTACTTTTTTTTTTTTTTTTTGCATAATGGGGAAGACATAAAAGGGATGCAAATGGGGACGAGAGAAGGAGTTTGGGAGATTGATTCCAACTAAATTGGAAAAAGGGCCCCTTCTGTTTCTTCCACTCCATCTATGCATCTTTTCTTTGTCAACTTCCACCACTTCACAGCCTCCAACCTCTCCGCCGCCGTAGTATTTGTTTGCGACACTCAAGGCCACGCGTGGAAAACACTTGAGTGTTCACGACGGAAGTACCTGATGATTACCAATAAGGGGGGGTCCATGTTTGTGCAAATGGGGCACGACCATGAAGGGCTTACACTGGGATGCAATGTGCTCATTTGGGCATTTTTCAAAAGGACAGCTCAAATAATTGTTTCCAGTGTGATAAGACATGAACTGCGGGGTATTGAAAGGGTACAAAAAGGCCCCTTGAGTTGCTCAGTATAATTGACAAGATAACGTTTTTTTATGTTGAATGCAAACAAAACAAGATATGCATCGGAGACCATGGGAAATAGCGTAAGTATGAGCTGAGTCAAGTCCCCCCCTGTTGACTTACTGTACAAGAGCATTGATTTACCGTTATGCTTACAGATAAGCGGAACCGCTGGAAAAAGTCAACAATTGGGAGCATTCGTGTTTATCTTGAGATTTTGTAACATACATTTTTGAGTATTTAGGCTCAAACCTTTGTTAAAAGGTTTGGGCCTATTTCAAATCAAACATTTTAGCCCTGTGATAAGGTGCCAATTTGTGCAGCTGGTATAGGCTTCAACACCTCTGCCACCCCGAGAGAGACAAGCGGTAGAAAATTGATATATCGGATGGATGAATTTTATAAAGTGCTTTTCATGCATAAATTAAATGCAAGGGGCTGTACGGTCTTAAACAATGCCCTGATGACTCTCATCTCCCATCATCAATCACACACACACACACACACAAAGATGGATGCAAGGCCGAGTACAGAGGAGCCAGGTGAATAATCACTATCACTGGAGCTATCTGCCATAGGAGATAAGACCACAGCCACCAGTTCGCTGACATAAAGCTCCCCACAACCGTGACCATTATAATCCCTAATGCAGGGGGCTCCGACTGAGGAACTCTGGAAAGTAGAAATAATAAAACATATAAAAAAGCAATAATAATGAGTAGGAATGAAGATAAAATACAAGCAAAACCTAAGACGATAAATAGAACTAAATACAATCTTGCATAACTAATAAGAATAAAAAGTAAATAATAAAGACCACTACAAATGAGCAATATTCAGTTTTTATTTATTTGTATATATTTTTTTCCAAATAGTTCAGGAAAGACCACTAAAAATTAGCAATATTTAGTGTTTAGTTATTTTTATATCTTTTTTTGCATTATAATCCCAAATGCAGGTGGCTCTGCCTGAGGAACTCTGGAACGTAGAAATAATAAAACATATAAAAAAGCAATAATAATGAGTAAGACTAAAGATAAAATATAAGCAAAGCCTAAGACGATAAATAGAACTAAATACAATTTTGCATAACTAATAAGAATAAAAAGTAAATAAAGTAAATAATGAAGACCACTATAAATGAGGAATATTTAGTTTTTAGTTATTTTTATATATTTTTTCCCAAATAGTTCAAGAAAGGCATTCTTAGTAATATGCGCCACACTCTGTGAACCCACACTAAATACATTTCTGATAAACATCGACTCTGTAACACATTATAAACGCAAGATAAGAATTACCCATAATGCCACCTTGCAGTGCTCTGTGAAGTGATCCTAACGGCCGGAGCAGAGCCAGTCGGCCAGAGCCTGTTGTGCTGTGCGCATGCGTCGTCGTGCATGCGTTTCAAAACACTAGATTTTCAGAGTAAAGTTTATGTAATATTTTTAGGTTTATGTACGTACAACTATTAAACATTTAAGTAGTATGAGGAAACATAAGTAGAACTTACTATTCCCCCATAATTCATCTATTACGTTAATAAAATGTTTAATTTTACTTAAGAAACTCTAGATCTTACTGAATGTTAAAAATATTATGTATAAATTATGACAGTTACTCTAATAGAGTTTACAGCTCCAAAAAGTCACTTTTTTCAGTGTACATTCATTCAACCATGCAAAACCCAACAGTAGTCTACCCCACATAAGGCATTAATGATAGGCGTTTAATAGATAAGTCGTCAGTTTCTTTTTGAAGTTGGAGAATGGATACAGCATCTTGAGGCTCTCATTAAGCTGGTTCCAAATCTTTGGTCCACTGCATACAACACTTCCAGCAGTACAGGCCAGTAAACAATGTTTGCCTAATATCAGATCTAAGTTACGAGTGTTGTGGGCATGCTGGGGATGGTAGATAGGAACCAAGGTACAGAGCCTAAGATAGCGCTGATTTCGATACTGTCGATCATAATATTTTATTAGAGCGTATCAAAACATTGGTATGTCAGATTTAGCCCTGTCTTGGTTTAACTCTTATCTTACTGACAGGGTGCAGTGCGTCTCCCATAACAGTGTAACCTCGGACTATGTTAAGGTAACGTGTGGAGTTCTCCAGGGTTCGGTCCTTGGCCCTGCACTCTTCAGCATTTACATGCTGCCGCTGGGTGACGTCATACGCAAATACGGTGTTAGCTTTCACTGTTATGCTGATGACACCCAACTCTACATGTCCCTAAAGCTGACCAACACGCCGGACTGTAGTCAGCTGGAGGCGTGTCTTAATAAAATTAAACAATGGATGTCCGCTAATTTTTTGCAACTCAACGCCAAAAAAACGGAAATGCTGATTATCGGTCCTGCTAGACACCGACCTCTATTTAATAATACAACTGTAACTTTTGACAAGCAAATAATTAAACAAAGTGACTCGGTAAAGAATCTGGGTCTTATCTTCGACCCAACTCTCTCCTTTGAGCCACACATTAAAAGCGTTACTAAAACGGCCTTCTTTCATCTCCATAATATCGCTAAAATATGCTCCATTTTGTCCACTAAAGACGCTGAGATCATTATCCATGCGTTGGTTACGTCTCGTCTCGATTACTGTAACGTATTATTTTCGGGTCCCCCCATGTCTAGCATTAAAAGATTACAGTTGGTACAAAATGCGGCTGCTTGACTTTTGACAAGAACAAGAAAGTTTGATCATATTAGGCCTGTACTGGCTCACCTGCACTGGCTTCCTGTGCACTTAAGATGTGACTTTAAGGTTTTACTACTTACGTATAAAATACTACACGGTCTAACTCCAGCCTGTCTTGCCGATTGTATTGTACCATATGTCCCGGCAAGAAATCTGCGTTCAAAGGACTCCGGCTTATTAGTGATTCCTAAAGCCCAAACAATGTATGCGGGCTATAGAGCGTCTTCCGTTCGGGCTCCAGTACTCTGGAATGCCCTCCCGGTAACAGTTCGAGATGCTACCTCAGTAAAAGCATTTAAGTCTCACCTTAAAACTCATTTGTATACTCTAGCCTTTAAATAGACCTCCTTTTTAGACCAGTTGATCTGCCGCTTCTTTTCTTTTTGTCCTCTGTTCCCCCCTCCCTTGTGGAGGGGGTCCGGTCCGATGACCATGGATGAAGTACTGGCTGTCCAGAGTCGGGACCCAGGATGGACCGCTCGTCGGGACCCAGGATGGACCGCTCGCCTGTGTATTGGTTGGGAACATCTCTACTCCGCTTGGGATGGTTTCCTGTGGACGGGACTCTCGCTGCTGTCTTGGATCCGCTTTGAACTGAACTCTCGCGGCTGTGTTGGATCCACTATGGATTGAACTTTCACAGTATCATGTTAGAACCGCTCGACAACCATTGCTTTCGGTCCCCTGGGGGGGGGTTGCCCACATATGAGGTCCTCTCCAAGGTTCTCATAGTCATCATTGTCACTGGCGTCCCACTGGGTGTGAGTTTTCCTTGCCCTTATGTGGGTTCTTCCGAGGATGTCGTAGTCGTAGTGGTTTGTACAGTACTTTGAGACATTTGTGATTTAGGGCTATGTAAATAAACATTGATTGATTGATTGATTCAGCCTGTAAATGACTTGATAGGTTAAACAAGCATTTTGATAAATATTTACCTCTGTCAGTCTTAAGAGATGATATTTATGGAATAGATGTCGAGTGGGGGCATTAAACTGGGACCAGGACTAGTTGCCACCTCATCGCGCAACACAGATAGACCATCAATCGCACTCACTTCCAAACACTAAGGACATTTTAGTGTTGCCAATCAACCTGTCGAAGACTCAAGATAAACCACAGAAAGGAAAACTGCAGTTCCACAGTCTTGCAGATCAGCGTGAGTGCTGTGGACACTTTTTTAAACATTTTATTTCAACTTTAAAGTTAACTTGCTTTCCTTGTTATGGCGCCAAGCGCAGTGGACATTATTTACAGAAACCTAGTACAGTAACACACCGCGTGGATCAGGATCCCTGTTGCTGCATTTCTATTGTAACGGTAATTCTATTGACTAAACTGTGACACAGGGGCCTCACATTTCCTTCCTAATGGGCACCGGGTGCAGCGTAGGAGTGTTGGGTCGGTTGATAGGTACCATGGAGGGAGTGAAAGAATTTATGAAAGACATTTGAGTCAGATGATTGAAGGAAGAATGAGAGCCCTGCTACCGAGCAGCCTTTCTCTGGGGACACAGAAGGTAATATTCCCCATTCTACAGTCTGGGCTGGAATTCTAATTATCCACTTGGACTGATTAATGGTCTTCTAATTATCTGCCATGAAATACATCAACAAAGCTTCGCTCAGATTCAAATGTTTTGCTAATAACGATGCATAAAATCAAGGAACAAGCAAGGATTAGTAACAGAGGTACTTAAAGGCCTACTGAAACCCACTACTACCGACCACGCAGTCTGATAGTTTATATATCAATGATGAAATATTAACATTGCAACACATGCCAATACGGCCTTTTTAGTTGACTAAATTGCAATTTTAAATTTCCCGCGAAGTGTCCTGTTGAAAACGTCGCGGACATTATTTTCCAGCCCAATCCAAGCTATAAGTAGTCTTCTTTAATCGCATAATTACACAGTATTCTGGACATCTGTTTTGCTGAGTCTTTGGCAATTTGTTCAATTAATAATGGCGAAGTCAAAGTAGAAAGATGGAGGTGGGAAGCCACAAAAACACAGCCGGGGTTTCCTTGTTTAAATTTCCCGAAGATGAAGCTTAACTATGGATCAGAGCGGTCAAGCGAACATGGATTGTGGTAATAAGTCGCCTCTTACCGGAGACATCAGCGGAGCTTCCGTCCTGCTGCAGCTGCCGTGACTTCCCTCAGAAACTCTGGCGTCAACACACCCTTGGCCACACCCTTCTGAATTTCAGGTACTATTTAATCTCACTAAAACACTAGGGTATGACGTTAAACTACATCCAGGCATGAGATGGGAGGTTGTGTGTGGGGTTAGTGAGTCCAAACTAACGTCTCTAAAATGCACACAAAGAACCGTTTGCACCTTCTCCTGTGACTGGCGGGCGGTCAGCGCCATAAAGCTGAGCGGGTTCCTTGGTAAATGGGGCGCGGACAACCAACAGGACAGACTAAGTTCAAAAGCCCAGTAAGGCAATTAGTCTAGGAGAAGGATCTCTGATATAAAATACCCCTTCCAACCCGCACCAAGCCAGCGTGGAAGGTGTAGGCTAATAACCAGCCAAATGGCAGAAACATGCTGAGGCTTTCGTCCAGCAGTGGACTGACAACGGCTGATGATGATGAAAACACTAGCAACACAATAGGCAGATAAGGGATTTTCCAGAATTATCCTAGTAAATGTGTCTAAAAACATCTGAATCGCTCCCACTGCCCTTGCCTTTTTTTTTTCTAGTCCTTCACTCTAAATTTCCTCATCCACAAATCTTTCATCCTCGCTCAAATTAATGGGGAAATTGTCGCTTTCTCGGTTCCGAATAGCTCTTGCTGCTGGTGGCTATGATTATAAACAATTTGAGGATGTGAGGAGCTCCACAGCCCGTGACGTCACGCGCACATCGTCTGCTACTTCCGATACAGGCAAGGCTTTTTTATTAGCGACCAAAAGTTGCGAACTTTATCGTTGATGTTCTCTAATAAATCCTTACGGCAAAAATGATGGCGATATTGCAAAATTATCAAGTATGACACATATAATGGACCAGCTATCCCCGTTTGAATAAGTAAATTTAATTTCAGTAAGCCTCTAATAGTGCCCGCTATCTGCCTGTGTGAATGACCAAGAAATGTTTTTCTGGCTTCCTAACAAACACCAAATTGAAATGTTCCTCCCAGAAGGAATGTGTGGCCATTAAGAGGATGGCTTTGTGTAAAAAAAAAAAAAAAATACAAAAAAACAACATTTGACATCTTCGCTACTGTGAAGACATCCATTTATCGCCCAGCCTCCTCAGCTCTTCCGCACGAGATGGCCTCATCTCATCCCCTCACTGTGTGCTGCTGTGACATTGAAAGAGACCCCTAATCAAAACATTTGTCTTTCTTCCAGCTGGTGCGCGCAGACCGGTGAATGAGAGCTGACACCAGAGGGAGACGTATTTGTCCCAATCAGGGCCTCATCTCCGCATCCCCGCCGGGTGAGCGTTTCATCTCGACAGGCCACTGATGAATCCACCACTTAGCCTTGATTTGGAGGAACGGCTCGCCACCGCCAAAGTGCCAGGTTAAATCACAAGTGACAGCGGCCCGGCAGCGGCCATTACACAAAGTGCCTTTACCATTAATGCATAGAAATGGAGCAAATATGATGCGTGTCTTACTTATTGTCTCGTGGGTAATAACGACATTTCTTTGGACACTGTTGGAATGTCAATGCTTTTTGTGGACACATTTCTATACTTTTGCACGAACATTAACTGCACTTTTAATCTTCCAGCAAGACCTAACTGTATAAAAAATAGCGGTATAGCTCGGTTGGTAGAGTGGCCGTGCCAGCAACTTGAGGGTTGCAGGTTCAATTCCCGCTTCCGCCATCCTAGTCACTGCCGTTGTGTCCTTGGGCAAGACACTTTACCCACCTGCTCCCAGTGCCACCCACACTGGTTTAAATGTAACTTAGATATTGGGTTTCACTATGTAAAGCGCTTTGAGTCACTAGAGAAAAGCGCTATATAAAAAAATATAATTCACAATTCAAATATTGTCAAGTGATTATTTTTTTAATGAGATTCATCATACTCTTGAATGGTGATTAATTGGTTATTATCAGCTTGCATTAATACAATTTAATAAAAAAAAATACCCCAAAATTTGGATAATCGTGCAATTTGCTAGTCAAAATGTCATACAGGACTATTTAAAAAAAATATTTGACAGAGAACTAGGTAATATGTACAGAATATTAATAGATAACGTAATAAAGACATTCAAACAACTTTACATGGAGCATCGTTTATAACTGCATTTACTCTTCTGTAATTTAACCAGTTTAAACAATACACCGCATTCTCCGGACTATAAGGCGCACTTAAAAACATTTCATTTTCTCAAAACTCGACAGTGCGTCTTATAACCCGGTTCGCCCACTGTAAGGAATAATTTTGGTTGTGCTTACTGACCTCAAAGCTATTTTATCTGGTACGTGGTGAAATGATAAGTTTGACAAGTAGATGGCAGTCACACATAAGAGATGTGTAGACTGCAAAATGACTCAAGTAAACCCCACAAAAATGTCATATGTTCCATTGAAAATATAGAACGTTACACACGGCGCTCAAAAATCTATCAACATGTTTTAGTATGACTTTGGTAAGAAGCCGCACCACTTGATGGATTTTACTGTGCTTCAACATACGAGTATTATTATGGTGTGTGTATAAGGTAACACATTATCTGGCGTTTTGTTTCGCAATATTATGCAAAAGAGACATTTCTTAACTTCTGATACCTGCTGATCTATATTTGGGATCTGCATAAGTCCTGAAATTTTGCGCGAGTCTGCCTTTGTAGTCCGTAGTCGATTAGCTTTTTCTGTTTCTCTATTTTCTCGTTATGTGACATTCATCCTCCGCTGTTGCCATTTCTAATCCAAAATAGTGTAGAGTGCTTACTTAAATCTGTCAGTAAACTCGCCATGAAAGTGCTAAAACCTACCGGTATAGTGAGTTTACATTATACACCCATCGAAATTTAGTTGTTAGAGAGTTCCGGTCGGACATTTTTTCACGGGCCTTGTTGTTGTTTCCGGATAAGGAGATGCTGCTCTTGTTATTGATTTAAGTAAAGTCTGAATGTTATTAAAACAGTTAGGTCCATCTTTTGACACTTCTTCCACTCCCGTCCTTGCACGCTACACCGCGACAACAATGATGACGGAGAAAAGACGCTGCCCAAGGTAAACCACGTAAATAAGACCACCCACAAAACGGCGTATCCTGAAGCGACTGTCAGAAAGCGGTTTGAAGATAATCTGTAAAACATAATCTATGCAACATTTTGACCAAAGAACCACCGTTACATGTTATGTAGACCACAAGGAAGTTATTAAAATCTAGAAAAAAAAAAAAAAAAAATATATATATATATATATTACCCCTTTAATGCGTCCTATAATCCGGTGCGCCTTTTATATTAAAATAGACCTGACTAGACCCGCTCATTGGCAGTGTGTGTTATAATCCGATGCACCCTATGGTCCGGAAAAAACGGTAAGACATTTTTCACTATTTTTGGGGCAGTTGGACCGGATGTGACGTGTTACGCTGTTATTGTGAAGCCGCAAGTGTTTTTTTTTGTGTGAGTGACTTGACGGTTGCCAATAGAAAACGTGCCTTGATTCCGTCTCTGCTGTCCGTCTTTTCTGCTGGGCTTCATCCAATCACAAACCTCGGTTACACAATCAAGCTTATTTACTTTTTCAGATGTGCTTATCTCTTTTTTTGTACAAACTACCTCTATGTTGGCGACGTGGAGGACATCTTGCCACATTTGGTCCTCGCGGATGTTGATGTCGTATGTACGGTGGCTGCCCATTTCGAAAAGGCATCGTTTAATGTATCCGTGGTAAACGCAGATCAGCTTGGTTTCTTGCCCTTTGTTTGCAGTCCATGTAGCATTCAACCTAGTTACGCCATCCTCACGTTGATGTTTGTTTTAAACCCCATCCATCCATCCCTTTTTCTACCGCTTGTTCCTTTCGGGGTTGCTGGAGCCTATCTCAGCTGCATTCGGGCGGAAGGTTTGTACACCCTGGACAAGTCGCCACCTCATCGTAGGGCCAACACAGATAGACAGACAACATTCACACACTAGGGCCAATTTAGTGTTGCCAATCAACCTATTTTGAACCGGATTAGTTGATATTGCAGCGACAAATTTTCTTAAAACTTCAGTTTTATCTAACGTTCCGTGGAAATCCATCCGTGGTTTTGTTGCGGCTGCGTTGTGCAGTATCCATCGATTTAAAGCTGTGTGCACACTATTAAATGTACCGTTTTAGCAAACCCTTTGAGGGCTATATAAATAATCTTTGCTTGAACAAATTGGCACAGTTTTAACTGCAGTCCCTGTCCAGGTTTAACACAAACAACTTCACATTTAACTGGAGGCTTTGAACCCATCAATGACTTTGTTAGTCTTACAAGTCAAGCCAATTTAAAAGAAAACACTTTATTACATTCTCAGATCATTTAAATTCCTAATATACTTTATTGTTGTTATTATAAGGTCACACATTGTGGACGTTGTTTGACAACATTCCAAGAAGTATACAGCTCTGCATGAATAATACCTGTCTTGGCCACGCTTTAGCGATGATCCGCAGTCAAACAACAGATCTTTTTTACTCGTAGCCTTTGTGCGTCTATAAGAGCTTAGTACCGACGTCTCGCAGATTCCGCCGTGCAAAAGAAGATGGAGCTCAGAGGAGGCTTACTGAGGTGTTTTTAAAAAGGTGAGACCTCCAACGTTCGTTTCCTGTTTCAGCCGTTAATGTATGGAAGGTATTTAATTCAACACCTGTCTGGCTGGGAGGTTGTCATCAGCTTCTCACATCAACACAGGTGGTTGTGACGACTGTACATCTTTTGAAGCATTCATGCAGGCTGGATTAGTGTGCAACGATGAGGAAGGTTCCCCTTGGCTACAGTAGCTGTCAGCCAACTATGTTGTTACAAGGAGGCATTATCAAGGCGAGGAAGAGAGCGGTGACACCAGATGAGGCGGGCGACTCAACTACATCACGCCACACCTTCGCTAAAAGGACCCTGTCACGATGAGAGGAAAGAGATCCATTTCACTCCGCCGGATGCCATCATCATACATGCCTGCAGAAAGCCATTTCTTTCCGAGTGTACTCCACCTTTAAGTGCATATGAGTCAGTAAGCAGCCACAATGTCCCCCTAATTGTATTTTTATCCCCCCAAAGCCTATTTCTGGGATTATACCTTAGATGATCTTCAATGGAGGTGAACGATATGTCTCTAGTGCTGGGGTTCAAGTTAGGGAAATAAAACCTGGTACAAGTCTTTTGACGTTAGTATTTTTTCTCAGGGAACCAAAGTTTTGTAAGCACCACTTTTCGTACGATTTGTTTTTTGAAAACATTTTTCACCCTTGGTTATCACATCATTAAATAGCACGTACAAAACTAGTCACTATGCCCGCGGAATCGAGTGCCCGTACAAAGAATCTTAAGAAGATAATTGGTTAGCGCGTTGACAAAGAAGGTGAGAAACACTGTCGTCCATGTGACTTTCTCCTCCTCACTCTCATTGCCAGTAAGGCAATGTTATGATATAGTGATGTTGTATGTTCATGGATCCATTGCATTCATCATATATGTGCTTCACAAGTAAAACATTGATTTAAAAAAAAAATATATATATATATATATATATATATATATACATATATATATATACATATACACACACACGTGCATATACATACACACACACGTACATACATACGCACGCACACACACGTACATACATACACACACACATTATATATATATATATGTATATATATATATATATACACACACATACATACACACATATGTATACACACATTGTATATATATATATGTTTGTATATAAACACACACACACATACATACATACATACATACATACGTATATATATATATATATATATATATATATATATATATATATATATATATATATATATATATTCAGACATACATACATATACATACATACAGACATATATAAACATATTTATACATACATACACATATTAATACATACGTAAATACATACATACATACATACATACACATATATGCATACATACATACATACATACATATATACATACATACATATATACATACATACATACATATATACACATATGTATACATACATACATATATACATACATACATACATACATACATATATATATATACATGTGTGCATACATATACATATACATATATATATATATATATATATATATATATATATATATATATATATATATATATATTCAGACATACATACATATACATACATACAGACATATATAAACATATTTATACATACATACACATATTAATACATACGTAAATACATACATACATACATACATACACATATGCATACATACATACATACATACATATATACATACATACATATATACATACATACATACATATATACACATATGTATACATACATACATATATACATACATACATACATACATACATACATATATATATATATATATATACATGTGTGCATACATATACATATATACATATACATTGCCTTTATTTATAATTTTAAAGCAAGTTATAAACAAATCTAATAATCACATGCATATGCATTTCAATTAATCATGATTAAACACAGATTATTACCCGCATGCATAATGTAAATACATTGTAAAAAGCGGCCCTCTGAAACCAACCATTACTGCGATGTGACACACAATGAAAATAGGTTTGGCACGCTTGACCTAAAGTTTCAACATAAACTGAGACTCATCCCTCAACTTGTTGTTTGGTGCACACCACAGTTGGGATAACCAGGCAAACACACCAAAATTAATTCCAACCAAACTAAACTTAGTACCTGTGAACGCACCTTTCAGCTATACTGCATTTTTAAAACAGTCATGTGATTTTTTTTTAAGTGGTTGAGAACACCAGATGGGATTGATTGCCTGAGTGACTACTGTAGTCCGTACATCACGGACAAGCGTCGACGTTGAAAGCACAGCAGCATATCTCCTCCTCCTCTCCCAGACTTCCACTTTTACGGCAGTACATCATCCAGTCCTCAGTCAGCCTCTATCCCCCCACCCCACCTGTCTCAGACGTGCTTTTGCACTCGCTGTCACCTTGTACACAACAACCTCATCTCATGGAAATCTCTCAATCAAAGCATCATTTGCATTTCAAAGTAGCACTTTACAGCCAAGCCGCGGACATAAACTCACATCTGCCTTCAAATAAATAAAATGTCGGGGACGGTGGGGTTCAAAAACGGTGTAAAAGCGAGAGCCGGCAAAAGACTAAGCTTGACATATTTTATGTCATTCACGGTACATTAGCAAATGCCGTAAAAGTGCACAGCTGCAAAGAGACACAGTGGTCATAGTATTTAGGACGACTTAGGGCATTAAAATGAATCGGGGGATATGACAGAAAAAGGTTCGCCAGAGACGATGTGGGCAAAAGGCCTGGAAAGTAATCGAAAAAGTGTCCGCTTTAACACTTTGCAATTCCCTTTTGTTTCCTAAACAGTTGTCTATCAAAAGGCTGTGGGTAATTGGAAATCAACGCACCTTCCCTCGAAGGGACACATCTATAGAAAAACTTGGATTAAGTTGTGAGTGTGCACATTGTAAAGTAGAGATCTAGTATACACATCACGGAGCCATTATAGTCTAAATAGCTGGCAATGCATGTAATAGCAAAATAATTGTTGGTTAACGTAAGGTGGAAGTAGTGACATGATCTGGGGATGCATGAGTGCTGCCTGCACGGGTGAGCTGGTGTTCACTAACGGGGGAAACGTAAATTCCAACTTGTGCTGTGACAGTCGAAAGCAAAGTTTGATTGGGAAAAGGGGCCTTGACTGGTTGCTAGTCAATCACAACACAATACAATAAACCTACTCAGTGGCCTAGTGGTTAAAGCAGGGGCCCGGAACCTTTTTGGCAGAGAGAGCCAAGAAGCCAAATATTTTAAAATGTATTTCTGTAAGAGCCATATAATATATTTTTTAACACTGAACACAACTAAACGCTTGCATTTTTAAGTAAGACCAACATTTCTAGAGTATAATAAGTCTCTTATTCTTTGTAATAAAATTGTTATTCTGAAGGTAACTGTGGAGGGGGCGTGGCCTGTGGACCTGCAGCGAAACGGGATGTATCAGGACCGGCCTTGAAATCAGCGACAGGTGTGTAGATGGCCCACCTGGGCCTTGTTATCTAATCACATGTCGCTATGATATAAGCAGCAGCCAGGAGGAGGGACGGGGTTGAGGCTGGAGCCAGAGTGCGAGCGAAAACAAAAGAGAAAAAGACAATTGCTGGAAAGCAACTAAGAGATTTATTGAAAAATAAAACAATATTGTAACCCTGAAACAGGCTCTCATGTCGGTGTTTGGTGGTCTGAAGAACCCCCGTGAGGGCAAGCCACACACTAACGAATAACAAATAAATAACTTCTTACCATTAATGCAACTTCTTGAACATGTGTGGTAGAAAACAGATGGATGGATTAAAAATGCACGATAATGTTTTATATTTTGAACATTATTTTTAACACTGTGATTACAAGTGGAATGATTTGTAACTTATCGTGTCAAGCAATGTCAGCTCAGATTTACCTGAGAGCCAGATGCAATCATCAAAAGAGCCACATCTGGCTCTAGAGCCATAGGTTCCCTACCCCTGGGTCAGAGTGTCCGCACTGAGATCGGTAGGTTGGGAGTTCAAACCCCGGCCGAGTCATACTAAAGACTATAAAAAAATGGGACCCATTGCCTCCTTTCTTGGCACTCAGCATCAAGGGTTGGAATTGGGGGTTAAATCACCATAAATGATTCCCGGGCGCGGTACCGCTGCTGCCCACTGCTCCCGTCACTTCCCAGGGGGTGATCAAAGGGAGGGGTCAAAAGCAGAGGACAAATTTGACCACACCCAGTGTGTGTGTGACAATCATTGGTACATTATACAGTGGCCCCTTAGGCCCTGTTTACGCCACACACCAAATCTGATTATTTTTGCCCTCAAGTGACACAGATCGAATATTTTTGCCTGTCTAAACGCTCTAAACTTTTCTCATCAGATTCGGGCCGAATCAGGAGGTAGTCCGAATTCGATCGGAAAATGAACCTTTCAAATGTGACCTGTTTGGGACTTTTATGTCATATTTGGGTGAGCTACATCATACTGTGCGGAAAAATATGCAACCTGCCAGTGGAAGTGGATATAACCTCAAAACATTTTTGGTTTCAGTGAGAAAAGTAATTTTTTCGGTGCCCGGATTTTCGTTGCATCATTTCGTAAAAAAATAGGCTATATCTAATATTTTTAATTATATACTGTATGCATACTTTGATTCCGAATAAATTGCGATTGTTCAAGGATCGTGAATGGCGTGTACGCTGTGGCGTATTTTCTTACAAGTTACGTAAATTGTGGAAGTTTTTTACGTAAGTGAGGAAAAAAAAATAAAGCTAATATACATCCACGCTTTTGTCTGTGTCTCCTCTACTTAACAGCCATAAAAGATCAGAACCCTTCCAAATATATTCCACTACATAAATCCATTCATACGTTATTTTACTTACATTTATTTTTACGTGAAAAACTTCAGTTTTCAGGTGTGTCGGTTTTTAATTTGCAAAGTAGTGTTGGTTGTAGTACAGCAGCAACTTCATTGTTCATTTTGGGAAGTCCGGTCAACTTGATTTGTTTTGCAATTGATCGAACTGCGCATGCGAGTGACGTCGAGACCATATTGGGGTCCCATTGGAGTTTGTGCTCCAATGGAGTCTAATAAAAATAACATTTTACTTGTAATCCAAACATTCAGCTGGATAAAAACGGATTTCTAAAAAATCGATTTGGTCCACTTTGGCAGTCTTTGCATAGTCCTAACTTACGAGCACATTGTAACACAAAACACTCACATTTCAATGCTTAGCCTTTCCCAAACTCCACCATTTCAACATGTATTGAAAAAAACTAAAAACATTTTAGATAAGAAATACTGTGTTGCTTATGTTCCACATGGACGTATTTAAATGACGGACTGGTTGAAGTCGCGACATTAATTTTTGTGTACCAAAGGTAACGTTCTACTTTCCAGTTCGTTGAGTCAAGACTGATTGATTGAACATTTTATTAGTAGATTGCACAGTACAGTACATATTCCGTACAATTGACCACTAAATGGTAACACCCCAATAAGTTTTCAACTTGTTTACCATGTAAATCAATCATGGTAAAAAACTAGACGGAAGCAATTGGAACATGTAAACAAAGCATCTGCAACTTCTCGATATTTTCATGGATAAATGTCCGCCATTTAGAAATGTGTGCCTTTCATGCTGCCCGAGGCTGGCTGAAGCTTGTGTGACGCGGACCAACAATGTTGTGGCGAGGCTGACTCGCCGGGTCAACTGCTATCTGGTAAAAGTATTCATAATATTTGTTTCTCTGCGTAACTTTCTCAGTTCCAGTGGTTGGAGGGCAGGATTGTATCGATATTTGAGCGACCTTCAAACGCGAACGTCAACCGTCTAATCAAAATGTATATTTGTTTCTTGTGTAAACAATGTGTGACAACAAATTGACTCGGTACTGCTTAAAGGGCACAACCCTGTGACAACTATTTAAAGCATATCAAAAAGCCCAGAGTTCATATCTCAAATCACTACCTAGTTAAGGTACTGGTCTTAAATTGGTAATTTAAGAGACCCAATTTATAATCATTACATGAACTTTTTCTACTCTTAACAAGTGTGTCTGAGGAGAGATGCTCAAAAGTTAATTTATGGCAGTAAGTACATAAACTTCCTCTCTCTCCCGATATCCTCTCCCAAAGCTAACTTCTAACCTTACAGATTGAGCCCACCCCCCGTGTGGCTCATGATGAAGATGTCTCGCACATCCACTTGTACTTCGCTTCTGTCAATCACTGTCACAGCCAGGCCGGACTAGGGAGGATCTTTTAATTGGCCGGTGACGGGGGAATCAGAGAGTGACAAAGAAGTCGTCAGTGGATCACAGCAGAGGCTTTTGATGGTGAGGCTCAGGTACCTCTCATCTCAGGTTAGCATCTCCCATGCAGCAGGCTCCCCCCCCCCCCCCCCCCCCCCGAGCTCTTCACCACATCCAACTCAGCGGTCTACTTGCTAGACTCTGAAGCTTTTTTAAAAAGCCCCTTTCAAGACCACTCATCTCCCTTTTTTAACACCCATTGAACCCGTATTTTGCTGACAGCCTTGCCTGAGGCCGTGATCGGATCCCGTTGGTGCACGAGCTTGACCCACGCACTGTTCCCAGTGCTACCTTCAACCCCTTTACCCAAAACATTTTTAACTTCGTCCCATCTCGTTTGTAAGGTTCTGTGTCTGTTGTGTGAATTGTCCGCGAGTAAAGACTTGCAGGCCTCTGGATATCTTGTTCAACAACCAAACACAATTTTCACACTTGCCAAGCTCAGTGGTTTCTTGGGAAAGTCAAATGTTTGTAGAGTTTGACAACTGCCCTCCAACATTAGGAAGTGGGGAACTACAGTATCTGTTATTTTTTATTGTATTAGCTTGGCTATGTTTTTATTTACGCCCCTACCTTAGTCATACTTGCCAACCCTCAAGAATTTTCCCGGGAGACTCACACATTTGAGTGCCCCTTCCAAAAATCTCCCGGGGAAACCATTCTCCCGAATTTCTCCCGATTTCCACGCGGACAACAATATTGGGGCCGTGCCTTAAAGGCACTGTCTTTAGTGTCCTTTTCCAGTTCTGTTGGCACTGGGAAAGCTGTGGTTCTCCAAACATATATTGTGAAATTGTAAAGCAGACTTTCTTTTGGTAATTTGCCTTGATTGGTCGCCAGTCAGTCACAGTACATGTTCTCACTTCAAACAGAGTATTATTTATTTTCAGGGGGAAAAAAAAAAAAACCCGCCTTGAACAAGTTCTGTAACTTTAACCAAGTGTTGGACAAAGACCTTCTTCTCATTTGTAATTCTACTCCGTCAACAGAAGACTGGGCTCCATGACAATTTTGGGCTTTGCTTTAATGAGAGCTCGTTCTGAGTAAAAAGACAACTAATTAGAGACAAAATGAAAAAGCAGAAGAAGTCCTCGAGACACTGTGCCAAATTCCGGTTAAGTTCTCTCCAAAGACTTAATAATACCTTTTTTGAAAATGTTCATGATGCACAGCAGGTGCCTAAGACTTTCCATTTCCCCTCCTCAGATGTTTATTGATGGATGTTTTGGAAGACTTAAGCAGCTCTTCTCAGTTCTGAGGATGTTCAGCAGTCATGGTTTGCTTGGCGTTTTAGCCATTTTTTGCCTGGTCACTGAGTTGCACTCGTGGAGTTAACCTTGCTTATAACCCTCGCTTGCAGTTCTCTGAGGTTTTGTGCCAGTTGAGAGTTAAAAAAAAAAAAAAATCTCACACACAAGCTCATGAAGGCTAACATATAAGGTCCAAGTACAGGCCAGAATTACACAGAGCAGCGTACATAATGACATGGATTGGCTGTTTTGTAGTAATGAATGGACATAGTGTTCAGGTATTAAAGGTCAGGTTCAGCGAGAGCCTCTGAAGTCTTGACTGTGTGACCTTTAGGAAACAAGTCCTCACGATGCGACTCCTCTGCTTAAAGTCTATTTCCACTCTTGGACATTTCACTTAAATCAATCTCAAGACGTTTAACAATTTAACAACAACAGAGAGTAGGACTATGAAACGAATGGCTTGAATTCCCTTAAAGGCCTATTGAAACCCACTACTACCGACCACGCAGTCTGATAGTTTATATATCAATGATGAAATATTAACATTGCGACACATGCCAGTACGGCCGGTTTAGTTGATAAAATTGCAATTTAAAATTTCCCGCGAAGTATCCTGTTGAAAACGTCGCGGAATGATGACGTCACGGACTGTCAGGAAATATTAGCTCAGCACCAGTTACGGCTAAAAGTAGTCTCTTTTCATCGCATAATTACACAGTATTTTGGACATCTGTGTTGCTGAATCTTTTGCAATTTGTTCATTTAATAATGGAGACTACAAAGAACAATGCTGTTGGTGGAAAGCGGTGGATTGCAGCTGTCCTTAGCACCGAGACACAGCCGGTGTTTCTTTGTTTTTTGTGAAGCAGAGCGGTCAAGCGAACATGTTTGTTCTACGTCAACTAGCAGGTTTTTGGATGGGGAAATTGTGATATATATCTTACCAGAGACATCATTGGATTATTCATCCTCCTGCAGTAGTTGTTTAAAAGGCAGCTGTGAGCTTAGCTCCTCGGCTTCTCTGTGAGACACTGGCGTGTTCACCGCAGACCTCCGACCTCGAGGTATGTCTTTACAACCTCACTAAAACACTATTAAAACAATAAGCAGATAAGGGATCTTCCAGAATTATCCTAGCAAACGTGTTTAATTACATCTGAAAGGTTCACACTGCCGCCGACCGGAGCCGTCGCTTTGTATCTTATTTTTTTTTTTATTATTATTTTTCTAGTCCTTCGCTATCAATATCATCATCCACAAATCTTTCATCCTCGCTCAAATTAATGGGGAAATTGTCGTTTTCTCAGTCCGAATAGCTCTTGCTGCTGGAGGCTCCCATTAAAAACAATTTCAGGATATGAGGAGCCATCAACATGTGATGTCATCGTCTGCGACTTCCGGTAAAGGCGAGGCTTTTTGATCAGCACCAAAAGTTGCGAACGTTATCGTCGATGTTCTCTACTAAATCCTTTCAGCATAAATATGGTAATACCGCAAAATGATCAAGTATGACACATAGAATGGACCTGCTGTCCCCGTTTAAATAAGAAAATCTCATTTCAGTAGGCCTTTAACGTCCATATTTAGGAACTTGTTAAAATGCTGATTAGACATGGAATAAGATTGAGGGTTGTCATACTGCCTGCACTAAAAATGAGGTGTACAAAAACAGCAACAAAAATAACAGAACTATAGTTATTCTGTCTATCACTAATACAAGTTATGTGGACAACCCGGTAAAGCAAAAATAAAGATGGTAACACCATAAAACCCATTTATACCAAAGCAATCCTCATCCCAAATCCTCTAGAAATATACAAATGCAATCTAATTTCCAGAAATATAAAAACTAGAGCACGACTTTTCTCTTCACAGAATGATGCGCCAAAATATTGCCTTGAATGTCACCATCTCTCCGGTCTTAATCCTGTTATAGATGCATTTATCGATCAGTGTTAATCCTATAAATCGTCGTGCGCACAACAGACTCTCAAGAACGCATTTAGTCCACCAATGTGATGTGTGTGTGTGTGTGTGTGTGTGTACGTGCATGTGTGTGTTCAGAGAGTTGAAGGTTGTTTGTCACATACCGTGGTAGACAAAAACAAACCTTGAGAGGTGGAAAATACATTTAGAACCCATGTGGATTAGATGTGTGCATAAACAAGCCATGGCTTCTGGAATTGAAGTACTATATTCACCTGAACATAAAACGTTATTTTTGCCTGGAAATAAAAAAAAACAATAAAAACGGTCATTTTATATTTGGAGTCCAGAGATTTACAAGCAAACTAGCAGTTGCTGCCAAACCGACTTCTCCTCAAATGAGCTTTGCTTCCTGTCACTCACATACCATGCAGCCAAGAGACTCATAAAATTCAGTGTAGTGCTAATTTGAAGGTAATGGTGAACAGTAAAGTTACATAGAACTGTTAGCAGCAGCTAAGAAATTTAAAGGCCTACTGAAACCCACTACTACCGACCACGCAGTCTGATAGTTTATACATCAATGATGAAATATTAATACTGCAACACATGCCAATACGGCCGGTTTAGTTTACTAAATTGCAATTTCAAATTTCCCGCAGAGTTTCTTGTTGAAAACGTCGCGGAATGATGACGCGTGCGCGTGACGTCACGGACTGTAGAGGACATATTAGCGCAGCACCATTTGCGGCTAAAAGTCGTCTCTTTTCATCGCGCAATTTAACAGTATTCCGGACATCTGTGTTGCTGAATCTTTTGCAATTTGTTCAATTAACAATGGAGAAGTCCAAATAGAAAGATGGAGGTGGGAAGCTTTAGCCTTTAGCCACACAAACACAGTGTTTCCTTGTTTAAAATTCCCGGAGGTGAAGCTTTACTATGGATAAGAGCGGTCAAGCGAACATGGTTCCCGACCACTTGTCAACCGGCAGGTTTCGGTGAGAAAATTGTGGTAACAAGTCGCCTCTTACCGGAGATCAGCTGATCTTATACCGTCCATGGAGCTGCTGTCGACTTCCCTCCGTGGACACACCCTTCCGACTATCAGGTACTATTTAATCTCACTAAAACACTAGCAACACAATAGAAATATAAGGGATTTCCCAGAATTATCCTAGTAAATGTGTCTAAAACATCTGAATCCTTCTCTATGCAATCGCCTTTTTTTTTTTTTCTAGTCCTTCGCTATCAATATTATAATCCACAAATATTTCATCCTCGCTCAAATTAATCGGGAAATTGTCGTTTTCTCGGTCCGAATAGCTCATGCTGCTGGAGGCTCCATTTCAAACAATGTGAGGACGTGAGGAGCCCTCACACGGGTGACGTCATCGTCTGCGACTTCCCGTAAAGGCAAGGCTTTTTTATTATCGACCAAAAGTTGTGAACTTTATCCTCGATGTTCTCTACTAAATCCTTTCAGCAAAAATATGGCAATATCGCAAAATGATCAAGTATGACACATAGAATGGACCTGCTATTCCCGTTTGAATAAGAAAATCTCATTTCAGTAGGCCTTTAAATGCATATTTTCATTCCCCTTTGCTATTTAACCAGTTGTTTGTTTAAAAAACGAAGTCTTAATTTTTCTTGAACTAAAATCAGGTCTTAAAGAGGTTTATTTGAGTTGGTAAAGTATTATGTTATTCCTGATCAGAAGTTGATTCGGTACGACGTTGCGTCCTCTGACTTTTGATTCACAAACATCGAAACATCACGTTTTTCCGTCTTTCTCGAAGCATATGTTCCCCTTTGTCCTCAAGGTTGACTGCTTTTTCATCATAATCCAGTGACCATCACATCATGCCACAAGCCTGCTAATTAACACTTGGTTTTTAGTTGATTTTCTTGACTGCCCTTATTAACTGTACTAAGAAAATGATAATCAAAGCCGTCTTGAGCCGATTCATTGTCTACTCAACATCCAGAAGTGGAAAGCATGATTAAAATAAATCGTACAAATAGCAAGGAGAAGAGTCATGTCATTGCAATGTTTTTCTAACCTTCATGTTTGTGTTGAGCTGAGGGTCACAGATGGCAATTAAATACAAAACAAAAGTGAAGGCAGGTCGCTAATGAGATGGTTCTTACACTCTCTGAAAATGAGCCATGGCACCAGGAAGATTTTGTCTATTATGGATAAATAATGTTGATCTGAATTGGAGTTTTTACGACTCCACAATAATAGAGTTGGAAAAAAAAAATATCTATGTGGTATGAGCTTAGCACATCTGACCTGGTACTAGAAATAGTGCCTGTTCATGCCAATGGAAAACCTCTGAAACATTACACTTTAGCCGATCAGCATATTTCTCGGTACGGAAATTTTAGGGCCTGATCTACCATACTTTTATTTTTCTTGATAGACTGAAAATTAACACAGATGAGTTGACTGATGAACATTATCACATAATTTAATTGGAAACTATAAATCACGTCAAATAAAGATAGAATACTATTAACCGCAACATGTAAGTGTAAAAAAAAAAACATCATTATGATTTGTACATTTTCAGAATGTGCTTGTTCTATATTTAAACAAAGGAAACAATCTGAACTTGTCTTTATTTTTAGGTTATCGTGCCGTGATTTTACCAGTCCGGACCACTTGGGAGTAGACTTTTCTCCACGTGGCCCCTGATCTAAAAGGAGTTTGACACCCCTGCTTTAATAGATCAAGCCCTTAATGCGGTACAGCGCCGTACCGAGTTCCAACACGGTACTCATTAGGTGAAGACCAGTGATATAAAATTTAACTTTCAGTGTCACTTTAGTATGGGGAACACATACTTATTATTAGTTAGTTGCTTATTAACGTGCCAATTAGTAACATATTGGCTCTTTACTAGTCATTATTAAATATGAAATAATGCCTTATCCTGCATGGCCTTATTATACAACCAGTAAGCCATTGACTAAGAGTGTTCCCTTAATAACCTAAGAATTATTGCTTATTAGTAACCCTAACCATAACCCTAAGCCAGCTATAGTGTATAAGCCTGAACCTTATACACTATATTGCCAAAAGTGTTTGGCCACCCATCCAAATGATGACAATCAGGTGTCCTAATCACTAGGCCTGGTGTATAAAATAAAGCACTCACGCGTGAAGAGTGTTTCTACAAATATTTGTGAAAGAATGGGCCGCTCTCAGTGATTTCCAGCATGGAACCGTCATAGGATACTACCTGTGCAACAAATCCAGTTTTGAAATGTCTTCGCACCTAAATATTCCAAAGTCAACTTGATTATAAGAAAAGTGAAGAGTTGGGGAACAACAGCAACTCAGCCACCAGGTGGTAGGCCACGTAAACTGACAGAGGGGGGTCAGCGGATGCTGAAGCGCATAGTGCAAAGACTTTCTGCACGGTCAGTTCTTGCAGAGCTCGATACTTCATGTGACTTTCCAATTAGCCCACGTACAGTACGCAGAGAGCTTTATGGAATGGGTTTCCATGGCCGAGCAGCTGCATCTAAGCCATACATCACCAAGTCCAATGCAAAGCGTCGAATACAGTGGTGTTAAGCACGTCGCCATTGGACTCTAGAGCAGTGGAGACACATTCTCTGGAGTGACGAATCACACTTTTCCATCTGGCAATCTGATGGACGAGTCTGGGTTTGGAGGCTGCCAGGAGAACTGTACATTTCAGACTGCATTGTGCAGAGTATGAAATTGGGTGGAGGAGGAATTATGGAGTGGGGTTGTTTTTTAGGAGTTGGGCTTGGCCCCTTAGTTCCAGTCAAAGGAATTTTGAATGCTCCAGGATACCAAAACATGTTGGAAAATTCCATTCGATGGAACTTCAATTTCATAATGTGAGTAAAGGCAGTTGGGCAAATACTTTTGGCAATATAATATATAGTTACCCTGGTGTCCAAATAACTATAAATTAAGTTGTTGTTACATTAATAAGCAACTAATTAATGGTGAATATGTTCCCCATACTAAAGTGTTACCTAACTTTCTATTGTCGCACATCTACTGTACACTGTAACCAAATACAATACCAAATGGGGACAGCGTGGCAAAGTTGGGGGAGTGGCCGTGCCAGCAATCTGAGGGTTCCTGGTTCAATCCCCACCTTCTTCCATCCTAGTCCCATCCTTTGTGTCCTTGAGCAAGACACTTCACCCTTGCTCCTGATGGGTCCTGGTTAGCGCCTCGCATGGCAGCTCCCGCCATCAGTGTGTGAATGTGTGTGTGAATGGGTAAATGGGGAAAGAGTGTCAAACCGCTTTGAGTTCCTTAAAAAGGTAGAACATTCCTTAAAGGGGAACATTATCACAATTTCAGAAGGGTTAAAACCAATAAAAATCAGTTCCTAGTAGCTTATTTTATTTTAAGTTTTTTTCAAAATTTTAACCATCATGGAATATCCCGAAAAAAGGCTTTAAAGTGCCTGATTTTCGCTATCTGTAAATCCACCGTCCATTTTCCTGTGACGTCATCTAGCAATGCCAATACAAACAACGTGGCAGAAGCACAGCAAGATATAGCGACATTAGCTCGGATTCAGACTCGGATTTAAGCGATTAAACAGATTAGGCATGTATTTAAACGGATGGTTGGAGTGTGGAGGCAGATAGGGAAAACTAGATTGAAGAAGAAACTGAAGCTATTGAGCGAATAACTATTGAAGCTATTCGCCGATCACCTTCTAACCAACGATTGCATCTTTTGACCAGACCACTGGAGCAACTTAAATCCGTCGATTGGTAAGTGTTTGTTTGGCATTAAATGTGGGTGGAGGGAAAGGCTGGATGCAAATATAGCTACAAATGTACATACAGCTAGCCGAAATAGCATGTTGGCATCGATTAGCTGGCAGTCATGCCGCAACCAAATATGTCTGATTAGCATATAAGTCAATAACATCAACAAAACACACCTTTGTGATTTCGTTGATTTTATCGTTGGAAATGCATCTGCTTTAAATGTCGCAGGATATCCACACATTTCTCTGTGCCATCTGTCGTAGCATCGCCGGTAAAATGTGCAGACCAAACGAGGGACTTTCGCAACTTTTGACACTGGTGCAACTTGAATCCGTCGATTGGTATCTGTTTGTTTGGCATTAAACGTGGGTGGAGGGAAAGGCTGGATGCAAATATAGCTACAAATGAGGCATAACGATGCAATATGTACATACAGCTAGCCTAAATAGCATGTTAGCATCGATTAGCATGCCATGCTAATCGATGCACACTCCACGTAAGTCAACTTGAATCCGTCCCTGATCATGTTGTTACACCCTCCGACAACACACCCACGAGGCATGATGTCGCCAAGGTACGGAAAACAGTCAAAAAAACGGAAAATAACAGAGCTGATTTGACTCGTTTGTAATGTGTTTAAGAAAATGGCGGATTGATTACCTATGTGATGTCATCGCTCCGAGAGCGAATAAAAGAAAGGCGTTTAATTCGCCAAAATTCACCCATTTAAAGTTCGGAAATCGGTTGAAAAAATATATGTTCTTTTTTCTGCAACTTCAAGGTATATATTGACGCTTACATAGGTCTGGTGATAATGTTCCCCTTTAAAAAGGTAGAAAATTGCTCTACAAGTACAACCCATTTACCATTTACAGTAGCTAGGAAAATGGGAAGTTTGAATTTCCAGAATGGTGCAATGTGTTGAAGGTGGAATGGTTTGAATAGGTTAAAAAATGTGGAAATACCGTATTCTTGTATCTTTATTTGTATTTTTTTTTCCTATTTTTTATTAGACATTTAAAACTACATGAGGTAATTCCTGAAGGTATTGCGTGTGAATGCTCCAATGCTGAAGATGAACTGAAATGTATATATTAATATGTATATATTTGTGTGTATATATACATATATATATATGTATATACGGGTATATATATGCGTGGGTGTAGATATATGTATAAATATGTGTGTGTATATATGTGTATATGTATATATATATATATATATATATATATGTACATGTATTTATATATAAATATGTGTGTGTGTATATATATGTATATATGTATATATATATATATATATATATATATATATATATATATATACATATATATATATATATATATATATATATATATATATATATATAGTATATGGATAAGCGATATAAAATAAATGGATGGATGTGTGTGTGTGTATATATATATATATATATATATATATATATATATATATTGTTTGTGTTGTGGTTTGTGCAGCCATTTGAGACACTAGTGATTTAGGGCTATATAAGTAAACATTGATTTATTGATTGATTGATTGATTGACAGTGCAGTCCAGCCTTTGGCTAGCGATTGTTCCAAGGAGAAGCTCTAAGAACCAAGGTACATACCAAACCGTAATAATGGGGTACATACAACCACGGAAACGTGCATCCATTGGAACCAAGTCTTATGCAGGAGGACAAATTACTTTCACTTTAATTAATATCAAACTGGTCCTCCCACGTAGAGTATAATCTATCCCGCTTTCTTCACCCGCATGACGCCATCTGTCATTTTTAGTTGTAGTTGCACTCTAGGAGGACGGATTTGGAATTAAATCATAAATGACACTTAGATTGCTTTTACAAGGAACCTATTTTGTGTGTGTGTGTGTGTGTGTGTGTGTGTGTGTGTGTGCGTGCGTGTGTGTGTGTGTGTGTGATCATTTCCAGGAAATAGCTGAAGAAGTGTCATGTTATAATGAACGGCTGATCTCACCCTCCATCGCTTTGTCTGCAGCTCATAACCACAGCGGATATGAACGGAAAGACGGCAGGGAGCTCTTATGGCCTTAACTGCATTATGCGGGCGATTGGGACACAATTCATATGGATATATTCATTCCGTCCGTAATCCTAAACAAAACATATTGTGTCCTAGTTGAGGAATTCATAATCCCTAAATGCCAGGAGAAGCGACCAAGAACGCGAGTGTTTAGTGTCTATCAAAGCCCTGCGCATCCCGTTCTTGCCAGCCAAAACGTTTGTTTGCCTCAGCACGGAGACGCCGTAACAGGAAGGGATTGGAAGGATAAAAAAAACGGCAAAATATTGAAAAAAAAAACAAAAGTGCAAGAGATAAACTCATTTCTGATCTTTAGTGACGATACGACTTGGCGTTTTGTCAGGAGGACTCCATACTGATGAAAGAGTGCATGAATAAGGGATGCAGGGAGGATGTCAGCCCGGCTACGGAGGAGTGGAAAAGACAGAACGGGGGAAAAGAGGAGGCATGCTGGGAAGACAAAGAACGAGAGTGAACTGTTTGGACACCTCCGGCTACTTTCCCTCGCCTATTACGGAGTCTGGATCCGACTTCGCAAGCCATTAGCGGCAGTGTAAATCAGCAATTAGGTACACAAATGAAGAAATGTCAGCTGTTACCTGGAGCACACACCAGGCCGGCAGACCTCGCCACGCAGCGTTCCGATACAAACCCGACCCACGCATGCATTATCAACACTGACACAGACATAAATAGGTGCCCCCACTCACTGTTAAATGAGCTGTACTTTACTGGTTTAGGCAGCAGGGAGGTGGAAAAAAAACCTGGAAACTTTGTTACGTTTAAAAGGTTCCCCATTCAGCAGAATTGAGTTTTTAATGATGTTATGACACTAAGCTGTGTCCCTCGCTGGGACGCCACCATAATAGCACCGGTGCTGACCTAAACTATAGTAACCAGACTGAAAGCAAGCAATTTGGTGCCTCATTTCTGTGCTAAATGAAAACAAAATCAGCAACCTGTTGGCAGTGATATTGCATACCGTATTTCCTTGAGGGCTTATAGTATGCGCCTGCCTTGAATTACTGCCGGGTAAAACTCGCTTCCCAAAATAATTAGCGCATGCTTAGTATTACCGCCTGGTCAAACTTGTGACGTCACGAGTGACACTTCCCCTGTCATCATTTTCAAAATGGAGGAGGCTGATTTCAATACCGGTAATTTGAAATCACATAAAGCAGGGGTGTCAAAGTCAAATACAGAGTGGGCCAAAATTTTTAACTGAACAAAGCCGCGGGCCAATGAGAACGGCCAGTGAGAATTGTTTTGTCCAATTTTTGAATGTACTGGTTATCATTTGATTTATACAATTACAGTTTTTCATTTACTAGTCCAGTAATTCTCAAACTTTTTTTTTACCAAACACCACCATAATGACCAATGTTATTTTTTTTAAATTTTATTATATTTTAATTTTTTTGTCCTGTCGAGCTTTTCAGGCAAATTATAAAGTTGATGTAGATGCCCATATTGGCTGTTAAGATTTACTTTACAAAAGAGAAGTGTAGGATACTTCTCTTGTTGCCTTATTTGAATTTGACTTTATTAAATGTATTTATTTTATCATTTGGTGCAGCCAGGCCAAAGCAGGAGGGGATAGAAAGAGAAAATAAAGAAGACAGAGAGGAAAATTGTGGGGATAAGAGGGGGATTAGACAGCAAACAGCAAACACAACAATAACAACAAAAACAACAACAACAATAGAACAACACCAGCACATACGATATGTACAAATATGATCGTAAAAGCGATAGCAAATAAGCAGTTAGTGAAATAAATGATAATATAGAAATGACAATGAGCATTTTTACACCAAAACTGGAGCAATACAAATACCAATAGAAAAAGCGCTATTGATCATGAATAACAATAGTTTACCTCTATTTTCAACAATACAGTTGTTCAAATGCAACAATACATATACATAATGATAGCTAGAGAGATAATAAAAATAAATGAAATAATAAATTAAAAAAAAGGAATACCGAAAGATGGAGGGGGAAGAGAGAGAGGCAACCTATATTAATCTTGTAGATTGTTATAGTAACAATGGGTTAAGCTTTGTCAATATGCCATGTGTTAACCTGTGTTAAAATACACAGTAGCATAATAGGCCTAAGTATTAATTTCCTGTGATATATATTCAAAAAAATAATGAAAATTTTAACCCCGTGAAAATGCACTTATTTATAGCGTCACGGTTTTAGGTGTGACCTTTTTGTTAAAATGTCATAACTTTCTTGATAATTTACACTAATTTCAGAAGGTGGGTATTGTTGGAGATTTTTTTTTTTTAATAAAGAAATAAAAATAGGTTTTACAGTTAGTGTATTTTTAATTGATCAAACTTTTGAAATTAGCGTAGAAGTGACGGAAAATCTGAGTAAACATGATTAGTCCAAATCAATTTACAGTATGTGAGTGACATTAGAGCGACCAGGAATAGAACGTGGCCAGTCAAAAAACAAAAAGTCAAAATGCGACTCTATCCATTTTAAATGTATTTGACATGTATTACTTACACTTTAAAAGGAATTCCAATAAAGTTTTTACTCACTCTAGATTTTTTGCAGGGGAAGTTAGTCGAGTGTAAACATACCAAATTTTGTCAGTGCTTTGTGGCGAGAGTACTTGTCTAATTCGAAAATGTCAATGTTCTGGATAAACAACGGTATGTGTTCTACATCATGACTATCGTGGGTTGGTGACAAAAACAATGCTGATGACCTCAGAAAAAACAGCCGTCCGGTCGCTACTCACGATGAGTGACAACTGTACCGAACCACCCAGTGGCCAATACACACATACTTACTCTTAGGGCTCGTCTACATTAAGCCAGAATACTCCTTAAACAAATAATTATTTAGCCTAAGCCCCCGGTCAGCCACACTAAACCACCCCCCTTGGATAATTTTTTACAAGGGTAAGTGCGCCGTGTATTTCTTGAATCTCCGGCTCTTGGCTTTGTATTACTCATTGATCGTTTACAAACCGAATTCAGAGAGAAAGTGAGGCCAGAAAGACAGTGCCCCACACAGGAAGTGACGCCAGAAAGAACAGCCAGCTTCACAACAGACGCTTACAGAAATGAATACCTTAAGAGAAGGAAACGGGCGATTGCAGCTAATTGGGATACAACACATCTCAGACGGCAACATAGCAATGTCAACGAGTGCATTGTGCCGAAGAAACGGCAAGAGAACTTTCCAATGTCTAGGTCAGCCGTGATTTTACTTAGCGAAAAATGTAATTAATTTGTCGAAGGGGAGACAACGAGAATGCGGTCTCCCATGGACGAGGGAGTACTACGGAAAACAGCGAATGCAATTGAACTGGCAAAGCAGATTATCAGTTATTGTCCGCCATGTACGTCGATCGATTACTCAACGTTTAGTTTTGTACTCCATAACTATTGTGACCGCCAATTTCAGTTTACAAGCACAGCGTCTTGACCAAATATCTATTTACTTTCAATCGTCCATTAAAGATATGATTCACGAATGATGGCTCAGGGCTTCAGGGTGGAAGAGGGGTTAGTGCGTCTGCCTCACAATACGAAGGTCCTGAGTAGTCAGGGTTCAATTCCGGGCTCGGGAACTTTCTGTGTGGAGTTTGCATGTTCTCCCCGTGAATGCGTGGGTTCCCTCCGGGTACTCCGGCTTCCTACCACTTCCAAAGACATGCACCTGGGGATAGGTTGATTGGCAACACAATTAATTGACCCTAGAGTGTGAATGTGAGTGTGAATGTTGTCTATCTGTGTTGGCCCTGCGATGAGGTGGCAACTTGTCCAGGGTGTACACCGCCTTCCGCCCGATTGTAGCTGAAATAGGCACCAGCGCCCGCCACGACCCCAAAGGGAATAAGCGGTAGAAAATGGTTGGATGGATGATGTCTAAGGTATATATATATATATATATATATATATATATATATATATATATATATATATATATATATATATATATATATATATATATAATCCGTTCATGAATGAGGATATCCCTTTGCCACTGTGTTCAATGGAGAAGTCTGATCTACAAATTTTGCAGGCAGTATACCTCTTCCCCTTTGAGCTGTCCTGGATGAACTGACATTATTGTTTTCCAATCCTTTTGGAACTTGCAAGTGTACTTCTTACTCGTTGTTGCCATGTCTCTTCTTCGTTCTTCTGCTTCGTCTCTGTTATGTTTTTGGACATTACTACTCGCCGTAGTTTTGAAGCAATGCATGATGGGAATCCACATGTTGTGTGTCATTGTTTTAACGTGCCGGCTGGAATAAACACACTCTGATAAATAGCTCCGTAATTGCCTATTTTATGGGTTATACATAAACCTACGGATAACGGAGACATATATAATAGTCTCCTTTTCAGGTGAGAGAGGACGTTAAAGGCAGTGCCTTTAAGGCACGCCCCCAATATTGTTGTTCAGGTGGAAATTGGGAGAATGGTTGCCTCGGGAGATTTTTTTGGGGGGGGCACTGAAATTTGGGAGTCTCCCGGAAAAATCGGGAGGGTTGGCAAGTATGATATAAAGTCCAAAACCTTCAAATCTAGACTCCAAACATCCCAGGACAAACTAGTCTGGTTACTTTTAGACCTCCACCCCAGATCACACCTCACTCCAACCCACTTCTCCAAAGTGGTCTGGCTCAGGATGGAGGACAGAGTAAAACAACTTGCACTGAGCCTAGTCTATAAAAATCCGCTACAACTCCCTGATACTGAAGTACATGTCAAACTACTTCCTTAACGTCAATGACCGTCATAACCACAACACCAGGGGGAGCGCCACAAACCACGTTAAACCAAGATTCCGATCCAACAAAGGTCTTAACTCATTCTCTTTCTATGCAACATCAATGTGGAATGCACTCCCAACAGTTTTAAAAGTAAGTGCATCTCTATATTACTTCAAAACCGCTCTAAAAAAACACCTCCAGGCAACTTCAACACTTTACTAATACCCTCCTCCATTCACATCCCATCCCTCCGGATTGTAAATAACCTAATGTAAATAATCTAATGTATTTCTAATGTGTATACTTGTTCTTATGCTATCTGAACTCTATGTTCTCTGCTGGCTGTACATATCCTACTAAGTAAGACCTACACTGTTTCAATGTCCATTTCTTTGTTGATGCAATTGTTGATGACTGAAGTACTGATATCAACCAAATATCCTCATCCCACCCCCCGGATTGTAAATAATGTAAATAATTCAATGTATATACTATGATGATTAACTATATTATGCTGATAGTATATATTTGTACCATGAATTGATTAACGTGGACCCCGACTTAAACACGTTGAAAAACTTATTGGGGTGTTACCATTTAGTGGTCAATTGTACGGAATATGTACTGAACTGTGCAATCTACTAGTAAAAGTTTCCATCAATCAATCAAAGTCCCATACTAAAAGAACATTTCAATTGACTAAAGTTACATTTTGGCGAACACACTTACTATCCCCTGTTGTGGGACCTCTGATGTTAATTTTAAATAGTTAAAAAAATTATACAACATCCAACCTTTAATCGTATATCATGTTGACCTCTCATTGTGGGGTTGTTAAATCATGACTCTCCAACCTACGACTTGCCAAACAATCCATATTTGTTGGACAACTTGACCAAATTAAAAGTATCTGGCCTCGAATGGGGTTTTAGTGGATTGAGTCCCATTGTAGTTAAGTGATGTATTGTTGCAGAACTGGGCTTTCAAAAATGTATGCCGTCATCACGGTTGTTCTAATTATGCAGCCACCCAAACAGAAGCGCCTCTTATCTGCAGGCACTCTATCCTTACAGATTTTCCGCTACGATCAAGAATACACAGACACACACACACACGCACATACCCACAGTACAGCTTCTTTCCTGAGCACGTGCAGACTCACCTTGTGCACAACTTTGCAGCATTAAAGTGTGATAAGATCAAACGTGAACACTCGGCGCCCTAGATTTACTTCATGTCCAAATGTTGGCTGGGCACAGTGACAGATATATATAGGATGCTGCGATTGCTGTGACTCCGTCAGATGGAAGCGTCGGAACTGCTACCCTCCAGGGATGTGCTTACTCTAATGCAAGTTATTAAAGCAAACAGCTGCATTAGCCATGGGGGACCACTCTGTGTGTGCTCCACATATTTGGGTGTGAAGAGGGTGAGATTGTGCAGAAGTGACATAAACATTCGGTGTGAATATATAGACATGCTACATCTTGGCCAGCTATTTAAAGAGCCTGCAGCCAAAGACGTGGATGCCGGTAATTACATTTATTTATATTGTCCTACGCTTGTGCAAAATATGATTTTACACCTCATACGACCGCTTTTGCTCAGCTAGCTAACACATTGTAATGAAAACCCCGTTAATATCACACTGCACCCTCAAACATTTGTGATGTACAGCATTTACTCACACATCCCACACAGTGCTAGATAGTAAACCTCGTGTAGTGTCAGCCCTCTTTCATTGCCTGCAACATGGAATGAATTCATGTTGTGGCGCCCCCTTTAGGTTGTGTTATAAATGCTTTGGAAGTAGAAGCATTTAAGTCCCATCTTAAAGGCCTATTGAAATTAGATTTTCTTATTCAAACGGGAATAGCAGGTTCATTCTATGTGTCATACTTGATCATTTCGCGATATTGCCATATTTTCGCTGAAAGGATTTAGTAGTGCGCAACGTTTGGTCGCTAATAGAAAAGCCCTGCCTTTACCGGAGGTATGTGCGCTAGACGTCACGAGTTGCAGGGCTCCACACATATTCACATTGTTTATAATGGGAGCCACCAGCAGTAAGAGCAATTCGGATCGAGAAAGCGACAATTTCCCCATTAATTTGAGCGAGGATGAAAGATTCGTGAATTAGGATATTGATAGTGAAGGAATAGAAAAAATAAAAAAAAGCGACGCTTCCGGGCGGTGGCAGTGTGAGCGTTTCAGACGTAATTAGACACATTTACTATGATAATTCCGGAAGATCCCTTCTCTGCTTATTGTTTTAATAGTGTTTTAGTGAAATTTTAAAGATTGTAAAGACATACCTCGAGGTCGGATGGCTGCGGTGAACACGAAGTGTCTCAGAGAGAGGCCGAGGAGCCAAACTCACAGCTGCCTTTTAAACAGCTACTGCAGGATGACAAATAATACAATGATGTCCCCCGTAGGATATATATCACAATTTCCCCATCCAAAAACCTGCTGGTTGACGTAGAGAAAACATGTTTGCTTGACCACTCTGCTTCACAACAAACAAAGAAACGCCGGCTGTGTCTCGGTGCTAAAGACAGCTGCAATCCACCACTTTCCACCAACAGCATTGTTCTTTATAGTCTCCATTATTAAATGAACAAATTGCAAAAGATTCAGCAACGCAGATGTCCAAAATACTGTGTAATTATGCGGTTAAAGCAGAAGGCTTTTTGCCGCGAGTGGTGCAGCGCTAATATTTTCTGACAGTCCGTGACGTCACTCGTACGCGTCACCATTCCGCGACGTTTCCAACAAGAAACTCGCGGGAAATTTAAAATTGCAATTTAGTACACTAAAATATCTACTGGAATATCAAAAATAAAGTTAATAGTGAAGGGAAACATGTGGACCCCCAAATCAATTTAGTTTCATATCCCTGCCTTGAGTTACGGTGGGTGCTGTGTAGCTGTGTGGGAAATCTCAAGTCAACCCGACTTATGGTACCAACACCACAATTTAGTGTATCAGTCCTTAAAAAGTAATATCTTAGATAGCACGGTAGTGAATACATATCTGCTTGATTTATGATTCCAAATCAATAGATTTTACAATAAAAACAACTGGCAACTTAGTTGCCCGATTATAACACTAAATAACTACAGTATCGTTTTTTCATTTACATTAATATGGCTGTAAAAAACACTGTAAATTTTACAGTAAAAATGGTGCGGCTGATTTGCCTAAATGGCATCTAAAGATTTATTTTTTACATTGTATGTAAAAAAATATATAATATTCAAATACATAGGTAATTGTATAATAATATAATAAGGTGAATCCCCATACTTTTCCATTCATCCATCAATTTTCTACCCCTTGTCCCTTTCGGGGTCGCGGGGGGTGCTGGAGCTTATCTGAGCCGCATTCTGGCGTAAGTCGGCGTACACCCTGGACAAGTCGCCACCTCATCACAGGGCCTACCTACACAGATAGACAGACAACATTCACACTCACATTCAGACACTAAAGCCAATTTAATGTTGCCAATCAACCTATCCCCAGGTGCATGTTTTAGGCGGTGGGATTAAGCCGGAGTACCCGGAAGGAACCCACGCAGTCACGGGGAGAACATGCATACTCCACACAGAAAGATCCCGGGCCCGGGATTGAACCCAGGACTACTCAGGACCTTTGTATTGTGAGGCACATGCACATGCTGCCTCCCCATACTTATGTATGGTTATGAGCGGCCCTCTGAGGGGTAGCTATAACTGCAATGTGGCACTCAGTATAAACGAGTTTGACACCCCCTGGTCTACACAAACCACATGACAAAAAAACTTTGGAAAGGGACCGCAGATGTGAGGACCCCTTTTCTGGGTGACCGGGCTGCAATGGATGCCGATAGGGTACTGTTATTGAATTATTAAATTCATGATCATGTGAGAGTCCAGTCCATCAGGACACCAGAGACGTCACCAAGGTAGAAGAGTGGTCCACGATATAAGACAGCTAACGCATTTTCCAGACTGGTACCTCTCCAGAGATGATCATGCAGCCCCAGACTATGCATAAACTCACTCGTGTTGCAGTTATTCAGACAATACTGTGTTGAGGCATCAGTAGGGGGCAAAATACAAACTGTTCGCTGACTACTTTAAAGGATAGTCAGGTTTAATTTCGAGAGAATTGTCCCTTGAGAATATGCCTTCTGACATAGCGCTCTATTTAGCTAGGAGGACGGGCTGACAGATTGTTGAGAATACTAGGAGAGACGGGGGCATAAAACAAGTGTGCATCTCTCCGTATAGGGATACACCTTTTTAGGCCAAACCTGGCAGCAGATTTACACCCACCGCCTCCTCAACACATGACAGGCGTGGTAGGAAGCATCCTGGATGGAATTGACGGTAGATGCCTATAAGTCCTGTTGTGGAAGACATGAAATGACCTATCTCCAACATAAACTGCTTGCCTTGCGATTTCCTCTCTCATTTCACATAAACACAAACCTTGCTGAGTGAGCACTTACGTCTGAACGACTTTCTACCTTTGCCCGTCTACTCCCCTCTCTGAGGCGCTAAAATGGTCGATTTTGAAGTTGCGAGTTTTGATGATTTTTATTTAATTTTTTGGCAGAGTTACACATTTTGGGGGGAAAACAATAGCCCTGTTATGTGAAACTCAAATGTCCATTGCAGAGGATGCTGCTTCTCAGGAGGATATATGACCATGGAGTCATACCAAGGACTAGAAAAATGGGACCCATTACCTCCCCGCTTGGCACTCAAGGGTTGGAATTGGGGGTTGAATCAGAAAAAAAATGTTTCCCAGGCGCGGCACCACTGCTGCCCACTGCTCCCCTCACCTCCCAGGGAGTGAACAAGGGGATGGGTCGAATGCTGAGGACAAATTTCACCACACCTAGTGTGTCTGTGACAATCATTGGAACTTTAACTTTTTAACCATAACATTATTTCATGGAGGACAGACTTGTCAAAACAGGCTTCACTACACATCTTAGATCAGTGTTTTTCAAGCTTTTCGGAGCCAAGGCACATTTTTTTCATTGACGAAACCCGAGGCATACAGCCAGCAGAAATCATTGAAAAATGAAACTCCGTAATCGATATTGACAATAAAATGTCGTTCTCGCAATTGTTGGATAGAATTCAAACTACAACTCAAAGTAGGTGCATTGTCACGACCTGTCACATCACGCCGTGACTTATTTGGAGTTTTTTAGTGTTTTCCTGTGTTTTAGTTCCTGTCTTGTGCTCCTATTTTGGTGGATTTTCCTCTTTTGTTGTTATTTTCCTGTTGTAGTTTCATGTCTTCCTTGAACGCTATTTCCCACACCTGCTTTCTTTTCGCAATCAAGACTATTTACTTTGTGGACGCCGTCTGCTCCACACGCTGTAAGTCTTTGCTGTCGTCCAGCATTCTGTTTTTGTTTACTTTGCAGCCAGTTAAGTTTTAGTTTTGTTTTGAATAGCCATCCCTAAGCCTCAATGCCTTTTTTTAGCGGGACTTAGTGGCACTCGCCTTCTATTTATTAATTTCTGGTTTAAGTGTTAGATACATTTTAACCTACACACTGCCTTCCGCATATTGGGTTACCCACATTAAGACTTAGACTTAGACTTCCTTTTTATTGTCTTTCAAATTTGAACTTTACAGTACAAATACGAACAACATTTCATTGCATTAGCTCTTGGTAGTGCAGGATGAAAAATTAAAAAAAAGCAATAAGGTGCAGATATAAATAAATAGATTTGCGGTCCTCTCCATGGTTTCTCATAATCATTCTCATCGACGTCCTACTGGGTTGTACATTTTTCCTTGCCCTTATGTGGGCGCTGAACTGCGGATGTTGTTGTGGCTTGTCCAGCTCTTTGAGACACTTGTGATTTAAGGTTACATAAATAAACATTGATTGATTGATTGAGAAATAGTCTTGGATAAATCCATCCATCCATCCATTTTCTACCGCTTATTCCCTTTTGGGGTCGCGGGTAGCGCTGGCGCCTATCTCAGGTACAATCGGGCGGAAGGCGGGGTACACCCTGGACAAGTCGCCACCTCATCGCAGGGCCAACACAGATAGACAGACAACATTCACACTCACATTCACACTCTAGGGTCAATTAATTGTGTTGCCAATCAATCTATCCCCAGGTGCATGTCTTTGGAAGTGGGAGGTAGCCGGACTACCCGGAGGGAACCCACGCATTCACGGGGAGAACATGCAAACTCCACACAGAAAGATCCCGAGCCTGGATTAGAACCCAGGACTGCAGGAACTTCGTATTGTGAGGCAGACGCACTAACCCCTCTGCCACCGTGAACATGTAATTTAAAACATTTGTACGCACGTACAACCTTTAAGACCTTCACTATATCAGTATGTGGGATTTAATTATGGGATCAAACAATGTACTAATATGATCCACTTCAAGAAACCCGTCAAACTTCGTGTTTAAAAAGTACAAAGAAGAAGAACTGTTGCGATCCGCTGCTCGGATCTACACATATTTAATTATTTTTTCATTTTGTATATCTCTCCATCTGACTCCTTATTTCCTGTTTGCTTTGTCACCCTGGTCACTCATCAGTCCACCTGCTAGTCTCGCCCCGCACACCTGCTACTAATTATCACCCTCCTATTTAAGCCAGCCTTTTCTGTTCATTCAGTCTGGGTCCATAAATTAGATTAGATAGTACTTTATTTATTCCGTCAGGAGAGTTCCTTCAGGAAAATTACAATTTTCAGCACAATCCCATTCAAGATCAAACAAACATTACAGGGAGACAGAACAGGATCGCTGACGGGTCTGCCGGCTTCCAGCGCCCCTTACAAAAAATTTGCTCTCATGCAACAGGTGACGACTGCTACTTCTCTACGTTTATTCTCACTAGCTCATATGCTAAGCCACCTGCCTTTTCTTAGCTCACATGCTTATTTTTTTTTTGTTTTTACATTTTTGTGCTTTCGTGCCAAGTCTAGTTTCTGTTTATATTTCCTAGTTTTCATACTAGCGTTTTTGGTTTGCCTTTTTATTAGCTCCAGTATTTCTGTTCAAAGCTCTCTTTTTGTTAAATAAATATTTTAAGATCGTACCTTTGTTGTGTTCACGTCAACGCATCCTCGAGGGAATCGAACCCGGCACCACAATGCCCACCAGTCTTCACAAGAACCATGACAAACATTCTGAATTAATCTCAACCATCCATTAATTTTCAAGATAATCTTACTCATCTCACCATATGGAATATAACTTACTTCACCAATTATAATTGATTTATTTGTATTGTGATTACTTATGGAGTATATTGTGAATAAATTGAGAACAGGAATTGAATAAGTGATTTAGCAACTGCTATGTAAAGGAAAAGGGGAAGAATTAAATAAACTCTGCTTCTTCCTACTCCTTTTCGAACATGTTGAATAGAAGAACTGGACATTGTGATGTATCATGCTGTATGCCTGCATGTTCGAAATAAACTCAAACCTGATGGTTTTGGGAACTGCAGTAAGGATTGCAAGCTTCTGGTTCTCGAGCCAAAGTGCAGGATGGCTTAATGCGACAGAGCTTTCCCGAACGTGAGGCAAAAATCATCATCTTCAGCCTTGGCCGCAAGAAGCGGGCACAAAAGGGGTTTTGGAAGATGAGCCTGCGGGCTGGCTGCCATCCACCACAAACTCCCCCCGACTACTAAAACAGGGCTCTGTATGCTAATGAAACTCGGTAGATAAGCAGTGGCAGTCAGCAGACAAATGTGCAAGGCATTAAATCATGCCACCCGTCGCATTAAAGAATAATAATAATGGGGAACGCCGAGACATCTCCGGTTATTGATGTGCCTTTTATGACATGCATATTCAAAAGAGTGCGACACTAATGTCTACCCCGTGGCAGACGGAGAAGACGCATTAGAGGCAGCAGTCAGTGTTCATTTATTTACCAAAAAGTGCTGTGGAAAAAACACATATGATCATTTTCAAATCACATTCCCTGCCTTTATGAGACTTGGAAAGAATGTATCAAAGATAACAGCAGTATTAAGACACAATGCGGCGTTATCACATTTTATGTATGACCGCGAGAACGGATTTGGAAGCGGCGAGAGATGAAGCGTTTATCGCCGTGGCTGCGAGGGAGAGGGGGAGCTTAAATTGCAGCAGTTTCTCTTCCGCTCACCCCTGGCCTGATTGCTGGAGAGCTCGGTCGGAGGAGCCTCATGCCCCGGGTGCTACCCTGTCACAGTTGGGCTCAGATGGATCGAAGACACCATTGGCAGCGCTTTGCTTCCATATGCTGGGGAGTGTGTCGGCGAGCAGGGGGATGCTCAGCTGGCTGTGTGGAGTGGATCCTGGGGACTGCCCACAGATTTACGGCTTCTTTGTTTTGGATGGCCTTGAGGCGATCCTGGCAGCTTGGTGAATCACATATTGACCAACACAAATTCAGTCATGGCTGGAGGAATAGGGGATGACCATAGGGATCCAGAACGAGTATGTTAGTAGGCATTACACTGGAATTTTGATGTGTTTTTATTCAAAATAATGACTTTAATAGACGGGCAGCACGGTGGTACAGAGTTAGTGCATGTGCCTCACAATACGAAGGTCCTGAGTTCTGAGTCCTTTCTTTGGGGAGTTTGTATGTTCTCCCCGTGACTGCGTGGGTTCCCTCCGGGTACTCCGGCTTCCTCCCACTTCCAAAGACATGCACCTGGGGATAGGTTGATTGGCAACACTAAATGGGTCATAGTCTGTGAATGTGAGTGTGAATGTTGTCTGCCTAGCTGTGTTGGCCCTGTGATGAGGTGGCGACTTGTCCAGGGTGCGCGCCGCCTTCCGCCTGAATGCAGCTGAGATAGGCTCCAATACCCCCCACGACCCCGAAATGGACAAGCGGTAGAAAATGTATGGGACTTTAATAGACTGAATATGTAGAGCAGGGGTCACCAAGGTTTTGGACTCAGGGGCAGTATTAGGTTAAAAAAATATGGCCTAGTTGTGTGTGTGTGTGTGTGTGTGTGTGTGTGTGTGTGTATACGGTGGGGCAAAAAAGTATTTAGTCAGCCACCGATTGTGCAAGTTCTCCCACTTCAAATAATGACAGAGGTCTGTAATTTTCATCATAGGTACACTTCAACTGTGAGAGACAGAATGTGAAAAAAAAATCCAGGAATTCACTTTGTTGAAATGTTAAATAATTTATTTGTAAATTATGGTGGAAAATAAGTATTTGATCAACCATTCAAAGCTGTCACTGATGGAAGGAGGTTTTGGCTCAAAATCTCACGATACATGGCCCCATTCATTCTTTCCTTAACACGGATCAATCGTCCTGTCCCCTTAGCAGAAAAACAGCCACAAAGCATGATGTTTCCACCCCCATGCTTCACAGTAGGTGTGATGTTCTTGGGATGCAACTCAGTATTCTTCTTCCTACAAACACTACGAGTTGAGTTCATACCAAAATGGATTCATGGATGATACAGCAGAGGATTGGGAGAATGTCATGTGGTCAGATGAAACCAAAATAGAACTTTTTGGTATAAACTCAACTCGTCGTGTTTGGAGGAAGAATAATACTGAGTTGCATCCCAAGAACATCATACCTACTGTGAAGCATGGGGTTGGAAACATCATGCTTTGTGGCTGTTTTTCTGCTAAGGGGACAAGACGATTGATCCGTGTTAAGGAAAGAATGAATGGGGCCATGTATCGTGAGATTTTGAGCCAAAACCTCCTTCCATCAGTGAGAGCTTTGAATGGTTGACCAAATAGTTATTTTCCACCATAATTTACAAATACATTCTTTAAAATTCCTACAATGTGAATTCCTGGATTTTTCTTTTTCACATTCTGTCTCTCACAGTTGAAGTGTACCTATGATGAAAATTACAGACCTCTGTCATCATTTTAAGTGGGAGAACTTGCACAGTCGGTGGCGGACTAAATACTTGTTTTCCCCACTGTATATATATATATATATATATATATATATATATATATATATATATATGTATATATATATATATATATATATATATATATATATATATATATATATATATATATATATATAGATAGTCAAGGTTTCTGTGGTTTATCTGTGATACCGTGTGCAATACCATGGTAGAGCGGGATATACATTAGGTCAGGAAAAAAACACATGATATTTCATCCCTAAAAGCCTGTTTCGCAGGTTTCCCTGCTCTTCGGTGGATTTTATATTTCCTAAAATCCCCTGAAGGGCCCTAAAAATCCCCTGCCTGCTATTCTGGGGATTTTATAAAATTTAAAATGTTATTTTATGAAGCTGGTTGTGGCGTGTTCTTTCTGAAGTCACTTCGAGTGTGGGGCGCGGTCTTTCTAACTTCACTTCCTCTTTGAACTCGGTTTGTAAACGATCAATGAGTCCAGACAAAGCTAAGAGCCGGAGATTCAAGAAATAGACGGTGCACTTACCCGTGTAGAAAATTGTCAGAGAAGGGGGACCTTAAACAGTGATTTCGTGTGGCTAAAACGGGGCTTAGGCTAAATAATTATACGTTTAAGGGCTTATACGGCTTATTGTAGACATAGCCTTACTCAGCAAGGCACTTGTTATGTTTTAGGTGTGTTTGGTAGGGCAAATTCCTTTCATTGAACCGCAGCTCCCCCAGCACTCATGCAGGCCCTGACCACCAAAATGCAGCTTTTAACTTATGTTACCATATGTTATATTATACTTAAGTCTGTAGAATCTGCACTCTGATTACTCTCAAGTATCATATTGATAGTATTCCCCTTTGAGAGAATGCTGAGAGCTTTACAGTACATACAAACCTACACTTTTTCACTCCAACAAAACAAGTCCAAACCAATCGCTTTATCACTAAGACTATTTGTCTCGTCTCCCAACTGACATGGCTACAACAGCGTCTGTCATTCATCCGCGGAAGAAAAACAATCCACAACCAGTCTCCAGACTGTGTTTGTCTCCCTCCGCTATCCCACACTGACACCGGGGGTCAGGCAAACAAGCGTGGGTTTTTTTTTTTTTTGCTTCCTCACCTCCTGCAATATTTGAACCGCACATTCCCAATTCCCAAAGCCGCACCTGTAAGTTCTCAAACAACAGCCGTGAGGTTGAGCGAGGAGCAGGCATCTTGATCTCGGTGTGCCGCGGTGTTTCATAAGCTCGTTTGCGCGTTCTCGGGTCGGCGGGTGGCGATGGGGGGCAGGCGTGCTGGCGAGCTTCGTTAAAAGCATATGGGCGGTCTCATAAGAGATGTAAGGTCAGGAGAGGGGGCAGGCTTTTATAGACTTAACCTTTGGTTAGATGAATAAAAGCAATCAACATCTTGACTGTGCCAAACTGGAAATTCCACTGTTTTCCCTCAGTCACGTGTGTACTTCGCGAGATTTTTAATTTGTTTAATTTCACATTTTATGCGGCCATCTCGTTTCCTGCACAGCGTGCCATCACATGGTTGGGACAGAATGGCGGTTGTTATAATAACGAGGCCAAGTATTTAAGAGGTGACAATAAACGGCAAACGATATTTTTTTGTCAGATTGTTCCAGATTGCAGCTTGTGGCTATTTAGCCATGCAGGGCTAAATAATAAAAATCATAAAAATCCGAATAAAAATGACTGGAAAAGATCGACATCATCAAGCCATTAGAATGACGTTATTGAGGCAACTATGCCAAAAGCAGAAAATGAGTTTAGATGTGGTGCCCAAGCAGACAAAACAGTGCATCACTTGTTGGCCAACCACTGTACACAATATCAAACACCATACTTTCCGGACTATAGGGCGCACCGAATAAAAGCAGCATTCACTACATTTTAGAAGAAGAAAAACAAATCTGTATATACAGTATTAGCCGCACCTGACTGACTGTAAGCCACTACGCGGCATGGCATAGTGGGTAGAGCGGCCGTACCAGAAACCTGAGGGTTGCAGGTTCGCTCCCTGCCTATTGACATCCAAATCGCTGCCTATGTGTCCTTGGGCAGGACACTTCACCCTTGCCCCCGGTGCCTCTCACACTGGTGAATGAATGATGAATGAATGATTGGTGGTGGTCGGAGGGGCCGAAGGCACAAACTGGCAGCCACGCTTCCGTCAGTCCACCCCAGGGCAGCTGTGGCTACTGGTGTAGCTTACCACCACCAGGTGTGAATCAATGATGGGTTTCAACTTCTCTGTGAGCGCTTTGATTTTATAGTAATAGAAAAGCACAATATAAATCTAATCCATTATTATAATTATTATTAATATTATTATATTATTATTATTATTATTATTATACGTTGAAGATATTAGTTCAAGGGTGTCAAATTAATTTTAGATGGGGGGCCACGTGGAGAAAAATCTACTCCCAAGTGGGCCGGACTGGTAAAATCATGGCACAATAACTTAAAAATAAAGACAATTTCAGATTGTTTTCTTTGTTTAAAAGTAGAACAAGCACATTTTGAAATTGTAGAAATCATAATGCTGTTAATATATATTTTTTTTTACATTTACATGTTGCAATTAATAGTACTGTACCTTTATTTGTCGTTATTTATACTTTCTGAATAAATTATGTGATAATGTTCATCAGTCAACTGATTGGTGTTCATTATCAATTCATCCAGATACAAAAATATATATCAAAATCAAATGTATGTAGTTTACTCATTTGCCTCCACTGATGCATTCACATTATGTGATTTTTGTTTTTTTTTAACATATGTAACATCATCTAAAACTAATTTCTATTGCGACATCTAGTGAACACATTAACAACAGCAGTTTCTTTGGTTCAAAACGATTCCAGCCCTTTGAGACACTCATGTTTTAGGGCTATACAAATAAACTTTGATTGATTGCTTGAAAAATTTCACGTCATATTCATACTTAGCAAACTTATCCCACGGGCGGAATAAAACCTGTTTGCGGGCCTGATCAGGCCCCCGGGCCATAGGTTTAACACTCCTATATTAGTTATTTGCCCAGTAAAATTCTGTACATTTTTATTTACCTACCTTAATTGTTCACAAACGGCGTCTGTTACATGTTTTGTTTGATCAGCTATTTTGCTGCCACAAGTCATGGTCCTGGACCCACTAGCTGCGAAAGCTAGCTCTCGAATCAGCTGAACAGACTAATTCCACGGTGACGTTTTGTTGAATTTCCTGAGGAATTTGTTAAACTGAAACGATACAAAAATAATCCCGTTGTAAGTTTATAATACCAACACAGACACTGTAAGCATATTAGCTAATACCAACAATGCCAGTTTGATTTCATTATTATAGCATTCTTGAAAACAGGGTATAAAAAACATTTTAGTTATATTGTAAAGCTTAAAAACGTTGCTTTGAGTGATGAATGAAAAATCCATACGAGTAATTATGGTTGTTGATAGCACTTCCTGGAAGGATCCCGCAGCATTTGCAGTGAGCATATTTATCCAAAAGACTGCGCCACAAACTATAAAACTTCTCAGTGTTTTTGTTGGTATGTTTGTTTTGTTTTTTAATTATTTTTATCATTTCCGTCAGCAAAGAAAAATCCATGCATTAGCTGCTCTGTTTAATAAGCCTACAGTCTAGTAAAAAGTAGCCGGTTATACAACTTTTGTCATTGATGACACTAACTGTATTTTAATATTGGCTTTCGACCGTATGTTTGATGAATAAAGGTCATTTTCTTGTGGTATATAAAGTGAGTAAAGAAATAGCCCAGCAAAGTATATGTTTAATTTAAATCAATGATAACAATTTATTGAACAAAATATAAAATGTGAGAATTTAAAACATTTAATATAAAAAAATTTAAAAAAAAAAATATATATATATATATATATATATATATATATATATATATATAAGGACCACTAGATGCAGTCTGTGACCCACCAGTGAGAATTTATGCTCTAGAAAAGATTTGTGAGAACTTTCTACTCTTTTTGTTCACCGTAATACATACTTTAAGGTTGTCAAAGCAGCCGTAACTAATTTTAATTGAGTTGAGTTTTATTGACCTATTCATCGAGTTAAGGGGGTGTATTAGTGCTAATACTTTTTCTATTGGGCAATATGCAATTATTTTTGCACAATAAGAGAAAAAAAAAACAGATTTTGTGATAACAAACATATTTATTAAATAACATTAGTATTGATCATATATATATATATATATATATATATATATATATCTGTGGAAATCACACATGAATACCTTAAGAGAAAGCGATTGCAGCTATTTGGGATACAACACTTCTCAGACGGGAAGAAAACTTTTGAATCTACTTAGTGTAAAACTTATATATATATATATACATATACATATATATACATATATATATATATATATATATATATATATATATATATATATATATATATATATATATATATATATATATATATTGTTTGAGTTTAGGGTGTGTATCACTGCTAATGCTATTTCCATTGCCCAATATGCAGTTGTTTAACAATAACAACCAAAATGACAACCAAATAATAAACCAAATTAACATTTTCTGGTCAAAGTATCGATTAAATCACTCTAGTATTGATCATATATGATACTAACCTTGGTATCAACATGACGGATATATGGATTGCATTATTATCCTCTCTATACTAGGGGTGTACAAAGTGCGGACCTGGGGCTTTTTTAGTGGCACAGAGCAATCTTTTTTATTGCCTTTAGACTGTAAATTAAAGTGAATACATTAATAATGACATATGGTGTTAGATACAACACAAGGCTAACATGCATATGTTTTGTTCAGCTCGACCAGAGGTAGGGAACCTATGGCTCTGGGGCCAGATGTGGCTCTTTTGACGACTGCAGATAAATCTTAGCTGACATTGCTTAACACGATAATAAACAAATAAATCCGCTGGTTATCACAGTGTTAAAAATAAAGTTCAAATTATAAAAAAGTCTCATGCATTTTAATCCAACCATCTATTTTCTGTTCAAGAAGTCGCATTAATGGTAAAACATATTTTTTTTATTATTGGTTATCTTTAGAATAACAATGTTAACTAATAAATAAATAATAATTTGATATTTACGTAGTTTGCACATTTTCCTCGACTGGTGCACTAAATCAAATGATTATTCATTTATTAGTTATTTATAATAACAATGTTATCAAAAAGAATAAATGACTTATTATACTCTAAAAATATTGGTCTTAAAAATGCACGCATTTAGTTGTATTCAGTGTTAAAAAAATATGATATGGTTCTCACAGAAATACATTTTGAAATTTTTGGCTTTCATGGCTCTCTCAGCCAAAAAGGTTCCCGACCCCTGAGCTAGACCAACATGAATTGACCTACATTGGATTGTGTTTATCAATGAACAAAATGTACAAAGTGGCCTCCTGCATCCTTACTTTTTTCTAAATGGTGGAAAAAGTAGACACCCCAGCTTTAGGGTCTTATTAATCTTCTTGTTGATGTCCTTTTAATAGATGCCCCCCTTAAAGTTTACTAAGCACTTAGATTGTGCTGTTTCACGATTAGTATGCCTTCTTGTCTCCTCCTGCTTGTTCTTTCTTGATGTGTTATATGTTTAGCCTAGTCCTCCAGTGACACTTTTATTTTTTTTATTATTTTTTTTTTAATACCGCTATTGAGTATTATTAACATAAGGGAGTGTCTCCACACTGTGTATGGACATCGAGTTAGCTGCAAGCCGCATCTTTTAGCCAGTGCAGTGGTTCTCAACCTTTTTTCAATGATGTGCCCCCTGTGAACATTTTTTTAATTCAAAAACCCCCTAATCAGAGCAAAGCATTTTTTGGTTGAAAAAATGAGATCAAGAAGTAAAATACAGCACTATGTCCACAGTTTCGGATTTATTAAATTGTATAATAGTGCAAAATATTGCTCATTTGAACTATTTGGAAAAAAATATATAAAAATAACTACAAACTTGTTGAAAAATAAACAAGTGATTCAATTATAAATAAAGATTTCTACACATGGAAGTAATCATCAACTTAAAGTGCCCTCTTTGGGGATTGTAATAAAGATCCATCTGGATTCATGAACTTCATTTTAAACAATTCTTCACAAAAAAATAAATCTTCAACATTAAAACTTATGGAACATGTCCAAAAAAAATCTAGCTGTCAACACTGAATATTGCATTGTTGCATTTTTTTTCACAGTTTATGAACTTACATTCATATTTTGTTGAAGTATTATTCAATAAATATATTTATAAAAGATTTTTGTATTGTTGCTATTTTTAAAAAATCTCACATATCCCTTGGCATACCTTCAAGTACCCCCAGGGGTACGTGTACCCCTATTTGAGAACCACTGACCCAGAGGACCAAAAATACAGTGTCAGCCAAAGGGAATCGGCTATAGTGATCGGCACTGAATGATCACATACTTTTTCGCGAAAATCAGCCATTATTGATCGGCGGCAAATTGATCGCCGCATCCCTAGCATAGACCTCTGAATGAATAACAAGCACACTTTGCATACTTTTCCAGCGTGTAATTCACAGTAAGTTAAGAAGGTGTGCTGTATATCTTGTCTGGTCTTGTTCATTAGGTCTTCGCTTATGAAAGACGGCCATAGTGTGACATCGGATGTGTGGAGACTTTAGATTAATGAGGGTCTGTGTCAACTGTAGGAGAAAAAGGAGGGGAATACATGTTCAATGACGACAAAAAAGGTTTGCTGTAATTAACAGGAGTGACAGGGCCGGCACGGACGGACGGTAATCATGTTTGGAAGGGTGTGGGGGAGAAAGAGGACAGGGTGACCTGTGAGGGATGACAGGACGGCAACGAAGACCATTAAGGGTGATAGTCTCACAGCAATGGCAAGTTGTTTTCATTCATTATACACTCTCTGTGCACCATCATTTCTGCCAGTAGGTGCTCGAACAGGCGGTAAAGGTGACGCTACTTTCCTGAGGCTATGTCTACATTAAGCCGGATAACCCCTTGAACGAATATTTATTTAGCCTGAGCCCCGTTTCAGCCACACTAAACTATCGTTTAAGGTCCCCTTCCTCGGACATTTTTTTTTACACAGGTAAGTGCGCCGTGTATTTGTTGAATCTCCCGCTCATAGCTTTGTATGGACTCATTGATCGTTTACAAACTGAGTTGAAAGAGGAAGTGACATCAGACAGAACGAGCCACAGCCAGGTTCATAATAAAACGGTTTGGTAACTTGGAGGTCAACACTGGAAATATGGAGGCGAGTCATCACACGTGGAAATCACACGTGAATACCTAAAGAGAAAGCGATTGCAGCTATTTGGGATACAACACTTCTCAGACGGGAAGAGAACTTTTGAATGTACTTAGTGTAAATTTTTGTCCATTTGTCGAAGGACAGTCAACCAGAATGCGGGCTCCCGTGGATGAGATAAAAAAAGGTAGGGTGTGCTTTGTATTACCGGGCCGTCGAGAGAAGACTAGGGAAAACGGCGAATGCTTTTGGACTGGCAAAGCAGACTGTATCATGTATGTGGCGGACTCGACGTCTAGGTCCAGAGTATATGAAGTCACCAAAAACGAATAGACAATGAAGCTGAAGGCAAAAGAGTGAGGAGTGTCCTGACCAGATATCCAGAAAGTGTTTACTTTCACTTGTCCAACAAAGGTTTGAATACTTTATTGGTGGCTCAGGTGTGATTCACTACAATAGGGCCCCACAGCACACTGGATTCCAGTTATTTGAAATACCACAGCACTGGATATGTTTTAGATAAGTTACATTTAATTTAAGAACTTGCACACAAAGCAACACTGGAGGTGACTATGACGTTCACATTTTCCACAAATGAGTATTAGGTCGCATTGCGTTGGCTGACGGAAGGGTGACCGGGGGGCGGAAGGGATCCTTAAACGACCATTGTGTGTGGACAAGGATAAGGTTTGTTAGGATTTACCCTGAATAGCCTTGGGTTAGGGTTAGGGTCCTCATCTTTTGTGCCGATCAGTGAAGCCTTTGGTGCATATCCTGAGACTGGTCTCTTAGTTTCAGAGAGCTACTGTGTCATATCCTCAATAAATCCTTTGTTGTATTTATCGATGCTTGCAAACCACACCTTTTGTTTATCCTTGCAGTACAAGCAGGTCCTTTTGTCCATTGGGGCTCCGTCCATCTTCACATGGCCCTTTCCATTAACTGATGTTACTGTCGTAGCAAAACTTCCTTGGTTTCGTGTGTGACGCTTATGTGTAGAAGGGGCCTCAGCATGCGCGTTTTTCCATTTTCCATTAATCCCACGTGGGTAATCGGCATTATCCATGAGTGCTGGGGCCCCGAAGCACCCACAGGATTGACGCCTATGTCTGTGCGTCCATCCATCCATCCATTTTCCTACCGCTTATTCTCTTTCGGGGTCGCGGGGGGCGGTGGCGCCTATCCCAGCTACAATCGGGCGGAAGGCGGTTTACACCCTGGACAAGTCACCATCTCATCGCAGGGCCAACAGAGATAGACAGTCAACATTCACACACTGGGGCCAATTTAGTGTTGCCAATCAACCTATCCCCAGGTGCATGTCTTTGGAGGTGGAAGGAAGCCGGAGTACCCGGAAGGAACCCAAGCAGTCACGGGGAGGACATGCAAACTCCACTCAGAAAGATCCCGAGCCTGGATTTGAACCCAGGACTGCAGGAACTTCGTACTGTGAGGCAGACGCACTAACCCCTCTGCCACCGTGAAGTCTTTGCATATTGTCTAAAAAAATTAATGTAGTAAATACGTTCACGCTGCAGTATAACACATGAATATAACGAGAAGCCGCACTATGCCGACCGACAGGCGCACACAAATTAACAAGTAAACTCCGTATCAGCACTTTTTTCTGCACAAAAGGCACACGTCAACGGCGGCGCGTTGGATCGGCCATTATTGACGTAGGCGGGGCAAAAACAAACAAGCAATCACAAAGAGAGCCCATTTGCTCTTTTTAGCTCAGCATGTGGGTAAATGGGCAAGAAATGAAGGTATACAAGTCGTGTTGCAACCTCTCCTCTCGCTGTGAAATGAGCCTTGATGATCTCAGTTGGATGCAAAGCTGCTCCTTGTTGTCCCTCAATTTACAGCCTGTAATTGTATCGACGCTGCTCGCCTGTTTTATTTCTCTCTTTCAAAAGTATCCATACACATATGTATGCATTTAATTTTAGTGCTCGTGTCGGAGTTCTTCTCACAGATGACTCAAGCCGAATGCCCCCCTCATTTGTAGGTAGGTCTAATTTGACACCTGCCTCATCATTTGCAATTAGGCATTATGGGATGTAATTGGCCATCTGCCTTTGCCATCTTGCGCTCCTGGAGAAGAGCCATGTTTGTCTGCGGCAACACACTTGAGATGCCTGCGCTCTCGAGTGACCTTTACACGTTGCATAACAGGAAGGATGTGCGGCGTATGAATGCCAGCATGTGTTAATGTAACACCTTTTACAAACTGTAGATAGCCACAAAGAATAAAAGTTACTTATTATGAACAAATGTCATGCATGGCGCTAATCTTCAGAAGACTATCAAATCTATACACTTAATGAGTTTCTTTAAAGGCCTACTGAAACCCACTACTAGCGACCACGCAGTCTGATAGTTTATATATCGATGATGAAATATTAACATTGCAACACATGCCAATACGGCCTTTTTAGTTTACTAAATTGCAATTTGAAATTCCACGCGAGTTTCTTGTTGAAAATGTCACGTGACGTCACGGACTGTCAGGATATATTAGCCCTGCTAAAAGTCGTCTGCTTTAATCGCATAATTACACAGAAATTTGGACATCTTTTGCAATTTGTTCAATTAAAAATGGAGACTATAAAGAACAATGCTGTTGGTGGAAAGCGGTGGATTGCAGCTGTCTTTAGCACCGAGACACGGCCGGTGTTTCTTTGTTTGTTGTGAAGCAGAGCGGTCAAGCGAGCATGTTTTCTCTACGTCAACCAGCATATTTTTGGATGGGAAAATTATGATATATATCTTACCGGAGACATCATTGAATTATTCGTCGTCCTGCAGCAGCTGTCAAAAAAGGCAGCTGTGAGCTTGGCTCCTCGGCTTCTCTCTGAAACACTGCGTATTCACCGCAGCCATCCGACCTCGAGGTATGTCTTTACAATCTTTACTATATATATATATATATATATATATATATATCTTGAATACATACTTTATCTGTATTTTTTCCCTGACACGGTGGTAAAAAAAATCATTAAGATTACACACATTCACCTGGTCACACCATTAAGTACACTAACACACAATATCAGAATCATCCATCCATCCATTTTCTACCGCTTATTCCCTTCGGGGTTGCGGAGGGCGCTATCAGAATCAGACATACTTTATTAATCCCGGAGGAGAAATTAGAATACAGAGCTGCATTACATCCATCCATCCATTTTCTACCGCTTATTCCCTTTCGGGGTCGCGGGGGCGCTGGCGCCTATCTCAGCTACAATCGGGCGGAAGGCGGGGTACACCCTGGACAAGTCGCCAACTCATCGCAGGGCCAACACAGATAGATAGACAACATTCCCACTCACATTCACACATTAGGGCCAATTTAGTGTTGCCAATCAACCTATCCCCAGGTGCATGTCTTTGGAGGTGGGAGGAAGCCGGAGTACCCGGAGGGAACCCACGCATTCAGGGGAGAACATGCAAACTCCACACAGAAAGATCCCGAGCCTGGATTTGAACCCAGGACAGTAGGAACTTCGTATGGTGAGCCAGACGCACTAACCCCTCTGCTACCGTGAAGCTTATTTTAGCAGCATTTTTGGCACTGCATGTCGCACATCACTCTTACTGTAGACTTGTTAAATTAGATGAAATAAATACTTTATCTTAACTTTTTGGGGGTTTCCTTTTGCTGAGAGCTTTACTTAATATTCATATAAGTACCATATTTTCCAGACTATAAGGCGCACTTAAAATCCTTTTTTTCCCTCAAAACTCGATAGTGCGGCTTATAACCCTGTGGTAAGGAATAAGTTTGGTTGAGCTTACCCACCTCAAAGCGTTTTTATTGGGTACATGGTGTAATGATAAGCGTGACCAGTAGATGGTAGTCAAACATAAGAGATAAGTGTAGGCTGCACTATGATGGCAATTATGTCTCAAGTAAACACCAACATTTTAAATGTTCCATTGAAAATATAGAACATTACAGACGTCGCTGAAAAATCTATCCAAATTTTTTGGTACGACTTTGGTAAGCTATGAAGCCGCACTGCTTGATGGATTGTCGGCGCATTGAACATGCACGTATTATTATATTATATATATATTATAAGGTAAAACATTATCTGGTGTTTTATTTCGCAATATTATGCAAAAAGCAATTGTTCTTACCTTCTGGTACCTGCTGATCTGAATTTGGGATCTGCATGAATCCTGGAAATTGTGCGTGTCTGCGCAGACGCCATAGTCGATAAGCTTCTTCTTTTTCTCTATCTTCTTTTTGTGTGACATTCATCCTCTGCTTTCGCCATTTCTAATATTTAAAGTAATGTAAAGTTCTTACTTATATCTGTCAGTAAACTCGCCATGAAAGCGCTAAAACATACCGGTGTAGTGAGTTTACATTATTCACCCAAGGAATTTTAGTTAGAGTTCCGGTCGGACGGTTTTTCAAGGGACACATTTCCGGTGTGATTGTTTTGGATGAGAATATGCTGCTCCGTTATTGATTTAAGCAAAGTTTGAATGTCATTAAAAGTTAGCTCCATCTTTTGACACTTCTTCCACTCCCGTCCTTGCATGCTACACCGCTACAACAAAGGTGACGTAGAAAAGAGGCGACCGAAAGTGAGCCACGTAAATAAGACCGCCCACAAAGTGGCGCTATTGAAGCGGCTTTCAGAAAGCGGCTTGGCTTGAAGATGATCTGTAAAACCTCATGTATGCAACATTTTGACCATTACATCTTATGTAGACCACAAGGAAATGCTATACATTTAGAAGAAAAAAATAATAACATGACTCCTTTAATGCGCCCTATAATCCGCCTAATATATGAAAAACGATCAAAAATAGACCATTCATTAGCAGTGCGCCCTTTGGTCAGGAAAACACGGTATATCCACCTTGCTGTGATATCACAATATAGGTAGGCTGCAAGATAGCATCCAAATGCATGAACCATATCCTTTGATGCTTTGGTATTGTTCAACACGAGTAACAAACATTGTAACAATAAGTCAGAAAAGACAAACATCCCATTAAAGTTTCCTCCACCGCATCCATCATGGACAGCGATGCACTTCCTTTTACACTTCTATGACCTACCTGTGCAGTTCTAAATGTGTTTCATGCCACATTGAAAACCGTGCTGACGGAAAATCTCATGGATCAGCCTAATCATGCAGCGACTGGAAAATCTCATGGATCAGCCTAATCATGCAGCGACTAGAAAACTGAACGATTCCGAGGAACATATACACATTGTCTCCTCAATTATGTTCACCTCCCGTGAATCTCTTGGCAGGTATTATAATTGCTCTTTTCCCTGTCTGTCAGTCACAGTTAACGCTCTCGGTTAGCCACATTCCCAGTTTTAGGCCCACCTGTGCCCCGTCGTCAGCTCGCCATGATGACAGACGCCGGCGCTTTCCCGATGACAGGCAAGAAAATCTTGAGTGACACAGGCTTTCGTTGCCTCACCGCTGTCACTCACGGTGCCTGGCCAGCGGGAACCAGTGTTTCCCCTTATTATTATTTTTTTGTCTCTGCACTGCTAATGTTGACACCGAGAACGTGTTCGCCCACGTGCAATGTGAGACAAGTCTACATTTTGTATCCCAGCAAGTATAGATGTCCGATAATATCGGCCTTCCGATATTATCGGCCGATAAATGCTTTAAAATATATATATCGGAAATTATCGGTTTCAAATTTATCTATATCAGTTTCAAAAATCCGCTGTGTACAAGGGAGAAGTACAGAGCGCCAAAAAGCCTTAGAGGTACTGCCTTTGCGTTCTGGCCCAGTCACATAATATCTACAGCTTTTCACACACACAAGTGAATGCAAGGTATACTTGGTCAACAGCCATACAGGTTACACTGAGGGTGGCCTTTAAAAAAACTTTAACACTGTTATAAATATGCGCCACACTGTGAACCCACACCAAACAAGAATGACAAACACATTTCGGGAGAACATCCGCACCATAACACAAGATAAACAAAACAGAACAAATACCCAGAAGCCCTGCAAAACCCTCACCCCACCTCAACCTCCTCATGCTCTGTCAGGGAGAACATGTCCCAAATTCCAAGCTGCTGTTTTGAGGCATGTTAAAAAAAAATAATGCACTTTGTGACTTTGATAATAACAATGGCAGTGCCATTTTGACCCTGCCCCAAGTGGAGGAGTTCAAGTACCTAGGAGTCTTGTTCACGAGTGGGGGAAGAGTGGATCGTGAGATCGACAGGCGGATCGGTGCGGCGTCTTCAGTAATGTGGACGTTGTACCGATCCGTTGTGGTGAAGAAGGAGCTGAGCCGGAAGGCAAAGCTCTCAATTTACCGGTCGATCTACGTTCCCATCCTCACCTATGGTCATGAGCTTTGGGTCATGACTGAAAGGATAAGATCACGGGTAGAAGCGGCCGAAATGAGTTTCCTCCGCCGTGTGGCGGGGCTCTCCCTTGTAGATAGGGTGAGAAGCTCTGCCATCCGGGAGGAACTCAAAGTAAAGCCGCTGCTCCTTCACATCGAGAGGAGCCAGATGAGGTGGTTCGGGCATCTGATCAGGATGCCACCCGAACGCCTCCCTAGGGAGGTGTTTAGGGCAAGTCCAACCGGTAGGAGGCCACGGGGAAGACCCAGGACACGTTGGGAAGACTATGTCTCCCGGCTGGCCTGGGAATGCCTCTGGATCCCCCGGGAAGAGCTAGACGAAGTGGCTGGGGAGAGGGAAGTCTGGGTTTCCCTGCTTAGGCTGTTGCCCCCGCGACCCGACCTCGGATAAGCGGAAGAAGATGGATGAATGGAGTTGATTTATTTTGGAAAACCTTGTTACATTTTTTAATGCACCCAGCGGGGCATCACAACAAAATTAGGCATAATGTGTTGGTTCCACGACTCTCCATCCATCCATTTTCTACCGCTTATTCCCTTTTGGGGTCACGGGGGGCACTGGCGCCTATCTCAGCTACAATCGGGCCGAAGGCGGGGTACACCCTGGACAAGTCGCCACCTCATCGCAGGGCCAACACAGATAGACAGACAACATTCCACGACTGTGTGTATCAGAATCGGTTGGTATCGAAATCGGTAATTAAGAGTTGGACAATATCGTAATATCGGATATCGGCAACAAAGCCATTATTGGACATCTCTACTAGCAAGTATGAGTTTAGGTTGACCAGTCAAATGCTGTTATACAGTGTTGCAGAAGTAAATAGTGATGATTGTGAACACCATTTCACAGACGATGCAACAATGGGAAGAATCCCCTGGTATTGCAGAAACATGTTAATTTCAGACATTATTCCGATTTTCACCACATTTCCAGCATGACCGTTGACCTCTCGCAGACATCCTCATCTGCATTTTTTTTTTGTTTCCCTCTCCCCCTCAGCACGCTGTGATAGGTTAATTAGCATAGCGCTCCTAGAGCGGCAACACATGCACATAGCCCTATGAGTTTGTGTTAATACGTGTGGCGCTCATGTCAAGAGCCTCTCATGCAATTTTTTTTTCTCTTTTTTTTTTTTTACTTCATTTCGCCTGCAGAAAGATAGAAGTTAACTGTGTGCCACGCAGGGGGCACAAGCCATTAAAATCAAGCCCTGCAGCATCCACAAAAAAACCCCTCACCGAGCGTATGGTCATTTCTACTAGTCTCGAACTTTGGTACGTGTTCCACTATTGGTACGCGACCTTAGTAGAGCTGTGAATCTTTGGGCATCACATGATTTCATCCGATTCTTGGAGTTGACCAGCCCAGTGGCCTTGTGGTTAGAGTGTCCGCCGTAGGTTGTGAGTTTGAACCCCGGCCAAGTCATACCAAAGACTACAAATAATCGGACCCATTGCCTCCCTGCTTGGCACTCAGCATCAAGGGCTGGAATTGGGGGTTAAATCACCAAAATGATTCCAGAGCGCGGCACATGCTGCTGCTCACTGCTCCCCTCACCTCCCAGGGGGTGAACATGGGGATGGGTCAAATGCAGAGGACAAATTTCACCACACCCAGTGTGTGTGTG
>NC_084628.1:11764186-11856686 GCF_033978795.1 Nerophis ophidion | reverse complement strand
TAAGTACTCCATGATTGTGCACTGCCGAACATGCTTGTCTGCTCCTAAACCAGCAATATCATGACGTGGTGAAGACAAGTGTCTGGGCTGGTGGCGGATCAGTACTTTTCAGAGGCGGTATAGTACCGAATGTGATTCATTAGTATCGCGGTATTATCCTACCGTTCAATCTTACTTTAGATGCAATCGTTGGAAAGTTTTGAACAAAAAATGGCGCGCATGCAACAAAACGTTTGCATATGACATTTTGAAAATAAAATAATCCATTTATGTCAAGTTATTGAGGTATTTTTTACGTAATTAACTGCAATTACTCGTGATAATCAAAATTCAACATCTGATTATAAAAATATTTCGTTCGACAGATTAATTTATATTTTGCTGTATTGGGTTTGATGTGGGAGAATCCCTAAAAATACTACTGACCTCAATTAAAAAGAAAAAAAAAAATGGTGTCACTGCTTAAATTCACTGGTGTTTGTGCAGAGAAATGGCTCGTCTCCACCTGCACGTATGACTCCCTACATCCCAAGTATGAAAAAATATTGTCTCGCATTCTTCTGAGAACCAGCATCGTTTGCAACGGACGTTTATGTTTTGCGCAAGAGGGCCGTTCCAAAGACGAATGTCCACTGCAGAGGACGCTGGTCCACAGGAGGATATTAGTGTTAATAGAGGTAATTCATAATTAATGCTCTGCAACAACAAGTGTATTGTCATGCCGTCCCTGGCTTCTATTAGCAGTACAGTACAAGGCAATAGTGTATTTGTGCCGAAAATATACGCCGCACACACATACGCCACGCCCCATCATGGACAGCAGGGAAGCACCTGACGAGCTGCAACCTGCCACCATAGCCCCCACAATCCCCCCCTGTTGCAAGTCTTGAGATGTATGTTGTAATATATATATGTGCTTTGCTATGGAGTTTTTTTCCCAGTCTAGATTGTATTTTTTTACTCATCCTCCCCCAGCATTTACATGTTTTCCCATCTTCTACAGGGCGCCTTGTGGCAACCCATCAGCGTTTCTTCTGTCACCGTGTACTCAGTTTGTCTAATCTTGAATGGGTTTGTGCTGAAAACAACGTTTTGTTGTACTTGTGCTATTACAATAAATACCTACCTACCTAATCTCTATGTACTCAAGTATGGTGGCTTTTCAGGGTCAAAAAAGTATCTCTTGTAACAGTTGTACCTGTAATTAGTCAATCATTCTGAGCATTTCAACCAATCACATTGCAGGCAATTCAGAGTCCCCTCCTATTGTAGCCAAGCTGCCACGTTGTCCCAGCCCTGAGCAATCAGAGACACTGGAAATCAGTAAAAATGTAGTTTATTTTACCTTAAGTCAGGGGTAGGGAACCTATGGCTCTAGAGCCAGATGTGGCTCTTTTGATGACTGCATCTGGCTCTCTGATAAATCTGAGCTGACGTCGCTTAACACGATGAGTAATGAATAATTCCACTTGTAATCACAGTGTTAAAAATAATGTTCAAAATATGAATTATTCTCATGCATTTTTAATCCGTCCATCCGTTTTCCAACGCACCGGTTCAAAAAGTTGCGTCAATGGTAAGAAGTTATTTATTTATTATTGGTTAGTGTGGGGCTTGCCCTCCTGGGAGTTTCTTCAGACCCCCAAGCACCGACATGACAGCCTGTTTCAGGGTTACAATATTGTTTTATTTTTCAATAAATCTCTCAGTTGTTTTCCAGCAATTGTATTTCCAGCCCCAACCCCATCTTTCCTCCTGGCTGCTGCTTATAACAGAGCGACAGGTGATTAGATAACAAGGCCCAGGTGGGCAATCTACAAACCTGTTGCTGCAGGCCTGCAGGCCACGCCCCCTCCACAGTTGGCTTCAGAATAACAATGTTATTACAAAGAATAAGAGACCTATTATACTCTAGAAATGTTGGTTTTACTTAAAAATGCACGCATTTAGTTGTGTTCAGTGTTAAAAAAAATATTATATGGCTCTAACGGAAATATATTTCAAAATATTTGGCTTTTTGGCTCTCTCAGCCAAAAAGGTTCCCGAACCCTGCCTTAGGTGCATGAGGCACTTGTTATGCAGATATCCGCAGGGATTGGAAAGAGCAAAGCTAATTCCATTTCTAAAATCGAAGACAAACTACAAGAAATGTCTTGTCGGATCGAAGCTGAATATGATAACACGTTTGTTCGTAGGTTACAGTTGGGAATGGATTCATATGGCCTCATTCTTGGGTGGATCTCGCGTCAGAGAACGAGGGGGGTTAATCATTTTGCAAAGCAATCTGCTGAAAATGATGGAAAGCGCCACTCTACATAGCAACCGACGCTGTGGCCAAAGTTGGAATTGCCACAAAAAGACATTTTAAGATATTCAACACTCTACTGCAGTCTGGCAGCTAAAGAGAGTAGAGCAACCCCCGATTGGTCACGTTTGATGTTTAAGTTAAACCGCGATGAATGGGGCCATATGGATCCCCTTCTTATTGTAGTTAAGGAAACTCGATAGTTACAGCATTACGTCCATAAATACAAAGAATTACGCAATTTACTTTTCTGTCGAGGTTTTGATCGTCAACGACAGGCAAGCCAGCAAAATAAACTGATTGATACTTTTATTAGTAGATTGCACAGTACAGTACATATTCCGTACAATTGACCACTAAATGGTAACACCCGAATAAGTTTTTCAACTTGTTTAAGTCGGGGTCCACGTTAATCAATTCATGGTACAAATATATACTATCAACATAATACAGTCATCACACAAGTTAATCATCATAGTATTGAATTATTTACATTATTTACAATCCGGGGGGTGGGATGAGGAGCTTTGGTTGATATCAGAACTTCAGTCATCAACAATTGCATCAACAGAGAAATGTGGACATTGAAACAGTGTAGGTCTTATTTAGTAGGATATGTACAGCCAGCAGAGAACATAGTGAGTTCAGATAGCATAAGAACAAGTATATACATTAGAAGTACATTTGAGTTGTTTATAATCCGGGGAGATGGGATGTGAATGGAGGAGGGTATTAGTAAAGTGTTGAAGTTGCCTGGAGGTGTTGTTTTAGAGCGGTTTTGAAGGAATATAGAGATGCACTTACTTTTATACCTGTTGGGAGTGCATTCCACATTGATGTGGCATAGAAAGAGAATGAGTTAAGACCTTTGTTAGATCGAAATCTGGGTTTAACGTGGTTTGTGGAGCTCCCCCTGGTGTTGTGGTTATGGCGGTCATTTACGTTAAGGAAGTAATTTGACATGTACTTCGGTATCAAGGAGGTGTAGCGGATTTTATAGACTAGGCTCAGTGCAAGTTGTTTTACTCTGTCCTCCACCCTGAGCCAGCCCACTTTGGAGAAGTGGGTTGGATTGAGGTGTGATCTGGGGTGGAGGTCTAAAAGTAACCGGATTAGCTTATTCTGGGATGTTTGGAGTCTAGATTTGAGGGTTTTGGAGGTGCTGAGGTACCAGGAGGTGCAAGCGTAATCGAAGAAGGGTTGAATGAGAGTTCCCGCTAGAATCCTCAAAGTGCTTTTGTTGACCAGAGAGGAGATTCTGTAGATGAATCTCGTTCTTTGGTTGACCTTTTTGATCAACTTGGTTGCCATTTTATCCCAGGAAAGATTAGCCTCTAGAATGGAACCTAGGTAGGTGATCTCATCCTTCCTGGTGATAACAATGTCACCCACTTTTATAGTGAAGTCACTGACCTTCTTAAGTTTGATATGGGACCTAAATAGGATAGATTCCGTTTTACCTAAGTGAACCTAAGTGTACCTACTGTTTTACCTACTGTTTTGTTATACTTTTATAAATGGAAAACTTAACACTTTCTACATAACTTTTCTCCTTTAATGTGGCTTATCGACCAGTGTGATTACGGTTCGTATTAATGGCGGCATAAGGAATTGTACATTTTTTTCCCTGGAAATTTGAATGCACAGTCTCTTTGGTAGCATTGACCGCCAGTACTTTGCTATGTTGCACATTCCGAAACATGGATTTCACGAATCCAGCTCTGGGTCTTGTAGTTCAACCCTCTTTTAAAGGGGAACATCATCACAATTTCACAAGGGTTGAAAACAATAAAAATCTGTTCCCAGTGGATTGTTATATTTTTGAAGTTTTTTTCAAAATTTTACCGGTCCTGGAATATCCCTAAAAAAAAGCTTTAAAGTGCCTTTTTTTCAATACAAACAAACAATGGCGAATACCACAGCAAGATATAGCGACATTAGCTTGGATTCAGACTCGGATTTCAGCGGCTTAAGCGATTCAGCAGATTACACATGTATTGAAAAGGATGGTTGTAGTATGAAAGTATTGAAGAAGAAACTGAAGCTATTGAGCGAATAGCTATCGACGCTATTCATAGCCATAGCATAGCTGAAAAGGTGCGTTAGCATCGACGGTAAAATGTGCAGACCAAACAATCAGGACTTTCGCATCTTCTGACACTGGAGCAACTTAAATCCTTCGATTGGTAAGTGTTTTTTTCACATTAAATGTGGGTGGAAGGAAACGTAATATAGTTGCAATGCATCGGCTGGTTATCATACATCTCTGTGCCATGTCTGCTTTAGCACCGCCGGTAAATAGCATGTTAGCATCGATTAGCGTAGCATGTTAGCATCGATTAGCTGGCAGTCACGCTGCAACCAAATGTCTGATTAGCACATAAGTCAACAACATCAACAAAAATCCCCTTTGTGATTCCGTTGACTTTATCGTTGCAAATGCATCTGCAGGTTATCCATACATCTCTGTGCCATGTCTGTCATCGCCGGTAAAATGTTTGAGACACTCCAGCACATTCAATGGGGGTCTGGCGGCAGACACTTTCGCATCTTCGGGCCAGTGGTGCAACTTGAACCCCTCCCTGTTAGTGTTGTTACACCCTCCGACAACACACCGACGAGGCATGATGTCTCCAAGGTTCCAAAAAATAGTTGAAAAAACGGAAAATAACAGAGCTGAGACCCGGTGTTTGCAATGTGTTGAAAATGAAAATGGCGGCTGTATTACCTCGGTGACGTCACATTCTGACGTCATCGCCACAGAGTGATAAACAGAAAGGCGTTTAATACGCCAAAATTCACCCGTTTAGAGTTCGGAAATCGGTTAAAAAAATATATGGTCTTTTTTCTGCACCATCAAGGTATATATTGACGCTTACATAGGTCTGGTGATAATGTTCCCTTTTAAGTGATCGCCATGACAGATTTTCAGCATCGGTATGGCACCATATTACATGTGTCTGAAATTTGAGCATTTCTATTATTGATCGTCCGCTATCTCTGACAAAAGCTTGTGGCTCTTGGCAACAGTAACGAAGAAGGTACGGCATTGTCGAAAAATACTTTAGAGTTAGCAGTTCAACTGTCAAACCATAGCAACTAACACTAAGCAATGTTGGCTACCCTAAAGTTTAGGGCCAGTTTTAAGCCTACACAGATGTTGTGTTATATAACTGTAGTATCTAATGTTGTATGCCTGTATGTGTCTACAATGTGATATGCTACTTCCTGCCACAGAGGTGAGAGTTTCTGTGCCACCATGACAAAACATGACGGATGTGTTTGGGCAGGGGAGTAGCAGACCTGCCATGTTGCATCAGGCGTACATAGTTACGAGGATGGTGTTGGACATAGTGCTGGTAAGGAGATGGAACCGAACACCTCCTTGTGCTGGCGTTTAGATATTTTCCACCAGTCAACAAAAGATTATCAAAAACAAACTCCATCCATCCATCCATTGTCTACCGCTTATTCCCTTTCGGGGGCGCCTATCTCAGCTACAATCGGGCGGAAGGCGGGGTACACCCTGGGCAAGTCGCCACCTCATCGCAGGGCCAACACGGATAGACAGACAACATTCACACTCACATTCACACACTAGGGCCAATTTAGTGTTGCCAATCAACCTATCCCCAGGTGCATGTCTTTGGAAGCGGGAGGAAGCCGGAGTACCCGGAGGGAACCCACGCATTCACGGGGAGAACATGCAAACTCCACACAGAGAGATCCCAAGCCTGGATTTGAACCCAGGACTGCAGGACCTTCGTATTGTGAGGCAGACGCACTAACCCCTCTGCCACCGTGAAGCCCCAAAGACATACTCAGTACTCTCCTATCATTCATCGAGCTATTTTTCGCTAAAATCCTTATAAATCACTCATTCATCCAAGAGAGGTTTAAGGCAGCCAGGTATGCCAAATGTCCAGTTCTTATCTGCTGTCTGGAACCAATCAGTGAAAAAAAAGGCAGCCAATTGTCGATCACAATCTCCTAAACTGATGACAGAACCCTCTTAGATAGGTGAAAAAAAAAGAAAAAAAAAAGGCAGCGTTTGATCAATTATGGAATGCAATAATGGATGTTGTGAAGGATTCTTTGTTCTCACTGATACTCACCTAAAATTAGTCCTCAGGCAACCCGCAAGTACCATAAAAGAGCTGACGAGGACTGTCTAATGAATCACCTTTTGTCCCCGCTATCAGCTCACCTATGGTCATTTTTTTTACAGAATGGCAATTACCCCTGATAGCGATTATAATGGAGGATAGTGTCAAAAATAATGCCAGCGGCCTTGGAAAGCGGATGTTTGATTGTCATAATCAGCATGTAAATCGATAGTTGTACAATGGTTCATTGTTGTGGTTGTGGCAAACAAAACTGTATTGAGTACAACCCTTTTTTTCCTCTCGAGAAATAGTCTGAAAAAGATGTCATTTTACATTTTGGGACATGCAAACAATGTGTTGTCACATGTCTTCTCCCCCCAATGTGAGTCGAAGCTTTTCTTCCTGTATTTCACACACACGCACAAACACACACACCAGTAGGGATGTACAGTACAGGACACATTTTCATTCAATGCATTTTTTTAATTTCATGACTATTTCCCTCATAGATTGTCTCTGAAGGCATCAAAACTATGAATAAACACATGTGGAGTTATGTACTTAACAAAAAACAGGTGAAATAACTGAAAACATGTTTTATATTCTAGTTTCTTCAAAATAGCCACCTTTTGATCTGATGACTTTTTTTTGCACACTCTCTTCATTCTCTTGATGAGCTTCAAGAGGTATTCACCTGAAATTATTTTTACTTCACGTGTGCTTGAAGCTCATCGAGAGAATGCCAAGAGTTTGCAAAGCAGTAATCAGAGCAAAGGGTGGCTATTTTGAAGAAATTCGAATACAAAACATGTTTTCAGTTAGTTCACCTTATTTTGGTTAAGTAAATAACTCATACTTTTGATGCCTTCTGTGACAATCTACAATGTAAATAGTCATGAAAATAAAGAAAACACATTGAAGGAGGAGAAGGTGTGCCCTAATTGTTTACCTGTACTCTATATCGTTAGGATTTTATCGATACCGATACCAAAATGTAATTGGTGCAAATAACCATTTTTTTCATTAGTGAAATGAATTATATTTTTATAGCGCTTTTCTCTAGTGACGCAAAGTGCTTTACATTTTGAATCCCAATATCTAAGTTAAATTGTGTTTAAACCAGTGTGGGTGGCACTGAGAGCAGGTGAGTAGTATAGTGGAAGCGGGGATCGAACCTGGAACCCTCAAGTTGCTGCCATGGCCACTCTACCAACCGAGCTATACAGCCCCCGTTTTCTTATTAACATAAGAAATTGTACACCACCAACATAATAATTACGACGGTCAGCTGAATCAAAAATATACCAATAACAGTATGATTTGTCCCAAAAGGAACCCGTACTGGAAAAAACTTACTCAAGATACATCCCTCCACGCCAATGACATTAATGGATGCAGTGAAAAAAGGTACATTAACATTTTTATTTTTCAAAACTCCATCCGTTTTCTACCGCTTGTCCCTTACGGGGTAGCTGGAGCCTATCTCAGCTACACAAGTGCCTTAAATGCAGGTTAATACACACATTCTAATAAATTTTTTCCGTGACAAAATTGCATCAATTTACGCAATTTTCTTGATAATGGCGTACTGACCAAAATTGCATGAATTTACGCAATCTCCTTGATAATGGTGTACCGTAAAGACTCCTCCCACACCCATCAAGGACTGTATTCAGTGCTGGACTCTGGAAAGAGGTTACGCAGCCTCCGTAGCAGAACCTCCAGGTTCTGTAACAGCTTCTTCCCTCAGGCTATAAGCATCATAATAATCCCCTCAATTCCCTTTCAAAAAACCTGCTGGACTATAAAGACAATATAAATCCATAAACATGGATGCACATGCAAAAGTGCAATATATTTATCTGTATATTAAATCAATTTCATATCTGCACCTTATTGCCCTTTTATCCTGCAGTAGAACTAGCTAATGCAAAAAAGTCTTATCTTTACTGTAAATTTCAAATCTTGTTCTGAGTCTTAGTAACAGGCTAATTACAAAGCATCTGCATACGCCCCCAACAAATAGCAATTAGGGCCTCGTATTTGTTTTATTTTGCTCAGTTCCAAATTATTCAAATGCATTGTTCTGCAATATTGAGTTTGGAGAGCGTCTGCCTCACAATACGAAGGTCCTGCAGTCCTGGGTTCAAATCCAGGCTCGGGATCTTTCTGTGTGGAGTTTGCATGTTCTCCCCGTAAATGCGTGGGTTCCCTCCGGGTACTCCGGCTTCCTCCCACTTCCAAAGACATGCACCTGGGGATAGGTTGATTGGCAACACTAAATTGGCCCTAGTGTGTGAATGTGAGTGTGAATGTTGTCTGTCTATCTGTGTTGGCCCTGCGATGAGGTGGCGACTTGTCCAGGGTGTACCCCGCCTTCCGCCCGATTGTAGCTGAGATAGGCGCCAGCGCCCCCCGCGACCCCGAAAGGGAATGAGCGGTAGAAAATGGATGGATGGCACACTATAACAGGGGTAGGGAACCTATAGCTCTAGAGCCAGATGCGGCTCTTTTGATGACTAAGTCTGGCTCTCAGATAAATCTTAGCTGACATTGCTTAACATGATAAGTAATTAATAATTATTAATAATCATAGTGTTAAAAATAACGTTCAAATTATAAAAAAATTCTAATGCATTTTTGTCCAACCATCCATTTTCTATCGCACCTGTTCAAGAAGTCGCTTTAATTGTAAGAAGTTTCATATTTATTATTGGTTAGCTTTAGAATAACAATGTTATTATCTTGGGGACTGCGTGGCGAAGTTGGGACAGTGGCTGTGCCAGCAATTCGAGGGTTACTGGTTCAATCCCCGCCTTCTACCATCTTAGTCACATCCGTTGTGTCCTTGAGCAAGACACTTCACCCTTGCTCCTGATGGGTCCTGGTTAGCGCCTTGCATGGCAGCTCCCGCCATCAGCGTGTGAATGTAAGTGTGAATGAGTGAATGTGGAAATAGTGTCGAAGCGCTTTGGGCTCCTTAAAAAGGGGTAGAAAAGCGCTATACAAGTACAACCATTTATCTTTTTTTTTTTTTTTAACATTTTTAAAAAGAATAAGAGACCTATTATACTGTAAAAATGTTGGTCTTAAAAATGTATGCATTTAGTTGTATTCAGTGTTAAAAAAATATTATATGGCTCTCAAGGAAATACATTTTGAAATATTTGGCTTTCATGGCTCTCTCAGCCAAAAATGTTCCCGACCCCTGCTCTATAACCTCACACACCTAATTGTTGATGGTGGTAATTAGTTGTTTCACTAAACGACACAAACAATGTGGGCTATTTATCATGCCATCATTGACAGAGAAGAAGAACAAGAAAAAAAAGAAAAAAAAACATCCACACTGCATCTAAAATCAGCACGATGTTTTCCTACCCTTCAAATCTGACTGAAAAATCCAGAATAAACATCAAGACAAGGCCTGGACTTCACAGCGGATGTTTTACATGCCACGCTAAGATATTCTTCGTTTTTTTTTTTCCCGCTGCTCTCAGGGATGAAAAAAAAGTGTCTGTGTAAAGCAAAACTGGAGTCTTTCATTAGTACACGCTGTGATGTTGTGTACCCAAGATGGACGCTAAATCCTACTTTTAATGTGGTCTCATCTAAGAATGACGGAAGGCACGTTGCGCCTCGGGGAGATGGTGTGTGTGAAGTGCAGTTGCTGTCAACGCGAGCGAGGTTGCAGCAGAGGTCAGCGTTACCTGGGCCCTCTGGGTATAGAACAGCTTTGTTTAATACTATGCTCAGATTACTATGAACAGGAGTCTCTGCTTGACGATCACTAAGTCTCACTCAAACCCACTGTTCAAATATCTTGCTAATTTGCAACACATACTTGGCTTGGGGCCACAATGCACGCTGCACATGTACAAACCCCGTTTCCGTATGAGTTGGGAAATTGTGTTAGATGTAAATATAAACGGAATACGATGATTTTGCAATCATTTTCAACCCATATTCAGTTGAATATGCTACAAAGACAACATATTTGATGTTCAAACGGATAAAAACATTTTTTTTTTTCAAATAATCATGAACTTTAGAATTCGATGCCAGCAACACGTGACAAAAAAGTTGGGAAAGGTGGCAATAAATACTGATAAAGTTGAGGAATGCTCATTGAACACTTATTGGAACATCCCACAGGTGTGCAGGCTAATTGGGAACAGGTGTGGTGCCGTGATTGGGTATAAAAACAGCTTCCCAAAAAATGCTCTGTCTTTCATAAGAAAGAGTGGGGCAAGGTACACTCCTTTGTCCACAAATGCGTGAGCAAAAAATCAAACAGTTTAAGAACAACGTTTTTAGAAGTGAAATTGCAAGAAATGTAGGGATTTCAACATCTAAAGTCCATAATATCATCAAAAGGTTAAGAGAATCTGGAGATTTCACTCCACGTAAGCGGCATGGCCGTAAACCAACATTGAATGACCGTGACCTTCGATCCCTCAGACCGCACTGTATCCAAAACCGACATCAATCTCTAAAGGATATCACCACATGGGCTCAGGAACACTTCAGAAAACCACTGTCACTAAATACAATTTGTTGCTACATCTGTAAGTGCAAGTTAAAGCTCTACTATGCAAAGCAAAAGCCATTTATCAACAACATCCAGAAACGCAGCCGGCTTCTCTGGGCCCGAGATCATCTAAGATGGACTGATGCAAAGGGGAAAAGTGTTCTGTGGTCTGACGAGTCCACATTTCAAATAGTTTTTGGAAATATTGGACATCATGTCATCCGGACCAAAGGGGAAGCGAACCATCCAGATTGTTATCGACGCAAAGTTCAAAAGCCAGCATCTGTGATGGTATGGGGGTGCATTAGTGCTCAAGGCATGGGTAACTTACACATTTGTTAAGGCACCATTAATACTGAAAAGTACGTACAGGTTTTGGAACAACATATGCTGCCGTCTTTTTCATGGCTGCCCCTGCTTATTTCAGCAAGATAATGCCAAGCCACATTTAGAACGTGTTACAACAACGTGGATACGTAAAAAAAGAGTGCAGGTACTTTCCTGGCCCGGACTGTTGAAGGACTGAAGCAAGTGATTAGGACACCTGATTCTGATAATTTGGATGGGTGGCCAAATACTTTTGGAAATATAGTGTATATAGGATAATTAAAATGTGTTGACTTTCTGATTACAATAGTAAAACATACTAATGAAAAAGGAAAGTTATTGCATTATTATCATCATTATTATAACTATATATTATGATTGCAATATTGCTTAAATTGGCCTAAAAAATGCTGACAATAATAATGTTTACAGGCAAAACATGTTATTTGCCCAAGCCTATAAATAACTGACTTGCTTTGACATTATGTAAAGAAAAATTAAAACACAAGAATAAAAGATTCCATGTTTAGATAGACACACCTTTTACCCTTGAAACGTCTGCTTGCCTACCAGCCTCAGTCAAATATGTTGTCATGGCAAAGAAAAAGTCACGCAGCTCCACACTGAACAATAGCAATAATGACATACACTGAGCGCCTGAACAAGCACTATCAAGTCTCCCGTGAATATGACACAGTTTGTCGCCAGCCCACCCACCGCCTCCCCGTCCTGACTCATAGGACTGTCGCCATGGTTGTTTCGAGTTCCTTGATGACGACTGCGTCGCTCTAATCTCCGAGCACGTTCATGCTATATATGTGAAGGCAAGTGAAAATAATCTATATACAAGAGACCCTAATGAGATCGCACATGTTCAACAATAGACCTCATACCTAAAGCGAGGGCTGAGTTGAATACTCGCCTTTGCAGCGATGGTGTGACATTTCCACGGCGAGGGCACATTTAGACACCTTTCACCGCTGTGGGGCAGAGGCTAAATATAATCCAGAGATGTTGAATTGATTTCACAATAAGATCTGCACCCGAGCCAGAGTTTAGTGCTTTCTGTTTTGGCTTGAAGACCTTCTCACCCGCTTTCCAGGGTGTTTTGACAGTGAGGGTGGAGAAACATGGAGCATGAATACCAGATATTTCTGTTGTCTGGGGAACAAACAAAAAAAAAATCAAGAAATGCCATGCAAGTTCTACATCTGCTATGTTTCAAATCTCCACTACAGGCTGGATATTAATTTGTTAAATTGTTTTGATGGCCACATTTCCAGAAAGTTAAAGGGTAACATTATCAGAATTTCAAAAGGGTTAAAAACAATAAAAATCAGTTCCCAGTGGCTTGTTGTATTTTTTTAAGTTTTTTTCTAAATTTTACCGGGCTCGGAGTATCCCTAAAAAAAGCTTTAAAGGGCTTGATTTTCGCTATTTGCGATGCGAGTATCCATTTGCCTGTGACATCATACAGTGCTGCCAATGTAAACAAACAATTGCGAATACTACAGCAAAATATAGCGACATTAACTCGGATTTCAGCGGCTTAAGCGATTCAACAGATTACGCATGTATTGAAACGGATGGTTGGAGTATGAAAGTATTGAAGAAGAAACTGAAGCTATTGAGCGAATAGCTATTGACGCTATTCATGGCCATAGCATGGCCGAATAGCTGCGTTAGCATCGCCGGTAAAATGTGCGGACCAAACGATCAGGACTTTCGCATCTTGTGACACTGGAGCAACTTAATTCCGTCGATTGGTGTTTTTTTCGCATTAAATGTGGGTGGAAGGAAACGTAATATAGTTGCAAATGCATCTGCAGGTTATCCATACATCTCTGTGCCATGTCTGCTTTAGCACCGCCGGTAAATAGCATGTTAGCGTCGATTAGCATAGTATGTTAGCATCGATTAGCTGGCAGTCACGCCGCAACCAAATATGTCTGATTAGCACATAAGTCAACATCAACAAAACTCACCTTTGTGATTTTGTTGAATTTATCATTGCAAATGCATCTGCAGGTTATCCATACATCTCTGTGCCATGTCTGTCATCGCCGGTAAAATGTGCAGACACTCTGGTACATTCAATGGGGGTCTGGCGGCAGACACTTTCGCATCTTCGGGCCAGTGGTGCAACTTGAATCCCTCCCCGTTAGTGTTGTTACACCCTCCGACAACACACCGACGAGGCATGATGTCTCCAAAGTTCCAAAAAATATTCGAAAAAACGGAAAATAACAGAGCTGAGACAATGTGTTGAAAATGGAAATGGCGGCTGTATTACCTCGGCGACGTCACATTCTCACGTCATCGCCTCTAAAGCGATAAACAGAAAGGCGTTTAATTCGCCAAAATTCACCCTTTTAGAGTTCGGAAATCGGTTAAAAAAATATATGGTCTTTTTTCTGTACCCATCCATCCATCCATCCATCATCTTCCGCTTATCCGAGGTCGGGTCACGGGGGCAACAGCCTAAGCAGGGAAACCCAGACTTCCCTCTCCCCAGCCACTTTGTCTAGCTCTTCCCGGGGGATCCCGAGGCGTTCCCAGGCCAGCCGGGAGACATAGTCTTCCCAACGTGTCCTGGGTCTTCCCCGTGGCCTCCTACCGGTTGGACGTGCCCTAAACACCTCCCTAGGGAGGCGTTCGGGTGGCTTCCTGACCAGATACCCGAACCACCTCATCTGGCTCCTCTCGATGTGAAGGAGCAGCGGTTTTACTTTGAGCTCCTCCCGGATGGCAGAGCTTCTCACCCTATCTCTAAGGGAGAGCCCCGCCACACGGCAGAGGAAACTCATTTCGGCCGCTTGTACCCGTGATCTTATCCTTTCGGTCATGACCCAAAGCTCATGACCATAGGTGAGGATGGGAACGTAGATCGACCGGTAAATTGAAAGCTTTCCCTTCCGGCTCAGCTCCTTCTTCCCCACAACGGATCGGTACAACGTCCACATTACTGAAGACGCCGCACCGATCCGCCTGTCGATCTCACGATCCACTCTTCCCTCACTCGTGAACAAGACTCCTAGGTACTTGAACTCCTCCACTTGGGGCAGGGTCTCCTCCCCAACCCGGATATGGCATTCCACCCTTTTCCGGGCGAGAACCATGGACTCGGACTTAGAGGTGCTGATTCTCATTCCGGTCGCTTCACACTCGGCTGCGAACCGATCCAGCGCGGGCTGAAGATTCCGGTCAGATGAAGCCATCAGGACCACATCATCTGCAAAAAGCAGAGACCTAATCCTGCGGTCACCAAACCGGAACCCCTCAACGCCTTGACTGCGCCTAGAAATTCTGTCCATAAAAGTTATGAACAGAATCTGTACCATCAAGGTATATATTGACGCTTGCATAGGTCTGGTGATAATGTTCCCCTTTAAGGACCAGGTGGCCGGGCGTCACCCTTTACTTTTAGTTTTATTTTGTATATTTTGGAAAATCAGCTTCCTCTATAGCAGGCGCCGGCAACCCGCGGCTCCGGAGCCGCATGAGGCTCTTTGATCACGCTGATGTGGCTCCAGCTGCTAAATCGCCGAACCCAACGATTATTCCGTGAGGTTTCCGGATTTTAGTGCCTCTCTCAGAAATCACCTGGGGATAACATTCTCCAATTTTCACCTGGACTTCAATACTGAGGGTGTGCAGTGATTGCAATGCCTTTAAACTCGCGCCCGCTTTTACATCACGCGATCTGCGTGTCGACTGGTCACATTTTATATTCAGCCTCTGTTAACACACAAAATTGACTGCAACACATACTTAGTCAACAGCCATACAGGTTACACTGAGGGTTGTAATATAAACAACTTTAACACTTGTACTAATATGCGCCACACTGTGAACCCACACCAAACAAGAATGATGAACATATTTTGGGAGAACATCGGCACTACAGTATGACACAACATAAACACAAAATAACAAATACCCAGAATCTAATGCATCCCTACTCTTCCGGGCTACATTGTACATCCCTGATAGCACCAAACCCCACCCACCTCAACCGACGCACGGAGGGGATGGGGGGATTTGGTGCTAGCGGGGGTGTATAATGTAGCCCGGAAGAGTAGGGATGCATGGGATTCTGGGTATTTGTTCTTTTGTGTTTATGTTGTGTTACAGTGCCGATGTTCTCCCAAAATGTGTTTGTCATTCTTGTTTGGTGTGGGTTCAGTTTGGCGCATATTATTAAGAGTGCTAAAGTTGTTTATATCACAACCCTCAGTGTAACCTTTGTGGCTGTTGAACAAGTATGGCTTGCAATCGTCCGCGTGTGTCTGCAGAAGCCTCATACGACATGTGACTAGGCTGGCAAGCTGATTGAACGTGTTGTAGAGGGCGCCAAAGGTAGCACCTTCATAGGATGCCCCTATTATTGTTAATCGAGGGAAATTCTGCAAATATTGGCGAGTATAGTTGATCTGACATTCGGTAGTCTCTTGGAATATTCGGGGGGGTTGGCAAGTGTGATGCTGTCAAGCGGCATTCATATAAAACTCGCGGGCCCCACTATCATTAAATTTTCATACTAAGGTGTGGGCCGCGTGTCCGAGACCCCTGGTTTCTACATAGCACAAAGTAAAAAAAAAACTGTATAAAATGTTATTTAATTTTAAATTTCAAAAGAGTTTTGTGGCTCCCATTGTTTTCTTTATTTTGTGAAATGGGTCAAAATGGCTCTGAGTTGTAAAGGTTGCCGACCCCTGCTCTATAGTAAACATTTGATTTTGGTCTATTTATTTCATCAGAGTGTACAGGAGAACTCTACTATATTTAAGGACTTGGTGTGAAAAAGCCAATCAAACATAATTTCTAAGATGACGTTTGATACAAATCCTTTATTTATTGAATCAACGATACTGAAATTCCACGACATAGTGAATTTGCAAACAGCTAAAATTATACACAAAGCAAACTATAACCTGCTACCCAAGAATATACAACAATCCTTCTCAAAAAAAGAGATGAATAATTTTAGAATTTTTTTTAATTTAAAACATTTGTACGCACTTACAACACTTAAGACCTTCAGTGTATCTGTTTGTGGAATTAAATTATGGAAAGGATTAAGTAAAGCAATCAAACAAGGAACTAATATGATCTACTTCAAGAAACTCTTCAAACTTAAAGTGTTTAGAACAGGGGTCTCAAACTCAATTTGCCTGGGGGCCACTGAATGCAGAGTCTGGGTGAGGCTGAGCCGCAAAAAATAATTTCTTAAAAAAAATTTTTTTAAATGTCTTTATTTTTATTTTCACCACAAAATAAAATCAAAATATAAATGAAAAAAATGAGAATTAAGAAATGTGAGGCAATGCAAATTAGAAAAAAAACAAAACAAAAAAAAAATGTTTGGATTGTAGCTGAGATAGACACCAGCGCCCGCCGCTACCCCAAAGGGAATAAGCGGTAAGAAATGGATGGATGGAAGGGTTTGAATTGGGCCAGGTTATCTGGGACTGTTATTACTGACAGACAGATGTCGTGGTGTGACTGCAGCCAGGCACATAAGAAAACCCTCATCTACATGGCAACGTCTCTGTCGCTTTCACTCATTTGCCGCTTTTCCACTAACGCAGGGGTAGGCAACGCAAAATGTTGAAAGAGCCATTTTGGACCCAAATAACCCAACGCTGTCAAGCACCATTTATATAAAACTTGCGGGCCGCACTAACATTAAACTTTCATATTAAGGTGGGTGCCACAAAATAAAGTCTCGCGGGCCGCAATTGGGACGCGGGCGGCGTGTCTGAGACCCCTGATCAAGTATGTCTTGCATTCACTTACTACGTTCACAAAATTCAAATACAACATGTGGCTGAACCGGCACGCTGTGTGTAAAGTTTGTAGAGGACGCCTCCACGGTGCCCCCTTAATATCGTTGTTTGAGTGAAATTCGGGAGAATGATTACCCTTGGAGGGGTACTGAAAACTGGGAGTTTCCCGGAAAAATTGAAGGTATGCAAGAATGACGCTGTAAAGCGGCATTCATATAAAACTCGCGGGCCACACCAACAATACATTTTCATATTAAGGGGCGGGCCGCAAAATAACGTCTCGCGGGCCGCAATTGGCCCGCGGGCCGCGTGTTTAGAATGTACAAAGAAGAAGAACTATGATAAACATTCTGAATGTATTTCATCCATCCATTCTTTCATTCTCAAAATAATCTTACTTATCTCATCATATGAAATATAACTTAATTCACCAATTATTATTTGATTTATTTATTTTTATTGTGATTACTAATGAAGTATATTGTGAATAAATTGAGAACAGGAAGTGAACAAAGGTTTTAGCAACTGTTATGTAAAAGAAAAGGGGTAGGATTAAATGAGCTCTGCTTCTTCCTACTCCTTTTCGAACATGTTGAAAATAGAAACTGGATATTGCGATGAATCATGCTGTATGCTCAAAACTCAAGACATCACTCTTTTTTTAAGAATCCACAATGTTTTTTAACTGAACTCCCAGGCCACCATTGAAGAAGAAGAAATGACCTAAAACAGAACCTTGAGGAACACCACTCGTTTATATAACTGAATAAGTTGAACTACTGTCTGCATCTGTTGAGTGGTGGTCGCAAGGTGATACGCGGATTGTTCTCCCAATGATGCAGCAGGAACTCCGGAGACAAAGGTGCAGGTGAGAAATGAAGTATTCCTATAAATCATTCAAAAACATACAAAAACTAACAAAAAAAAGCGTGCCTATGGTACGGGAAGCTAACGGAATAGCTCACAAGGAACACAAAGCATAAGCACAAGAGAAACGCAAAAATACAAAGCTTAGTTCAGTAATCCAGAGTAACACACGTAACCCTTGCATGAGAGCAAACAAAAGCACCGGACTGAGTCGGGCGAAAAGGCAGGACTAAATAGCTCTCTGATTAGTGTCCGGTAACAAATGAGCGTTCTGAACACTAATTAGAGACAGGTAAAAAAAATCAGCACTCATGACAACCAAGAATCACAAAACAGGGGTGCTGAAACAGAACTTAAACCCCTTCTTAACTGTCTATGCGACGTCAAGGCTTGGTTAGCCCAGAATTTTTTAATAATGAATGAGGGAAAAACGGAAATTTTAGTTTTTGGTCCGGCCCTCACTGACTTGGGACCATTGCAAAATGATGTGCGTCCCAAAGTCACCAGCCTTGGCGTCACTATAGACAGCGATTTTAAACTAGACAAACAAGTCAATGGCGTTTTAAAATCGTGTTTTTATCACCTTCGTCTTTTAGTAAAGGTTAAACCGTTTTTATCTTTTAACCTTTTTGAACAAGTCGTGCATGCTTTTATTTCAAGTCGCCTGGACTACTGCAATGCACTTTATGCCGGCATTAGCCAAAAAGCTCTCTCCCGGTTGCAGTTAGTCCAGAACGCGGCAGCACGACTTTTAACAGGGGCCAGGAAACGCCAGCATATAACCCCAATTCTTCAGAGTTTGCACTGGCTCCCTGTTCATTTTAGAATTGAATTTAAAACATTGCTGTTTGTTTTTAAATCTTTACATGGATTGGCACCTCAATATATCTCGGACCTTATCCAAATTTACATCCCTGCGCGCGCTCTGAGGTCCGAAAGCCACCTCCAGCTCGTGGTGCCCAAGACCAGACTTAAGACCAGGGGAGAAAGGGCCTTCTCTGTGATCGGCCCTAAGCTCTGGAACACTCTGCCCCTCCATGTTCAAACTGCTTCCACAGTGGAGTGTTTTAAGTCTCGTCTTAAGACCCACTTTTATTCTTTGGCTTTTAACACTACGTGAGTTGTGTGGTCCTCTGTTGTCCTCTCTGTTTTTTATACACTTTTATTTTTATTTTACTGTTTTAATTGATTTTACCCTTTAAAATAGTTTTTAATCATATTTGTTTTTTATATTGTTTTTATTGGTTTTATTATTATTCACTTTTTGTTTTATTCAGTCATTGGTGGAGCATAATATTGTTTTTAACATGGCTGTGCAGCACTTTGGAAACATTATTGTTGTTTAAATGTGCTATATAAATAAAGTGGATTGGATTGGATTGAATCAAAACCTAAATAAACGTAAACAAACTATGATCCGGGCAATGGATCATAAGAGCATCTGCAGTAAAACAATCTACAGCAACACCTTAGTTAAATTTTTATTTTTTTTATTGTAATGTGCTTTTTGTAACTGCCAAAAAGGAGGACTTCAAGTAGTGCCCTGAGGAACGCCTCAGTTGTGTAAATAACAAGTTTGGACCCTAAAGCCTTTTTATAGACATGCATGCTGGTTCTAGCTATTGGGCTGTTTCTAGTTTTATATTTTTTTTATTATCTTTTTTACTATTATTATTATTACTATTTTTTTACACTGTAGCACTTTGAGGTTGTTTGCTCAACGTAAAGTGTTTTTTTTTTTACAAATAAACCTATTATTATCATTATTATTATTAGTGTTCTGTGTTGGCTTGCATGGTGAAAATGCCAATGCAAGGATCTGCAAATGTGTTCCCAGTGGTCCAAGTTCCTCTATACCACAGGAGCACTCTGGTGCTTTAGGAATTTGCTGTAAAAATGTTTGTCTCCCAAGTTTTGAACTGAACTCGGGGGGGTCGGTAAGGTGTCATTCCCTGAATAGCCCTTCTGAATGGCCTCTTTGTAAGAAGTACACATTAGCGCTTCTTGGAGCTACAACCTCAGTGTAAACAAATTAACAATATAACAGCTACATATACACACAACAGTGTGAGTTCATTAGGGTTTACAACAAGCACTTATAAACGGCCTATATCCCAGCATATTTTGGAAAACACACCACTGTGGGATCTCAGACATTGATACTAAAAAATACTATGGAATGACTGCCAGTTGAATATCCTTGCTTCTCACTGCCTGTCTCGTCTCAATCATTGCCAAATATGCGGCATATACAAATTACAGGATTCTAAACCAGCAGGCACAAGACATTAAAGGGGGACATTATCACAATTTCAAAAGGGTTAAAAACGATAAAAATCAGTTCCCAGTGGCTTGTTGTATTTTTTGAAGTTTTTTTCAAAATTTTACCGGTCCCGCCATAGCATGGCTGCCTTATTAGCATCGCCGGTAAAATGTGTGGAACAAACTATCAGGACTTTCGCATCTTGTGACACTGGAGCAACTTAAATCCGTCGATTGGTAAGTGTTTTTTTCGCATTAAATGTGGGTGGAAGGAAACGTAATATAGTTGCAAATGCATCTGCAGGTTATCCATACATCTCTGTACCATAAAAACAATAAAAATCAGTTCCCAGTGGCTTGTTGTATTTTTTGAAGTTTTTTTCAAAATGTTACCGGTCCCGGAATATCCCTAAATAAAGCTTTAAAGTGCCTTATTTTCGCTATCTTCGAAACCACTATCCATTTCCCTGTGACGTCATACAGGGCTGCCAATACAAACAACATGGCGGTTACCACAGCAAGATATAGCGACATTAGCTCGGATTCAGACTCGGATTTCAGCGGTTTAAACGATTCAACAGATTACGCATGTATTGAAACATATGGTCGGAGTATGGAGGCAGATAGCTAAAAGGAAATTGAAGAAGAAACTGAAGCTATTGAGCGAATAGCTATTGACGCTATTCGGCCATAGCGTGGGTGTACCTAATGATGTGGCCCATAGCATGGCTGCCTTTTTAGCATCGCCGGTAAAATGTGCAGACCAAACGATCAGGACTTTCGCATCTTGTGACACTGGAGCAACTTAAATCCGTCGATTGGTAAGTGTTTGTTTCGCATTAGGGACGGCGTGGCGCAGTGGGAGAGTGGCCGTGCGCAACCCGAGGGTCCCTGGTTCAAATCCCACCTAGTACCAACCTCGTCACGTCCGTTGTGTCCTGAGCAAGACACTTCACCCTTGCTCCTGATGGGTGCTGGTTGGCGCCTTGCATGGCAGCTCCCTCCATCAGTGTGTGAATGTGTGTGTGAATGGGTAAAATGTTGAAGTAATGTCAAAGCGCTTTGAGTACCTTGAAGGTAGAAAAGCGCTATACAAGTACAACCCATTTATTAAATGTGGGTATCTAGTTTCAAATGTACATACAGCGAGCGTAAATAGCATGTTAGCATCTGTTAGCGTAGCATGTTAGCATCGATTAGCTGGCAGTCATGCCGTGATTAAATATGTCTGATTAGCACATGAGTCAACAACATCAACAAAACTCACCTTTGTGATTTCGTTGACTTAATCGTTGCAAATGCATCTGCAGGTTATCCATACATCTCTGTGCCATGTCTGTCTTAGCATCGCCGGTAAAATGTGAAGACACTCTGGTACATTCAATGGGGGTCTGGCGGCAGATTTCTTGCCAGTGGTGCAACTTGAATCCCTCCCTGTTAGTGTTGTTACACCCTCCGACAACACACCGACGAGGCATGACGTCTCCAAGGTTCCAAAAAATAGTCGAAAAAACGGAAAATAACAGAGCTTAGACCCGGTGTTTGTAATGTGAAAATGAACATGGCGGGTGTGTTACCTCGGTGACGTCACGTTCTGACGTCATCGCTAAAAGACCGATAAACAGAAAGGCGTTTAATTTGCCAAAATTCACCCATTTAGAGTTCGGAAATCGGTTAAAAAAATACATGGTCTTTTTTCTGCAACATCAAGGTATATATTGACGCTTGCATAGGTTTGGTGATAATGTTCCCCTTTAATAATGTTGACAAAAATAATAGAATAGCTCGGTTGGTAGAGTGGCCGTGCCAGCAACTTGAGGGTTGCAGGTTCGATCCCCGCTTCCGCCATCCAAGATACTGCCGTTGTGTCCCTGGGCAAGACCCTATACCCACCTGCTCCCAGTGCCACCCACATTGGTTTAAATGTAACTTAGATATTGGGTTTCACTATATAAAGCGCTTTGAGTCACTAGAGAAAAAGTGCTATATAAATATATTTCACTTCACTTCAAATCACACAATATGTTACTGCATATGTCAGACTAATTAGGAGACTTTGTTTGTTTACTTACTACAAAAAGACAAGATGTCTAGAATGTTCACTATTTTATTTAAGCACAAACTTGCAATAAGAAATATATTTTAAATGTACCGTAAGATTTTTTTGTTAAAATAAAGACAAGAATGCATTGTTTTGGGGGTCCCCCTTTTTTTAGAAAAATACTGAAAAGCATCTAAATACAATTTGATACAGATACCATTATATTAATTTTGGGACAACACTACGCTAGACATTAACTCTCCGTTTACAAACACAACAATTTTTCAACGCTGTTTCAAATTCAGTTTTAAAAGGATATGTATGTATAATTAACGCTGTATCAATGTCTTGTTTCTGCTGGAAAAAAAAGGCTTATTTTATTGATTGTTACAGGGAGCTGATTTTATATGAGGCCAGATAGTTGCAGATAAATCCCGAGAGAGCATGATTGCACAGAAAATATGTTTCTCACCACTCCGCAATGCCAAAAAACAAACTGCATGTATCTCTTTGTTAGTCCCCCAAGAACAACCATTGATTGACTCCATTGCTGTGCGTAGGCAATCAAGCTGAGCAGATTTGATTAGAAGTTTCAGGGAAGCAATTCTGACTTTGACTTTAGTTTTTGTAAAACACATACGCGGAGAGTTCCACACATTGTCCGTCATCTGACCGGATTCCGTGCCAGGCGCAGCAAAGGCTGATGGGAAAGTGAAAATGCGCCTGGAGGTGTGGCTTCACACCCTCGGGCTGTATTGTGCTCTCAAACAACATGGCCTCCAGTCACAGGATAACTCAAAACAAGGCTTGTCAATTTTGCAGGCGTTGTAGGAGGTCAAACCATCATATCCAGGGACTCCCCAGCGACACAACCAACGTTTTATCCCTAACTGGCCCTTTCAAGCCTGCTGAGACGCTGGTTTTCTTGGTAAATATTGGAACTCCTTCCTAAAACTACCCCATACTAACTTCTAGTAAAAAAAATACAATACGGGTGGTTGTTAACCCTTGTGCAGGCCGAGACAGGAAGAGGACAGAGTGTAGGTACACAGAACATCCGAGGGTCAAATGTGCGAGAAAATGAGAGCAGACAGTGTTGACAAACAATGTTGCAACCTTGTGTAGGAACCGCAGGTGCAGAAAACACAAAAGAAAAATCCCTGGGGGATGCAGAAACTGGCAGAGAAATCTTCCGTGCAAAATTCATATTGTTGTTACTCAGCCAGCGTTCGTGGGTCCGATAGACCCATTGGAATTTGTGGCTTTTAACGCCTCACAATCAAACACTTTTATGTTAAAATACTGAACGGATGTTTACCTTATCCCAATAAACATCTGTTCAGTATTTTAACATAAAAGTGTTTGATTGTGAGCCACAAAATGCAACGGATCCATCAGGCCCACAAACGCTGGCTGAACAGTTGTTAAAATACTGAACCGATGTTTATTGGGATAAGGTAAACATCCGTTCAGTATTTTAACATAAAAGTGTTTGATTGTGAGGCATTAAAAGCCACAAAATACAACGGGTCCATCAGACCCACAAACACTGGCTGAGTAACAACAATATGAATTTTGCACGGAAAATTTCTCTGCCAGTTTCTGCATCCCCCAGGGATTTTTCTTTTGTGTTTTCTGCACCTGCGGTTCCTACACAAGGTTGCAACATTGTTTGTCAACACTGTCTGCTCTCATTTTCTCGCACATTTGACCCTCGGATGTTCTGTGTACCTACACTCTGTCCTCTTCCTGTCTCGGCCTGCTTAGTGTGTGTCTGTGCGTGTGTGTGTGTGTAAGGTACACAGAACATCGATTTCCACACTTCTATTAGCCCTCGGTCCAGCGGACCTGGTCGTCTTATACGTAATAGAAATGTGTAGGGGGGTGTATGGTGTGTGGTCATTAAATATGTATTCTGGTATATGTTCTTCACAGAAAATGAGCCAAAGTCAGTGAGTCTCAGTTTGAAAAATTAATTGTATCATTTGTATTTTAATAAAAAAATCACAATAGGTTTCACAGACCCGAACACCAAATAAATCATAGAAGAAATGACAATCAGTAATTGCTGAAACATGAAGAGGTGGGCTTAAATTAGCTGTGCTTCTTCCTACTCATGTTGAATTGTGCACGTATAAACGTGATGAAGAGTTGAGTAAGTACCTCAGATTCTGTAATCTGTTCCAAAAGATAAGTCAAAAACCTAAGCATGTTTTCCCAGAAGAAATATTCCAATTTGCCCCTTCCGGACGCCCAGAAATTTTAACAAAAACATGATTTTTCAGGAATAATTATGGTTTCACTTGCAGGAAACGATTTGAAAAAGATATAGTTTAAAAATTAAAAGCACATTCAACATTTATTAAAGACATGATGGGTTTTATTATTAGCATGTCCTGGAATTCACCAGTAACTTTGAAACTCGTGGTTGGAAGGTTTTGCTTTCTAAAATAAAAAATAAAAAAGCTTTGTTTGGGCGCTTGATTTGCCAAACTTACAAGTAGTTTGCTACATTTGGCCGCATTTCATGGTTAGAGTGTCCGCCTTGCGATCAGTAGGTCATGAGTTCAAACCCCGGCCGAGTCATACCAAAGACTATAAAAATGGGACCCATTACCTCCCTGCTTGGCACTGAGCGTCAAGGGTTGGAATTGGGGGTTAAATCTCCAAAATGACTCCCGGGCGTGGCCACCACTGCTGCTCACTGCTCTGTACTTCCTTGCTGCATTGTTTCTTCATTTGAACCCTGCGACCTATACAACGGTGCAGCTAATTTATGGATTTCGTCTTTACTTTTGACCATATTTTTTATTCAACATAGTTCTGGACACCGACAGACAATGAAAAGGTATGTTGCTGGTTGTGCCACAGTGTCATATTTTTGAATGAGTTTGCTCACTGTCGGCGCTGCGGGATGAAAATGTTTTGTGCCTTAAACCGGAAGTATAAGTCCTGTATTAACTACTATTCGTCCATAGCGTTTCTGCTTGAAAAGATAATTCATTCATCACTCAATGCTACGTTCTGTAAGTTTTACAAAATTACAAACAAATCATACCTACTAAATAGTCCAATGTATTATGTGTTTCAATGCATAGTTGTACGTGCTATCATTGTGTAATCAAGCATTAGCGAGTATTCTAAGACGTTTACAAGTGACTTTAATCGGTATTATTAACTTACATTAACTTGGCATTTTTGTGAATAGTTACAGTTTCTGAAATTCACCAAATGTCACCGTGGAGTTATCAAGTCGTTTAGCTAATATAAGAGCTAGCTACCACGGCTACTGGGTCTATGGCGATGAGTTCTGTTTTGTTTAATCAGCTGTTTTGCTGCCGTGTTACAGACCCCATTTGGAAACAGTTAGTTATTTCAATAAATATTTACAAAATCTTTCATACCAGTATGTATATGTGGCTTATAATCCGGTGCGGCTAATATACAGCATGTCAAAATGTTTTTCTTCTAAAATGCGAAGTGAATTATATTTATATAGCGCTTTTCTCTAACGACTCAATGTCTACATTACATTTAAACCAGTGTGGGTGGCACTTGGAGAAGGTGGGTAAAGCGTCTTGCACAAGGATACACCGGCAGTGACTACGATGGCGGAAGCGGGGATCGAACCTGGAACCCTCAAGCTGCTGGCACGGCTACTCTACCAACCGAGCTATACCGCCCCAAATGTAGTAAGTTCGGTTTGATTACCGATGCACTCTATAGCTCGGGAAGTAAATGTATTTTTATCTACACTTTGTCTGCCATCTCTGCGTCCTGGGGTCCAGACTACGACCAGACGGTAACAATCATGCTTATACTTGGAGCCAATGAACCTGGTTGGATTGTTGTTAGGCCCTTTGTCCTGAAAACACCGGAGCTAATTTAGCACCAAACCCCCATAAGCCGCCTCTCTCCTCTCCGCCCCGCCGTTTCTTCCGACTAAACTGAGCGAACTGTGCTAATCGGAGGGAAGAGGCGACCAAAGCTACTGCTAATCCATTCTGGAATTACGGCGAAGAACAAATTAAGAAACTTCAACTCATTATCGCAGCTTTAATTCGCCGGCCCCTCCTGGCGTAATCCCTAAAGTCAGCCTCTCCAGTTAATTATACCCACGTCCCGGATGAGAGGCTATTTATTGTGTTTTGCACTGCTGTTTGTGTGTTGGGCGTGCGTGTGGATGATGTGTTTTGCTGCTGAGCTGTTTACTCCAAGCGGCGGTTGGGGCTAAAATTGGTTATGCAAGAATATGGATAAGGCTTTTCCATTGTATGCCGTAAAGTGATTACTCCACTTTAGAGTAGTCACTGTACAGCTTGTATAGCAGTGTAAACTTACCATGCCTCTGAAAAATAGGTTAGTTTCATCATCTTGAAGGTTTGTTAGGTTTGGAATTCATGTTTCGATTAATGAACCGCAGCTCCCCATACCGGCGGCAATCATGCAGCCTCGAACACTACCACCACCTTGCTTGACTGGAGGCAACACACAGTTACATTGCTACTAACTTGTGTTATTTCGACATGAATGGCTATGTGGGACTCGAGTACACTATATTGCCAAAAGTATTTGGCCACCTGCCTTGACTCACATATGAATTTAAAGTGCCATCCCAGTCCTATCCTGGAACATTCAAAGTTGCCTTACACGTCTCCTGAAAAAATAACCCCACACCATAATTCCTCCTCCACCAAATTTCACACTCAACACAATGCAGTCCGAAATGTACCGTTTTTCCAGGCAACCTCCAAACCCAGACTCGTCCATCAGATTGCCAGATGGAAAACTGTATTTGATCACTCCAGAGAACACGTCGCCACTGCTCTAGAGTCCAGTGGCAGCGTGCTTTACACCAGTGGTCCCCAACATTTTTGTATCCACGGCCCGGTCAACGCTTAATAATTTGTCCCTGTCCTTTTTTTTTTTTTTTTTTGTTTTTTTTCCTTTGTCATGAAAAAGGGACGTTTTTGTCATGAACAAGGGAGGTTTTTGTGGTTGGTGCACTAATTGTAAGTGTATATTGTGTTTGTTATGTTGATTTAATAAAAAATAAATACAAATGTTTTTTGTTTTTTTTTTAATAAAAATTTATAAAAAAATTCTTCTGCGGCCCGGTACCAATCGGGCCACGGACCGGTGGTTGGGGACCACTGCTTTACACCACTCCATGTGACGATTTGCAATGATCTTGGCGATGTATGGCTTAGATACAGCCGCTCGGCCATAGAAACCAATTCCATGAAGCTCTCTGCGTACTGTAGGTGGGCTAATTGGAAGGTCACATGAAGTTTGGAGCTCTGGGTCAACTGACTGTGCAGAAAGTCTTTGCACTAAGTGCTTCAGCATCCACCGCTACTCTCGGTCAGTTTACGTGGCCTACCACTTGGTGGCTGAGTTGCTGTTGTTCCCAAACTCTTCCATTTTCTTGTAGTAAAGCCGACAGTTGACTTTGGAATATTTAGGAGCGAGAACATTTCACGACTGGATTTGTTCCACGCTGGAAACCACTGAGATCCTGGTAGCGGCCCATTTTTTCACAAATGTGTGTAGAAACAGTATCCATGCCTAAGTGCTTGATTTCATACACCTGTGGCCAGGCCAAGTGATTAGGACACCTGATTCTGATTATTTGGATGGGTGGCCAAATACTTTTGGCAATATAGTGTATTTCCGCGTTTACTTTCTGTTATACTGCCTTAGAAACCCTTACCACATGCAGCGGTATGCAATATAATTCTTAGGTTTATTTTCCTGATGCAGGCTATTTTGAGCGAGTGGCAATTTTCCGCCGTCTGTGATGAAGACAAAGATGAAGACAAAGTCGGAGGAATCAGACAGTTTAAAAAAAAGTCACCTTTGCCGTGATGCACACTAAATGATTTACGGGGCTTTGGCAATTCCTCTCAGCTCGGAGAATTGATATAGACAAACTTATGATGCTGTCCCTTTTTTTCATGAGGGAAGCAGAGAAGCATAAAATGAGATTTGGCACTTGTGTGAAAGTGCTTTCAGGTTCAGGAAGGAACACCTGAAATGTGTGCGACAACGCGTGCTTGTCTTCCAGTGCATTCAAATAAATGAAGTCCCTGATAGCTGCATTTCATCCCACACTTCCATTATAAGTACCTCTGGATGACTCTTCGCCAGCAATTGGACAAATACACTTTGTGGACCCTTGTTGCTTGTCGAGACTCGAGTGCTGCCAATCACACAATGGTTTCTATCAAAAGCTGAGAAAAAAAAAAACTTTTTTTATTTATTTTTAATTTCTAATACTCGGGGTGTAACGATATACAGTAGGGAAGGGATTCATATAGCCGCATTCCTGGGTGGATCTCGCATAAGAGGAAGAGTGGAGCTTAATCATTTTGCAATGCAGTCTGCTGAAAATGATGGGAAATGCCACTCTATCTCTGTGGTCAAAGCTGGAATTGCCACAAAACACATTAAGATTGTCCACACCCTACTGCCCTCTAGCAGCTAAAGTGGATAGTGCACCCTCTGGATTCGTCGAGTTTGATGTTTCATGTAAACTGTAATGAATGGGGACATATAAATACTCTAAAAAACACACACACATATATTATATAAATATATATATATATATATATATATATATATATATATATATATATATATATACACACACATACAGTGGGGGAAAAAAGTATTTAGTCAGCCACCGATTGTGCAAGTTCTCCCACTTAAAATGATGACAGAGGTCTGTAATTTTCATCATAGGTACACTTCAACTGTGAGATACAGAATGTGAAAAAAAAAAAATCCAAGATCTCACATTGTAGGAATTTTAAAGAATTTATTTGTAAATTATGGTGGAAATAAGTATTTGGTCAACCATTCAAAGCTCTCAGTGATGGAAAGAGGTTTTGGCTCAAAATCTCACGATACATGGCCCCATTCATTCTTTCATTAACACGGATCAATCGTCCTGTCCCCTTAGCAGAAAAACAGCCCCAAAGCTTGCTGTTTCCACCCCCATGGTTCACAGTAGGTATGGTGTTCTTGAGATGCAACTCAGTATTCTTCTTCTTCCAAACAAGACGAGTTGAGTTTATACCAAAATGGATACATGGAAGATACAGCAGAGAATTGGGAGAATGTCATGTGGTCAGATGAAACCAAAATAGAACTTTTTTGTACAAACTCAACTTGTCGTGTTTGGAGGAAGAAGAATACTGAGTTGCATCCCAAGAACACCATACCTACTGTGAAGCATGGGGGTGGAACCATCATGCATTGGGGCTGTTTTTCTGCTAAGGGTACAGGAGGATTGATCCGTGTTAAGGAAAGAATGAATGGGGCCATGTATCGTGAGATTTTGAGCCAAAACTTCCTTCCGTCAGTGAGAGCTTTGAATGGATGACCAAATACTTATTTTCCACCCTAATTTACAAATAAATTCTTTAAAATTCCTGCAATGTGAATTCCTGGATTTCTTTTTTCCACATTCTGTCTCTCACAGTTGAAGTGTACCTACGATGAAAATTACAGACCTCTGTCATCATTTTAAGTGGGAGAACTTGCACAATCGGTGGCTGACTAAATACTTTTTTGCCCCACTGTATATAACGTTCAGTTTTTCATATTCAGAATGTTTTTTTCGGTATTGTGGATGGATTTTTATATCTCATGTGCACAGTACATTTTAATTTCAGCAGCAGGGGTTTTTCACCAAATATTACTAATAAAAGCATGTTTTATAAAACAAATGATTTAATGTGATATTTTATAACTTTTGATGAGAAATAGAGTCATTTCTCTGAATAGCACTGACTTGTAATTCCAATTCAACATCAGGTAAGGTGAATTCATCCATCCATCCATTTTCTACCGCTTATTCCCTTTCGGGGTCGCCGGGGGCGCTGGCGCCTATCTCAGCTACAATCGGGCGGAAGGCAGGGTACACCCTGGACAAGTCGCCACCTCATCGCAGGGCCAACACAGATAGACAGACAACATTCACACTCACATTCACACACTAGGGCCAATTTAGTGTTGCCAATCAACCTATCCCCAGGTGCATGTCTTTGGAGGTGGGAGGAAGCCGGAGTACCCGGAGGGAACCCACGCATTCACGGGGAGAACATGCAAATTCCACACAGAAAGATCCCGAGCCTGGATTTGAACCCAGGACTGCAGGAACTTCGTATTGTGAGGCAGACGCACTAACCCCTCTGCCACCGTGAAGCCCCCAAGGTGGATTCAATTCAAGTAAATGAATAATGTCATGTCTACATTTGTCAAAGTCCAGGAACATTTGTCCTCTCTGGTGAAATACATGCAAGGAGTCAGCAATTTTTTTTTTTTTTTATAAAGAACCCTGACCTTAAAACCGAGGTACGTGCTAACCACTAATAACAACCACTAATTGCCAGTATCTGATGTGTCCACCATCATTGAAGAGGATTTCAATGGTTCTTACTACCTATGTGGATAGAGTCACATTGAACCACTTTGTCATTAAATGGGTGATAAAACGGCCAGAAGAGAGGCTTTCGTCATTTGGAATATGGGTAAGTGGCGGTGGAGTATCAAGCAGAACGAATAGCCGCATGAAAGGATACAGGGATGGACGGACAGCGTTTAGAACCACTTTATGGGCTTCACTTAAGGGGCCCGATATTGAAGCCCTTATAATGCCTGTTTCACCTTTTGTTTTAGCGGCATTTTTGGCCGTTTGCAAGCTCCACCTAAGTAATTAACCCAGCACATTGTGGACTGACAGGACAGAATCTCGTGTCCGCCCCGCCCTCGCCACGCTGCGAGAACATTGATTTGTGGGCCACAGGAGGTTAGCGTGGGGGCCACTCGCCATAGATCTCCCATCAGGCTAATGAGGCTTGGCGTGACAGATTTGGTGATTAGGTGAACAGAGCATACTGCTTGTGGCGTGTTCTGTCACTGAGCAATACGTATGAGTGTCCCCCAGCAGAGCGCCACTGTCCTCCTTTAGGATCTTGTTAAAAATAGAAATAAAATAAAAACCGTCGGTTTTGACAAGTCGCCCACTTTTTTGGAGAGTGCAGATTATGAAAAAACCTGACAAAGTTGCCTTTATGATAGAGACTGTTAGAATAATTATGTATTTATTATCATCATAACTTTATGCTTAAGGGTCGTTACTATAAGGGAGGGGTCACCAACCTTTTTTGAAACCAAGAGCTACTGTACTTCTTGGGTACTGATTAATGCGAAGGGCTCCCAGTTTGATACGCACTTAAATAAATTGCCAAAAATAGCCAATTTGCTCAATTTACCTTTAATAAATAAATATATACATACATACATACATACAAACATATACATATACATATATATATACATATAAATATATATATATATATATATATATATATATATATATATATATATATATATATATATATATATATATATATATATATATATATATATATATATATATTTATAAATGTGTATTTCTGTCTGTCATTCCGTCGTACATTTTTTTTCCTTTTATGAAAGTTTTTTTCTGTGGAGAATAAATGATGAAAAAAACACTTAATTGAACAGTTTAAAAAAGGAGAAAACAGGAAAAAAAAATAAAATTCAATTTTGAAACATAATTTATCTTCAATTTCGACACTTTGAAATTCAAAATTCAACCGAAAAAAAGAAGAGAGAAACTAGCTAATTCGAATCTTTTTGAAAAAATTCAAAAAATAATTTATGGAACATCATTAGTAATTTTTCCTGATTAAGATTAATTTTAGAATTTTGATGACATGTTTTAAATAGGTTAAAATCCAATATGCACGTTGTTAGAATGTATAACAAATTGGACCAAGCTTTATTTCTAACAAAGACAAATCATTATTTCTTTTAGATTTTCCAGAACAAAAAATTTCAAAGAAATTCAAAAGACTTTAAAATAAGATTTAAATTTGATTCTACAGATTTTCTAGATTTGCCAGAATATTTTTTTTTTTTAATTTTAATCATAATAAATTTGAAGAAATATTTCACAAATATTCGTTGTCGAAAAAACAGAAGCTAAAATGAAGAATTAAATTAAAATGCATTTATTTTTCTCTACAATAAAACATTTGATTTACTTTAACATTGATTTAAATTTCCAGGAAAAAGAGGAAGGAATTTAAAAGGTAAAAAGGTATGTGTTTAAAAATCCTAAAATAATTTTTAAGATTGTATTTTTCTCTAAAATTGTCTTTCTGAAAGTTATAAGAAGCAAAGTATGAAAGTAAAATGTATTTAAACAAGTGAAGACCAAGTCTTTAAAATATTTTCTCGAATTTTCAAGTTCTATTTGAATTTTGTCTCTCTTAGAATTAAAAATGTCGAGCAAAGCGTGACCAGCTTGCAAGTAAATGCATTACATTTTAAAAATAGAGGCAGCTCACTGGTAAGTGCTGCTATTTGAGCTATTTTTAGAACAGGCCAGCCGGCTACTCATCTGGTCCTTACGGGCGACCTGGTGCCCGCGGGCACAGCGTTGGTGACCTCTGCTATAAGGTATTGTCAATTTGTGTTGAAGTGGTATTTCTGTATTTTTGCAGAGCTAGCAATCCAAGAGATTTCTAGCCTCTTTTCATCAGTATTTTGTCCAGACTCGGCCTGCTGACTGCCAAGTTTGAACATTGGGTACCGGGACCAGACAAAGCGGACTGGGTGATGGCACAAGAACTCAATCTGCTGATGGCCAAGGCCGAACACCACCGTGATGCAGACAGAGCAGATACACGGCGATATGGCCTGCGTCACCTACTTTTTATTTATTCTATAATCATATATTGTGTCTAAGTGGAGTTGTCGAGTCTACCCCCCTTCCCTTAGCGACAGTGATGTAATAGGTACTTTCCTAATAAATAGAGGAGGCACGCGGGCTTTTTTTTTTAAAACGTAGTTTGGATCTGTAATGAAAGTACAGCCAAAACACATGTCTCCTTATGAGCTCTATTTAATTCTGTCTCTGCATGATTCCTTGCTTCTTGTCTGATTAATAGATGTCATCAGTGTTTGAACCTGACAAGACATAATAAACGCCTCTAATGCTGGCAACATTGGCACTTGTTTCATAGTTTTGCACCTACAAAATTTGTCTATAGATAAAATTACCCCCATTCACTGATTTTAGGCTTGTTTTATAACAAATGTCAACACATTTTTTAACCCCCTCTTTTAGCTCTAAAATGTGGGCGAGCCTGTGGACATCACCTACAAAAGATTGAAAGAATGTCATATTCTGTGTTTTGGTAGATACAGTTGGAAGAGGATTCATTTGGCCCCATTTGTTGCTGTTTACCTGACACATGAAACGTGACAAATTGGGGTAATGTTGGGATGTATTAAGTTGGGAAAAAATAATGATCATGAAGGATGAAGTGATTAAGAAATGTTTAGTATATGTATATATGTTTAGAATAGGCCGTGCAAATAATCACATCCTCCAAGTTCTAGTTGGAACTGGGTCCAATTTCAAAGACACGCACATTCACTCTTATCGTCCACATCCTTGCTACTGTTGATTGATTGATTGATTGATTGATTGATTGATACTTTTATTAGTAGATTGCACAGTACATATTCCGTACAATTGACCACTAAATGGTAACACCCGAATACGTTTTTCAACTTGTTTAAGTCGGGGTCCAATGTGATGTGGCTTCTTTGCCAAGGTCTAAAGGACAACACCAAATATAAAGTCTGATTCCAGAAACGAGAAGGCAGAGAAAGATTCCACGCCTGGAAGCAGACACCTCATTGCATATTCATACATTGTGGTGTATATTGTAAGAGGGCAAGGGGGAGGGCACGTCCGGACCACCTTGTGTAAGTGAAGTGAAGTGAATTATATTTATATAGCGCTTTTTCTCTGGTGACTCAAAGCGCTTTACATAGTAAAACCCAATATCTAAGTTACATTTAAACCAGTGTGGGTGGCACTGGGTGCAGGTGGGTAAAGTGTCTTGCCCAAGGACACAACGCCAGTGATTAGGATGGCGGAAGCGGGGATCGAACCTGGAATCCTCAAGTTGCTGGCACGGCCACTCTACCAACCGAGCTATACTGCCCCGTGTAAGTCGCCTGAGTTAGCGCTCAGACAAATTGTTTCAGAATATTATCCAATAGGGAATAAATACTTTTGATTTCAAGCTTATGCATCGTGTCCTCTTAACATCTTCTGGCTCCAGATTAAACAAATACGTCGACGGTTGCAATATCCACCTTAGCTGCCACATGGCAGTAGTGTTGAATATCTTAAAATGTAATTGGTGCCAATTCCAACTTTGACCACAAGGTCAATTGCTCTATAGAGGGGCACTTTCCATCATTTTCAGCAGACTGCATTGCAAAATTATTAACCCCCGCCCCACCACCACCTTCTTCTTTTGCCAGATCCACGCAGGAATAGAGCCATATGAATACCTGCCCAACTGTGTTTTTGCATATAATTTGAAGGAATTATCGGCATAACTCGGTTGGTAGAGTGGCCGTGCCAGCAACTTCAGGTTTCCAGGTTCGATCCCCGCTTCCACCATCCTAGTCAGTGCCGTTGTATCCTTGAGCAAGACACTTTATCCACCTGCACCCAGCGCCACCCACACTGGTTTAATTGTAACTTAGATATTGGGTTTCACTACGTAAAGCGCTTTGAGTCGCAAGAGAAAAGCGCTATATAAATATAATTCACTTCTCTTCATTATGGCTGCCAGATGCATTGTTACAGGTTGTAGCAATACAACTAAGGAATGGGTTATACATTTAAAAAAATGCTGAGGAAAGTATGCACCTCGCCACCTAAAATGGGATGAGACAATTGAGAGGAGTGTAATTTGCAGAGGTCAATTTCTTTGGTCAAAGTTTAGATCCCAAAAAAATATAAACACTCAATCCAAATGCAATCCTGAAAATCAGGAGCACCCATGAGAGGAGACAGACTGAGTGAGAGCCGATCATTAAAACAAAAAAAAAGTATTATATTTAGTGTCCTCTTCTACTGATGTTTTCTTCAAGATGCCTAAAGAAATGCTGAACCAGACTTTGGTGTCTCTAGAGGAGGAGATGGAAGAGCAGGGAAGTCTGGGAATGGCGATTTTTTACTACCGTGGGATCACACTCCTCAGCCTTCCCGGTAAGGTTTATTCAGGTGTACTGGAAAGGAGGCTACGCCGGACAGTCGAACCTCGGATTCAGGAGGAACAGTGTAATTTTCGTCCTGGTCGTGAAACTGTGGACCAGCTCTATATTCTCCGCAGGGTTCTTGAGGGTGCATGGGAGTTTGCCCAACTAGTCTACATGTGCTTTGTGGACTTGGAGAAGGCCTTCGACCATGTCCCTCGGGAAGTCCTGTGGGGAGTGCTCAGAGAGTATGGGGTATCGGACTGTCTTATTGTGGCGGTCCGCTCCCTGTACGATCAGTGCCAGAGCTTGGTCCGCATTGCTGGCAGTAAGTCGAACACATTTCCAGTGAGGGTTGGACTCCGCCAAGGCTGTCCTTTTTCACCGATTCTGTTCATAACTTTTATGGACAGAATTTCTAGGCGCAGTCAAGGCGTTGAGGGGTTCCGGTTTGGTGGCCGCAGGATTAGGTCTCTGCTTTTTGCAGATGATGTGGTCCTGATGGCTTCATCAGGCCAGGATCTTCAGCTCTCAGTGGATCGGTTCGCAGCAGAGTGTGAAGCGGCCGGAATGACAATCAGCACCTCTAAATCCGAGTCCATGGTTCTCTCCCGGAAAAGGGTGGACTGGCATCTCCGGTTTGGGGAGGAGACCCTGCCCCAAATACCTAGGAGTCTCTTTCACGAGTGGGGGAAGAGTGGATCATGAGATCGACAGGCGGATCGGTGCGGCGTCTTCAGTAATGCGGACGTTGTATCGATCCGTTGTGGTGAAGAAGGAGATGAGCCGGAAGACAAAGCTCTCAATTTACCGGTCGTTCTACGTTCCCATCCTCACCAATGGTCATGAGTTTTGGTTCATGACCGAAAAAATGAGATCACGGGTACAAGGGGCCGAAATGAGTTTCCTCCGCCGTGTGGCGGGGCTCTCCCTTAGAGATAGGGTGAGAAGCTCTGCCATCCGGGAGGAACTCAAAGTAAAGCCGCTCCTCCTCCACATCGAGAGGAGCCAGATGAGGTGGTTTGGGCATCTGGTCATAATGCCACCCGAACGTCTTCCGAGGGAGGTGTTTAGGGCACGTCCAACCGGTAGGAGGCCACGAGTAATACCCAGGACACGTTGGGAAGACTATGTCTCCTGACTGGCCTGGGAACGCTAGAAGAGCTAGACGAAGTGGCTGCGGGAATGGAAGTCTGGGCTTCCCTGCTTAGGCTGCTACCCCCGCGACCCGACCTCGGATAAGCGGAAGAAGATGAATGGATGGATAAATGGGTTGTACTTGTATAGCGCTTTTCTACCTTCAAGGTACTCAAAGCGCTTTGACACTACTTCCACATTTACCCATTCACACACTGATGGAGGGAGCTGCCATGCAAGGCGCTGACCAGCATCCATCAGGAGCAAGGGTGAAGTGTCTTGCTCAGGACACAACGGACGTGACGAGGTTGGTACTAGGTGGGGATTGAACGAGGGACCCTCGGGTTGCGCACGGCCACTCTTCCACTGCGCCACACCGTCCCTGTCACCCTTTTTTGAGTTTATATTTTGCTAATAATATTCAACTGTGACCACTAAAGGGACAAGCGGTAAAAATGGATGGATTGATAACAGTTTTGAAGTAATCATGGACCATGGCGACAAAATAATGCATTTAAGTGATCAAAATGATAGTTTTACATGCCTTTATCCACACTGCGGTAAACATCACACCAAGCACAGTTACTTATTGACCCATTACTCAAAAACTAATTGATATTTTGGGAAATGACTACCAGATTAATTTCCAGGAGCAAAAACTTCATTAAAAACTTGTTAGTGAAATTTTGGTCATCTGGATGCGATGAATCAAAGTATTCAAACTAATAGTGGGAATCCACTCGGGACGCACCTATCTTAATTGTCACCACCTCCGATTTATTTCCCAATACTTGAATTTAGTGGTCAGCTAATACCGATTCCATTCCGATACCGTAGCTATCTTTGTTTGCTTCCATTCCATAACGAAGAAACCTATGTATGGATGAGTGTAATTGGTTGTCACAGTCAATAATAAACTTTCAGGCATTCTCAAGCATCAAAAAGCAAAGCTGCACAAAACAAAAGCCCTGAAGAATTCAATACAAATCCTTCAGCCATAACTCCATCCTTAATTAGTTTGCCACACATGAAAAATTTGCTTTTGTGTGATTTGGCTCCCTATTGTTCTGCAGGTTTGATAGCGTTCATTGTGTACAAATCACAAGGTATAATAACAGACACTGTGTTGCACACACACACACACACACACACACACACAAAAGCCAAAACAATTCAGTCTGAGGCAATTGCGAGAAAACTTGAACCTGGTTGCAGCCTTGCTCTCACCCCACCACCCCCAAATCCACCCCTTAACGTTAGAGTCGGCACTGCAGGCTTAATCTGATGCCAGATCAGATTTTATCCGACTGAAGAAAAGGAAAAAAAAAAAAAAGGCGGCCACATCCACGCTTTTGCCCCGAGCTAGAGAGAGTAATCTGGTTTTAATACCTGAACCTAATTACCTCTAAAATCTGAGGTTAATTAAACAAAAGGGGGTTAAATTAAGCGAGTGATTTTTTTTCTTTAAAAAAAAAAGTGCCTGTTTTTATGCGAAACAATGATCCTGAAACACAGCCAACCTCTTTTACACTACATCTTGAGCATTTTATTATTCTTTCATCTACAATATACATTGTATTTACTGTATTAGTTAATATCAAATTTAAGGGGTATTATTTATTTTTATTGCAAATTTCACTACAACATATGTTGTATTCTATTCTTTAGTTAAAAAAAAAAAATCTATTAAACTATTACCTTTACTAACGGGGTTTGTGCTAAACAAAGAGAGGAAGTGAACATATTACAGTAATTCCTCGGTTATTGCTTTTAATTGGTTCCGGACATGACCGCGCTACATAAAAAGCTATTCATTCTAAATCAAATATTTATATAGATAGAGCAGTGATTTGCAAACTGTGGTACTAGAACTCATTGTATGCCGAATAATTACTCAATTTAATATTCAAACCGCTGCTCCTTCACATCGAGAGGAGCCAGATGAGGTGGTTCGGGCATCTGGTCAGGATGCCACCCGAACGCCTCCCTAGGGAGGTGTTTAGGGCACGTCCAACCGGTAGGAGGCCACGGGGAAGACCCAGGACACGTTGGGAAGACTATGTCTCCCAGCTGGCCTGGGAACGCCTCGGGATCCCCCGGGAAGAGCTAGACGAAGTGGCTGGGGAGAGGGAAGTCTGGGTTTCCCTGCTTAGGCTGTTGCCCCCGCGACCCGACCTCGGATAAGCGGAAGATGATGGATGGATGGAATATTCAAACCCAGAGTTACTGTTCAAACTTTGTCTAATGTTTTATATTGGCCAAAAATAATACATATACTTGCTAAACAAAACCTCTTGTTTTTAATGAATCCTTAGGCCTACTACACAACTGTATTTTATTGTTGGTCATTATGGTGGTACTTGTTGAGCCAAGCATTTTTCTGAGGTACGTGGTGTAAATGTTTGAGGACCACTGAGCAATATAAATATAAACATCCCAATGACACTGCAAACATGCATTTTTGGTGATCTGCATCAATTTAGTAAAGTGCCATCAAATAATAAAAATGCATTTAGTTCAATATGCCTCATAACAAAAAGGGTAATATTTAAAAAAAAAATGGATAGATGATGGTAGTCCAACTCATACTGACTGGTAAACACAAGCTATGGAAATGATATCTGTTGAAAAAAACAGCATTTAGATTAGATAATAATGAGTCATATTGGAATATGGGATCCGTTATTTAAATTTATTTTAACTATTAATTGAACCTTAAATATGAATTATTTGATCTTTGTGGAAAATGTTGGATGCAATGTGTCGTCAAGCTCATGAGATGCGATGCAAATGGGACGGCGTGGCGAAAGTGCCCGTGCCAGCAACCTGAGGGTTCCTGGTTCGACCCCCACCCACTACCAACCTTGTCACGTCTGTTGTGTCCTTGAACAAGACACTTCACCCTTTTCCATCTGGCAATCTGATGGATGTGACTGGGTTTGGAGGTTGCCTGGAGAATGGTCCATTTCAGACTGCATTTAAAGTGTGACATTTGGTGGAGGAGGAATTATGGTGTGGGGTTGTTTTTTTCAGGAGACAGGCTTGGCCCCTTAGTTCCAGTGAAAGGAACTTTGAGTGCTCCAGGATACCAACATTTTTAGATAATTCCATGGGATTGCACTTCAAGTTCATATGTGGGTAAAGGTAGGTGACCAAATAATTTGTGTACTTGTTAAATAAAAACCTCGTCTTTGTTTTTAATGAATGTAGGCATACTACGCTACTGTATTTTAATGTTGGTCGGTATGGTGGTACTTGGCAAGCAAAGTGTTTTTTGAGGTGGTGCTTGGTGGAAAAATGTTGAACACCACTGCTGTAGACAAGTGGTTCTCAACCTTTTTTCAGTGATGTACCCCCTATGAACATGTTTTTAATTCAAGTACCCCCTAATCAGAGCAAATAATTTTGGGTTGAAAAAAAGAGATAAAGAAGTAAAATACAGCACGATGTCATCTGATTTATTAAATTGTACAACAGTGCAAAATATTGCTCCTATGTGGTGGTCTTTTTTGAAATATTTGGAAAAAAGATATAAAAATAATTAAAAACTTGTTGAAAAATAAACAAGTGATTCAATTATAAATAAAGATTCCTACACATAGAAGTAATCATCAACTTAAAGTGCCCTTTTTGGGGATTGTAATAGAGATCCATCTGGAATCATGAACTTAATTCTAAACATTTCTTCACAAAAAAATACATTTTTAACATCAATAACATCAAAAAAAACTAGCTGTCAACACTGAATATTCCATTGTTGCATTTTTTTCACAGTTTATGAACTTACATACATATTCTGTTCAATAAATATATTTATAAAGGATTTTTGAATTGTTGCTATTTTTTAGAATATTTAAAAAAAATCTCACATACCCCTTGGCATACCTTCAAGTACCCCCAGGGATACGCGTACCCCCATTTGAGAACCACTGCTGTAGATGATGATACATCACTATTGCTCCATATTTAACTAAGAAGTTCGAACCAGATACCGACCTTTTCGCCCCGTTCCAATACATTCTGTAATTGTGTTGCATCACCTCGTCTATACACACAGAAGGGGATACAATAGAGGCTCCAAAGGTCAACACAAAGACTAGTGATTATCGTAGACGTCCTGGTGGAGTGCTGCTTTATTTAATGCAGCTAATTAGAACACCTGCAACAAACAGTTGCAGAGGGGTTGCTGAAAAGAGATCCAAACCTTGTGACAAAGGATTGATGCATCAACTAATAATGGTCATCGTAAAGCGAGTGAGATTATGCTGCATTTCATTGAAAGCTTTTGTTAAAAAGTCATGGGACTTAAAGGCCTACTGAAATCCACTACTACCGACCACGCAGTCTGATAGGTTATATATCAATGATGAAATATTAACATTGCAACACATGCCAATACGGCCTTTTTAGTTTACTAAATTGCAATTACGGCTAAAAGTCGTCTCTTTTCATCCCACAACTACACAGTAATTTGGACATCTGTGTTGGTGAATCTTTTGCAATTAGTTCAATGAATAATGGAGACGTCAAAGAAGAATGCTGTTGGTGGAAAACTTTGGATTGCAGCTGCCTTTAGCACCGAGACACAGCCGGTGTTTCTTTGTTTGTGTTGTGAAGCTTTAACACAGAGCGGTCAAGCGAACGTGTTTCTCTACGTCAACCAGCAAGTTTTTGGATGGGAAAATTGTCGGCTCTTACCGGAGACTTTAGTGCCAGTTTTGTGCTATAAGTGGCAATTTGTATTATTAGTTATTAGTGTTAGAATATCAATTTCAGCTTTTGGTCTTTACATTATATATTTTGTTCTTTTTTATATTTTTATTGTTGATATTTTCTGACAATATTTTGCAGGCTAACAAAACTCAAGCTGCTGCCTGCAAATGCCTGAAATAATCAATAAAAGTAGAATTTGTCAGCTACTGCATAAATACAAAGCTCACATTAAATGTTTGCAATCATGTCTTTGATCCAGAGAGCGTTCACATATGAGGTAAATTGAACCGAAATGCACCAGAGTTCACTTCCAAGTAGACCAAATCCAATGGTGTCCAAAGTGTGGCCCCAGCTCGAGTTGTGTTGGCCCGCAACATGTTGGGGGGGATTTTTTTTTTTTTTATGTAAGAAAAAAGAGCATACAGACGTAATCCAATGAGAATAAGCTGAAAAGTCTGAGTATGCAGTATATTTATTTGAGAAAACTGCTACAAACAGACAAAAAACAACATTTTAGTGCCAGTTTGGTGCTATAAGTGGCAATTTGTATTATCAGTTATTAGTGTTATAATATTAATTTCAGCTTTTGGTCTTTACATTATATCTTTCGTTCTTTTTTATATTTTTATTGTTGATATTTTCTGACAATATTTTGCAGGCTAACAAAACTCAAGCTGCTGCCTGCAAATGCCTGAAATAATCAATAAAAGTAGAATTTGTCACCAACTGCATAAATACAAAGCTCACATTAAATGTTTGCAATCATGTCTTTGATCCAGAGAGCGTTCACATATGAGGTAAATTGAACCGAAATGCACCAGAGTTCACTTCCAAGTAGACCAAATCCAATGGTGTCCAAAGTGTGGCCCCAGCTTGAGTTTTGTTGGCCCGCAAGGTGTTTCTTTTTTTTTTTTTTATGTAAGAAAAAAGAGCATACAGACGTAATCCAATGAGAAAAAGCTGAAAAGTCTAAGTATGCAGTATATTTATTTGAGAAAACTGCTACAGACGGACAAAAAACAACATTTTAGTGCCAGTTTTGTGCTATAAGTGGCAATTTGTATTATCAGTTATTAGTGTTAGAATATTAATTTCAGCTTTTGGTCTTTACATTATATCTTTTGTTCTTTGTTATATTTTTATTGTTGATATTTTCTGACAATATTTTGCAGGCTAACAAAACTCAAGCTGCTGCCTGCAAATGCCTGAAATAATCAATAAAAGTAGAATTTGTCAAGCATTTAAGTCTCACCTTAAAACTCATTTGTATACTCTAGCCTTTAAATAGACTCCCTTTTTAGACCAGTTGATCTGCCGTTTCTTTTCTTTTTCTTCTATGTCCCACTCTCCCTTGTGGAGGGGGTCCGGTCCGATCCGGTGGCCATGTACTGCTCGCCTGTGTATCGGCTGGGGACATCTCTGCGCTGCTGGTCCGCCTCCGCTTGGGATGGTTTCCTGCTGGCTCCGCTGTGAACGGTACTCTCGCTGCTGTGTTGGATCCGCTTTGGACTGGACTCTCGCGACTGTGTTGGATCCATTGTGGATTGAACTTTCACAGTATCATGTTAGACCCGCTCGACATCCATTGCTTTCCTCCTCTCTAAGGTTCTCATAGTCATTATTGTCACCGATGTCCCACTGGGTGTGAGTTTTCCTTGCCCTTATGTTGGCCTACCGAGGATGTCGTGGTGGTCTGTGCAGCCCTTTGAGACACTAGTGATTTAGGGCTATATAAGTAAACATTGATTGATTGATTGATTGATACTGCATAAATACAAAGCTCACACTAAATGTTTGCAATCATGTCTTTGATCCAGAGAGCGTTCACATATGAGGTAAATTGAACCGAAATGCACCAGAGTTCACTTCCAAGTAGACCAAATCCAAAGGTGTCCAAAGTGTGGCCCCAGCTCGAGTTTTGTTGGCCCGCAACATGTTGGGGGGGATTTTTTTTTTTTTTAATGTAAGAAAAAAGAGCATACAGACGTAATCCAATGAGAAAAAGCTGAAAAGTCTGAGTATGCAGTATATTTATTTGAGAAAACTGTTTCAAACAGACAAAAAACAATATTTTAGTGCCAGTTTTGTGCTATAAGTGGCAATTTGTATTATCAGTTATTAGTGTTAGAATATTAATTTCAGCTTTTGGTCTTTACATTATATCTTTTGTTCTTTTTTGTATTTTTATTGTTGATATTTTCTGACATATTTTGCAGGCTAACAAAACTCAAGCTGCTGCCTGCAAATGTCTGAAATAATCAATAAAAGTAGAATTTGTCACCTACTGCATAAATACAAAGCTCACATTACATTTTTGCAATCATGTCTTTGATCCAGAGAGTGTTCACATATGAGGTTAATTGAACCGAAATGCACCAGAGTTCACTTCCAAGTAGACCAAATCCAAAGGTGTCCAAAGTGTGGCCCCAGCTCGAGTTTTGTTGGCCCGCAACATGTTTCTTTTTTTTTCTTTTATGGAGGAAAAAAAGAGCATACAGACGTAATCCAATGAGAAAAAGCTGAAAAGTCTGAGTATGCAGTATATTTATTTGAGAAAACTGCTACAAACAGACAAAAAACAACATTTTAGTGCCAGTTTTGTGCTATAAGTGGCAATTTGTATTATCAGTTATTAGTGTTAGAATATTAATTTCAGCTTTTGGTCTTTACATTATATCTTTTGTTCTTTTTTTATATTTTTATTGTTGATATTTTCTGACAATATTTTGCAGGCTAACAAAACTCAAGCTGCTATCTGCAAATGTCTGAAATAATCAATAAAAGTAGAATTTGTCACCAACTGCATATATACAAAGCTCACACTAAATGTTTGCAATTCCAAGTAGACCAAATCCAATGGTGTCCAAAGTGTGGCCCCAGCTCGAGTTTTGTTGGCCCGCAACATGTTGGGGGGGATTTTTTTTTTTAATGTAAGAAAAAAGAGCATACAGACGTAATCCAATGAGAAAAAGCTGAAAAGTCTAAGTATGCAGTATATTTATTTGAGAAAACTGCTACAAACAGACAAAAAACAACATTTTAGTGCCAGTTTTGTGCTATAAGTGGCAATTTGTATTATCAGTTATTAGTGTTAGAATATTAATTTCAGCTTTTGGTCTTTACATTATATCTTTTGCTCCTTTTTACATTTTTACCGTTGACATTTTCTGACAATATTTTGCAGGCTAACAAAACTCAAGCTGCTGCCTGCAAATGCCTGAAATAATCAATAAAAGTAGAATTTGTCACCTACTGCATAAATACAAAGCTCACATTAAATGTTTGCAATCATGTCTTTGATCCAGAGAGCGTTCACATATGAGGTAAATTGAACCGAAATGCACCAGAGTTCACTTCCAAGTAGACCAAATCCAATGGTGTGGCCCCAGCTCGAGTTTTGTTGGCCCGCAACATGTTGGGGGGATTTTTTTTTTTTTAATGTAAGAAAAAAGAGCATACAGACGTAATCCAATGAGAAAAAGCTGAAAAGTCTAAGTATGCAGTATATTTATTTGAGAAAACTGCTACAAACAGACAAAAAACAACATTTTAGTGCCAGTTTTGTGCTAAAAGTGGCAATTTGTATTATCAGTTATTAGTGTTAGAATATCAATTTCAGCTTTTGATTTTTACATTGAATCTTTTGCTCTGTTTTTATATTTTTATTGCTGATGTTTTCTGACAATATTTTGCAGGCTAACAAAACTCAAGCTGCTGTCTGCAAATGCCTGAAATAAAAGTAGAATTTGTCACCTACTGCATAAATACAAAGCTCACACTAAATGTTTGCAATCATGTTTTTGATCCAGACATATGAGGTAAATTGAACCGAAATGCACCAGAGTTCACTTCCAAGTAGACCAAGACTCATCCCTCAAACGATCTCAGTCCACTAATTTGATGCAAAACAGTGTTAGCATTCACGTTTGACCTAATGAACCAAACTAACACAGTAAAAGTTAATTTTAATGTGACCAAAAATGATAAGAATATGACTAACAAAAAGTAAAATATATTTTTATCCTATGATTTATTTTTATTTATTCATTCACCTCACACCCACTCATAGAATCCTTTTCCTCCCTCGGAGGACTCAAGTCTTGACGGAGGTATTTTCAACAGCAGAACTTGTGTGTTGCAAAACCAAGGCAACATGGTGTTGACTCTATGTTGGCATTGTGTGCAAAGTAACTGGGATTAGCTGCGCTCACGCCATCAAATGTCACATTTGCTTAAAGAGTGCTGCCGACCTTTCGTGGGCGGATTGGCCGTACGGTTTTTCTCTTGTTGTTGTTAAAGGGCTTTGTTGCCGCCACCTGTGTCAGCAGTGGCAGAAGCAGCCGCTCGCTACATGTCAGAGAGATCAGCTCGGTATGAAAAAAGTGCCGTTCACTCTTGTAAACAAACACAAAAAAAAGTTTTAAAAGTCTCCATCTGTAAGACAAAGTTTCACCTCCAATAATGGCCACCGTTGCAGGGTGGCAAGAACGTTTTTTGGTAAAAAAAAAAAAATGTTACATGTAGAGCGAACGCCCTGCCTAGTGGGCACTGTGTCAATGCTGCAAAGACACAGAACATAGCCGGATAATGACTGGATTTCCGTGTAGGTAGGCACTTATTTCTACCAAATTTCCTCTCCAGCCTGAGTCCATCATTATCAGGTGGAGAGGTCACCATATTTTCCAGCCACCTCTGCTGAAAAGCCTCCACACGGTGTGTAGGTATGGAGAGAGATAGAAAAAAATATATATATAAAATGCAGCCTCTCCTCTTTCCCCATATTAGGTCTCAAACTCGCCGATGGAATAAAAGCATTGGCCCGAGGGAGGTCATTTGTATCCGCTGCCCCCATTCCTTGTCTTAGTTATTCTGCCTTCAGGCCATCCAGACACATAGTAGCATGGGGGAGTAATAGCCAAGACCAATGTCAAAGCATGCACTCACAGTGGGGGGAGCTTCTTCCCTCCATCCCCACCCTTGTCTGACACACCGGGGAATAAGAACGATTGACTTTGCGACTGGTGGGAGGGAAAACGTAACACATTTACATGCAAATATGACTATTTTATTATCAATGCATTCACACTTTGGCTTATTTGCCTGTCAAAGGTTAACAATAAACTTCAAACAAGCAAACTCCGATGCGGTAGTTTACAAACCCCGTTTCCATATGAGTTGGGAAATTGCGTTAGATGTAAATATAAACGGAATGCAATGATTTGCAAATCCTTTTCAACCCATATTCAGTTGAATATGCTACAAAGACACCATATTTGACGTTCAAACTCATAAACATTTGTTTTTTTTTTGCAAATATTAATTAACTTTAGAACTTGATGCCAGCAACACGGGACAAAGACGTTGGGAAAGGTGGCAATAAATACTGATAAAGTTGGGGAATGCTCATCATTTGGAACATCCCACAGGTGTGCAGGTTAATTGGGAACAAATGGGTGCCATGATTTGGTATAAAAACAGCTTCCCAAAAAATGCTCAGTCTTTTACAAGAAAGGATGGGGAGAGGTACACACCTTTTTCCACAACTGCGTGAGCAAATAGTCAAACAGTTTAAGAACAACGTTTCTCAAAGTGCAATTGCAAGAAATGTTGGGATTTCAACATCTAGGGTCCATAATATCATCCAAATGTTCAAAAAATCTGAAGAAATCACTCCACGTAAGCGGCATGGCCGGATACCAACCATGAATGACCGTAACGGCACTGTATCAAAAACCGACATCAATCTCTAAAGGATATCGCCACATGGGCTCAGGAACACTTCAGAAAACCACTGTCACTAAATACAGTTTGTCGCTACATCTGTAAGTGCAAGTTAAAGCTCTACTATGCAAAGCGAAAGCCATTTATCAACAACATCCAGAAACGCCCCGGCTTCTCTGGGCCCGAGAACATCTAAAATGGACTGATGCAAAGTGGAAAAGTGTCCACATTTCAAATTGTTTTGAAAATATTTGACATTGTGTCATCCGGAACAAAGGGGAAGCGAACCATCCAGACTGTTATAACCGCAAAGTTCAAAAGCCAGCATCTGTGATGGTATGGGGGTGCATTAGTGCCCAAGGCATGGGAAATTTACACATTTGTTAAGGCACCATTAATGCTGAAAAGTACATACAGGTTTTGGAACAACATATGCTGCCGACTATTTCATGGAGGCCCCTGCTTATTTCAGCAAGACAATGCCAAGCCACATTTAGAACGTGTTACAACAACGTGGATACGTAAAAAAAAGAGTGCGGGTAGTTTCCTGGCCCGCCTGCAGTCCAGATCTTTGTGGCGCATTATCAAGCGTAAAATACAACAGCGGAGACCCCGGACTGAAGGACTGAAGGACTGAAGCTCTACATAAAACAAGAATGGGAAAGAATTCCACTTTCAAAGCTTCAACAATTAGTTTCCTCAGTTCCCAAACGTTTGAGTGTTGTTAAAAGAAAAGGTTTTGTCACAACTTGGCACCTGTTGCAGACATAAAAATCTAAGTTGATTATTATTTGCAAAAAAATAAATAAATAAAGATTATGAGTTTGAACATTAAATATGATGTCTTTGTGGTGCACTCAATTGAATGCACTACAAGGAGTAAGGGGTTTTGTGTAAAGAGGTATTTAAAGGAGAACATTATCACCAGACCTATGCAAGCGTCAATATATACCTTGAAGTTGCAGAAAAAAGCCCATGTATTTTTTTAACCAATTTCCGAACTCTTAATGGGTGAATTTTGGCGAATAAAACGGCTTTCTGTTTATCGGTCTTGTAACGATGATGTCAGAACGTGACGTCGCCGAGGTAATACAGCCGCCATTTTCATTTTCACATTACAAACACCGGGTCTCAGCTCTGTTATTTTACGTTTTTTCGACTATTTTTTGGAACCTTGGAGACATCATGCCTCGTCGGTGTGTTGTCGGAGGGTGTAACAATAATAACAGGGACGGGTTCAAGTTGCACCACCGGTAAGAAATCTGCCGCCAGACCCCCATTGAATGTGCCAGAGTGTCTGCACATTTTACCGGCGATGCTAAGACAGACATGGCACAGAGATGTATGGATAACCTGCAGATGCATTTGCAACGATTAAGTCAACGAAATCACAAAAGTGAGTTTTGTTGATGTTGACTGCCAGCTAATCGATGCTAACATGCTATGCTAATCAATGCTAACATGCTATTTACCGGTGGTGCTAAAGCAGACATGGCACAGAGATGTATGGATAACCTGCAGATGCATTTGCAACTATATTACGTTTCCTTCCATCCACATTTAATGCGAAAAAAAACACTTACCAATCGAAGGATTTAAGTTTCTCCAGTGTCACAAGATGCGAAAGTCCTGATCGTTTGGTCCGCACATTTTACCGGCGATGCTAACGCAGCTATTCGGCCATGCTATGGCTATGAATAGCGTCAATAGCTATTTGCTCAATAGCTTCAGTTTCTTCTTCAATACTTCCATACTCCAACCATCCGTTTCAATACATGCGTAATCTGTTGAATCGCTTAAACCGCTGAAATCAGAGTCTGAATCTGAGCTAATGTCGCTATATCTTGCTGTGGTATCTGCCATTGTTTGTTTACATTGGCGGCACTGTATGACGTCATCGGGAAATGGATAGTCGCATCGCAGATAGCGAAAATCAAGCACTTTAAAGCTTTTTTTTTTTAGGGATAATCCGGGACCGGTAAAATTTTGAAAAAAACTTCAAAAAATACAACAAGCCACAGGGAACTGATTGTTATTGTTTTTAACCCTTTTGAAATTGTGATAATGTTCCCCTTTTAGGGTTGGAATTGGGGGTTAAATCACCATAAATGATTCCTGGGCGCGGCAACGCTGGTGCCCACTGCTCCCCTCACCTCGCCACATCTAGTATGTGTGCGACAATCATTGGTACTTTAACTTTAAAGAGGCCCATACATCTTTCAGTTTTTTTTTCAGTTGACCTTAAGAGGTACGTACTTCATTTAGAGTTTGATTTTACATTCCTTAAATCCACTAGATAAATTCCTCAGACTTAAATTACAAACACCCATAAAGTAGCTTATTTGTGGGCCATTTTGATGTTGGCCTGTGTTGGATCCTTCCTTTGCTACTTCAAGGATGCTTGCAATCTGTTTTTTTTTAGTTTGGTCTTTCATGTTCTTGTTAATGATTACTTCAGTAAAAAAGCTCACCTATGTCTGACAAAAGGAACAACATACAGGATTCAAGGCTCAAAGATAGGAAGGTTTGAGCTGCACATCCTCTTTCCCAAAATCAACCAAGCAACTAAGTCTCCCACCACAGCCCTAGAAATAGGGAAGCCATCACGGAACTTTGAACCCACAGGACCTGTCGGCCCTTATCCAATAAACAGGGTGAAGAAGTCTTCACCCTGTTTATTGGATTTCATCGAGATGTACTCTTGCGTAGGCGCGTTAGAGATGTGGACTGACTTATATATATTTTTGCAATATTGAGACCAACACTGTAACTTCTTCCTGTGACCAGTTTTTAATACATCGTGTTAAATCTTGCGGTGGAATCCACCTTTGACTGTTCTACAACAGAATGGGGTTATACTCGTGAGGATCCAGTTCACATCATGCACTTGTGAATGATGTGTTTTGTTGTTAAAGCGGACTCATATATTAATAAAAGAAAAACTATTCATGGAAGGACGCCTCTAAGACATTCCCTGGGACTATCGCGGGCAATCACTGGATTGTGGTTTCTGCAGAAATCTTCTATGAGAATGAATGGATTACATGGAACTAATTCCAAGCTCAATATCACAAGCTATCCTGAAGCCAAGAAAAAAAAAAAAAAAGATTGTGATCTCATACTGTTGCTGTGTCCTCCAGCTCTTTGCAGTTATCCAAGTACGTTTAAGACTCTCCAGTGCATAAACCCTCAGTTTATAGCAGAATCACGGTCACAAGTTCACAGGGTTATTTTTCCCACTTCACAGTTTTCGTAACAGGCTGGTGAAACAGCAAAGAAGACGATTCCCCAGTCTGTCCTCAATCACAACACGCCATCTCTCACTGGTTAATACGTTCTTCGCTTTCTCAAGCCACGATTGTTCATCCTGTGATTAATGGACAAAGATGTAAAATGGCTTACTTGGCAAGAATAGGTTAGGTAAAACATCAATGCCTAATTCCAGCAGGCTTCAAATAGTTGTAAGTCACTGCACATTTTTTTTTTTTGTTGCAACAAACAAAAGCATTTTTACGACTCTGTGATTTCATTACTTCCAATTCTGCTTATGCATGGTGTCCTGCACACAATGAAGGGAGGCTATCTTTTCCACGGCGAATGCGACACCGCGCATTTACATCTCAATGGCGCCATTTAAAGGCTTTACAAGTATCCAACACAGCTCTGTAATAAACAGTGACCATTCTGAATAAGCCTTAATCACGCGGTCCTTTGTACGGCTTTATTAAACCAGCACAATATGAAAAAATTAAAGTGGTGAACATCGATTTGGAGGCCGAAACAATGATGTGAGGAAGTTTTCTGAAACAGCTACTGTAGTATAGCACAGTCTGGGAAATGTAACACACACTGCCATTCGTTTCTGGAAGCAATTTTATTAACATTTTCAGGAAAAAAAGATGCCTCTTAATTCATACAAAAGTCTACAGAAATGAAACTTTCCACCCTAAACACCAAGGCTTTAAGGGTGTGGTTGTACTTGTTTAAAATTAACTCTGATGCGTTGTGGTGTAAGTAATGGTCCGGTTGGTCCATTATGTTTGGTCCATACACAGGTGTGTACCAAACAGCGAATAGACCTGTATGTAAGGATCATATGTAATCAATCCTTGAAGTACAGTTTAACTTAAACACCTCATGTTATGTTGAGGACAAAAAAAAGATATAAACGATAATATATATATATACTGTGTGTATATTATATATATATCCATCCATCCATCCATTTCCTACCGCTTTTTTTCTTTTCGGGTTGCGGGGGGCGCTAGTGCCTATCTCAGCTACGATCGGGCGGAAGGCAGCGTACACCCAGGACAAGTCGCCACCTCATCGCAGGGCCAACACAGATAGACAACATTCACACTCACATTCACACACTAGGGCCAATTTAGTGTTGCCAATCATCCTATCCCCAGGTGCATGTCTTTGGAGGTGGGAGAAAGCCGGAGTACCCGGAGGGAACCCACGCAGTCACGCGGAGAACATGAAAAGTCCACACAGAAAGATACATATATATATATATATATATATATATATATATATATATAATATATACATATATATATGTATATATATGTGTGTATATGTACACATTTGTATGTATATATATTTACATACAAATGTGTACATATGTGTGTATATGTTTGTGTGTGGCCGACAGTGGAGTCGGCTGTCTTGGTTGCTTTGTTGGGTCTGCTTCTGTCTCTGGCCATGCTCCCTCCACCCCAGCGGACGATGGCGTGGAACAGCGCAGAGGCCACCACAGTGTATATGTTTATTTTACTTTTTATTCATAGCTGTATGTAGAAGTGTCTGGATGTATCTGCTGCTTTAATGTCTTTAATGTCCTCTGTGTTCTTTGATGTTGGATGTAACCCTCTTACGCACATGTAAGGGATGTGTACTATGGCTACGAGTTGTTTTTTTTCCCTTTGCCTCAGTCTGCACCCCCTCTCCAGGGCCCAGGTTAAGACCGATTTTTTTATTTTATTTTAATATTCTGTTTACCTGTATCTCACCTTTTTTGTAAGGGGCGCTGGAAGCCGGCAGACCCGTCAGCGATCCTGTTCTGTCTCCCTGTAATGTTCCTCTGATCTGATCTTGAATGGGATTGTGCTGAAAATTTAAATTTTCCTGAAGGAACTCTCCTGACGGAATAAATAAAGTACTATCTAATCTAATCTAAGTTATATATGTGTATATATATATATATATATATATATATATATATATATATATATATATATATATATATATATATTCATACACACACACACACATATATATATACCCTGAAATTAGAAAATGAATGATTCAATACACATCCTGTGCAAATTAAAGTTGTGGTTTTAGTTAGGTTCAATGGGGACAATTTTGTCCTTACTGGTACAAGTTGGGTTTTAAAAAATTCACAGCATCCGTTTAACCAACAAACACATTTTTAATTGGAATTTAACAGATGTAAAGGAAAAAAAAAAAGTTCAGGAAAAACTGAAGTAGCAAAAGCAAAATGTTAACCAGAAACGAGCAAAAATAACAGAAAAACGTCAAAGGCTACATTTTTTTTATAAAGTATTACTGTTGTTGTGCATTAATCCTATGTGTTTATGGACTACAAATGAAATTAGTCTCCAGCTAGATTCTGGTGTGGTTAAATTTCAATGCACTTTGTAAAGAAATGTTCATTAATATACATAATCCCTCTAAAATGCATATTTTTTAAAGGAAATGAAAGCAGCCAAATGAAACCTTTACTTTACGTATATCATCTTTAAAATCGAAATACCTTTTATCAGAGCTACATATTTTTGAGATCCACTGTAGAGGATGTCCCTTCTCTGGAGGATATTTTCTTTATTGCGGTGCCTTTAGTCCCGAGGAAAAAAAAACGATCAGTGTTTACGTGAAGCGAATAACGTCCAAGTGTGTACCAAGTATCGCTCTCAAAACATTCGGTCCGGACCAGAAGTAAGATTTTTAAAGAGTTAGGTTGTGAGTGGGCGGGCATGTCGTGCTTTGGTTGAAATCCCTCCAGCCTAATTAAGTGAAAGATGCTTATGAAGCTTTCAAGTCACCCGGCGACACCCACTAAAGAGCCATCGACTGAGAAAAACGGTGACAGGGTGGATCGACGGCGCCGCAGAAGAATACGCTGTGAGAGAGTATTTACTCGGAACCTGCAGCGTTTGCACAGATGACATCTTAATAAGCAAAGGCCCTGTGATACATTTTCAAAGCGGGGTCTCTCCGGAGGACTGTGCATCAGTGCTCACATCTAATTGGCTTTTGCTTTACTCCACTGGAATATCATGCAAGTCTTTTATGAACATAGACGCACAGCTAGCTATCTAGAAAGACTATTTTTTATTTTTTTTTTACATTCCTAACACAACTTCCATCCACTTTTCTGTGTCATGAATAGCCAGCAATGTCTTATTCAACAAATAAAACATGACTTTAACTCGAAAATGCCGCCTGGGTAAAAAAAAAGATAAAACGCAACATTGTGTTACAGAAACTGTTGATTGATTCCTCTTTTCCACACGCAGCCTTGGATCGAGTCAAAAAGCATCAAGCGTTAAGTTACTCACGATAAAAGAACTCAATACAGCTGGTGAAATACTTTTTTTGCACCAGCTTTACTTTTGAGTCGTTCAGACAGCGTGTCTTCATTTGTACCAGTAGGAAGCTTTCGACTGCTTCTGACAAGCCTTCACCCACAGCGTGCCAACATGAGCAAGAACACAACGTTAATATTATATTTGATCTATTTCCCCTTTTTTCTCTGTTTGTTGTCCCCTGCATGTTCTGCAGAAGAATGCTATATTTTGCTCTTTGGGGCCTATGCCGAGCGCTCCGGCACGCATATTGCCCGCCTTACGAAATGGCCAAGCGGGAGTCGGATGTCTGGGGGCCTGCTGGTTTCGTTCGGGGAAGAGATATAACTACGTTCAGTCTGCATGAGCTGCCAGCCAATCTGTAAATCAAGCATGCTAATGCTTGTAATTGTAGCTGCTGGTGAACCCAGCTGCTGAGGTAAATACGGGGTCTAGCCCACTGTTGGCCAGGGTTCGCCGCATGTGTCCGCACATGCTCTCACATGTTGTGTACGGCTGGAAAAATACAGTCTGTTTAGGTGTTTGCCCCCCAAAATCCTAGGACATGACCTCTCAATTCTTCCTTTCAACTTTACTGGCATGAAGAACGATATGATTTTCGTGGCTTTGTTTTTAGCATTATGAAAGAAAGCTGTTTTCATGGCCTCGTTAGTATTTATGTTGAGGGAGTAAAGTAGTGAACTGTTGCATGATGCACAAAAATACAAAACTGAATACTATGAATTAGAGATGCGCGGATAGGCAATTATATCATCCGCAACCGCATCACCAGTCGTCGTCATTTACCCGCCGTTCACCCGAACCAAAATTTTATCAGGACCGTACCCGCCCGCCAACAGCCCGCTGAAATACATCAGAGATCGGCCGCTTTTACCACTCGTAGAGCTATTTAAACCTGTTTCACAGAATAATGATGACCGTTGGTGCGACTTTCCAATAGCATTCATCCTGAAAACAAGAATATGGGCGTTTTGTGGAGTCACCTTCAACAATATGTACGAACCGATAGTTGGCCCGGCAACATGTGTGCAGTTTCCGCAATTACACGTACAAGATTGAAAGGCATACTGGGTGATACAGAGTACACTGATGGTTGTGATATAAACAACTTTAACACTTACTAATATGCGCCACGCTGTGACGCCACACAATACAAGATTGACAAACACTTTTCGGGAGAACATCCTCACAGTAACACAACATAAACGCAACACAACAAATACCCATAATCCTTTTGTATCTGTGACACACCCGAATATATTTTACAACCCCGCGCCCCAACCCCGCCCACCTTACCGACGCTACTAGCAGGGTGTATAAAATAGTCAGGAAGTATCATGAATACAAAGGATTCAGGGTATTTGTTGTGTTACTGTGAGGATGTTCTCCCGAAATGTGTTTGTCGTTCTTAATTGGTGTGGCTTCACAGCGTGGCGCATATTACTAAGATTGTTAAAATAGTTTATATCACAACCATTAGTGTACTCTGTGTCACCCAGTATGCCTTGCAGTCGTGTGCATGTTGCCGCAGAAGCCACACATAACATGATGCTGGACTGACAAGCAGATCGTACATGTTGTAGAAGGCGACAAAGCCAATGGCTTCATAGCACGCCCTAATACTTATTATCTGGCTGACTACTGATAGTCATTCTAGAGAATATTAGCGTCCCCTATTGTCTTCTTTGCTTTGTGACACGGGTGTTAGATGGCTCTATGAATGGTAAAGAATACCGATCCCAGAACCATGTATATCAAACATTTCCGGATGGTTCAACCGCCACCCGCCCGAATCTAATTAAAATCAATTTTTTCGTCATGTCAACCGCCCTACCCGCGGTTTATCCGCGGGTGAGACCGCAAACCACGCATCTCTACTATGAATCAATCAATTAAAGTTTATTGATATAGCCCCTTAATCACAAGTGTCTCAAAGGGCTGCACAAGCCAGAACGACATCTTCAGCTCAGATCTGAATACAGTTTATAAATACAAATAATTGTACGGATACCAAGTCGTACATTCAACAGGAAGTGCCGTGCAAACTAACAATTCGGTGTAACCTTTGTTTACAGACTCTTCATTGTACAAACTTGTCGATTTACGGACCGGATGAAAGTATGCTTTGGTGAATGAACCTTGTCTTAGTATACGAAACTTTCACCCGCCCATTTTGCCCGGGGTAGCAGGACCATTGTGGGTAGGCTGATCAATTGAAAAATTTTATTTTTTTATTACATATACAGTACTAGCTGTAGACTATACGCCGCATAAATACACCGGTACAAAATATTTTGTAAATATTTCATTGCATACCTTATTTGTTTCCAAAAGCAGTAGTAAAATTGCTAATTAAACAAAACAAAAGTCATCATCTGCTGCAAAAGCTGGCTCTCCAATTAGCTGAACAGACTCAAGAACTCCACGGTGAAGTTTTGTTGAATTTATGAAACTAAAATCATTCAAAACAAATGTCATTGTAAGTTGATGATACAGATATTTGTAAACGTGTTAACATATTTGCTAGCCCACTCGGTGGCCTAGTGGTTACAGTGTCCGCCCCGAGATCGGTAGGTTGTGAGTTCAAACCCCGGCCGAGTCATACCAAAGACTAGACCCATTACCTCCCAGCATCAAGGTTGGGTCATTTGGTTAAATCACCAAAATGATTCCCGGGTCCGGCTACTGCCCACTGCTCCCCTCACCTCCCAGGGGGTGAACAAGGGGATGGGTCAAATGCAGAAGACACATTTCACCACACAGTGTGTGTGTGTGTGTGTGTGTGTGTGTGTGTGTGTGTGTGTGTGTGTGTGTGTGTGTGTGTGAGACAAACATTAGTACATTAACTTTAACTTAAATGCTAATAACACCAGTTTGATTACATCACGATATGTACAAATGTGTGTATGGACATGACACAGACAGTTTAGTAAGTATGATTTGTTGTAGTTGCTTGAAGTGATGAATAATATTTGAGGCGGACGCTATGGACCGTTATACTTCCGGTTCAAGGCATCAAAGAGGAAGTACATTGTCAACCCGCAAAAATGGCACCTTTTCAGTGTCTGTCGAGGTTATATAAAAACAATTTGTTAAATACAAAATATGATGGTTGTTAGGGAAGAAAAATCCATACATTTGCGGCAAAGTAGCATCCAAGGCAAATACGGTACTCCCAAAACCGTTGCACACACAATCAAGAACCCTGACAGTGCTACATTTCCGAGACATTTTTGTGTTGTCAAAACCCAACATTTTGAACACCCATTGACTTCAAATCAGAATCAGTATCGCTCAGAATTTCTCACACAGCTGCATTAGCTCTACAAAACACCTACTGTGTCTTTAAAGAATTCGGCATACGCCTTTAAAGTATTTGGTATACACCTTAAAGAGACTGACAAACACATACAAGTCAATTTGACAAAGATTAGTTAATAAACATCAAGCAAATCACTTTTGCACCTTGTAAGGGTCTGGGTGGGATCTTGCAAGTAATTGACCATAAGTAAACATTCGTCCAATAATTATACAAACCCCGTTTCCATATGAGTTGGGAAATTGTGTTAGATGTAAATATAAATGGAATACAATGATTTGCAAATCATTTTCAACCCATATTCAGTTGAATATGCTACTAAAACAACATATTTGATGTTCAAACTGATTTGGTTTTTTTTTGTGCAAATAATCATTAACTTTAGAATTTGATGCCAGCAACATGTGACAAAGAAGTTGGGAAAGGTGGCAATAAATACTGATTAAGTTGAGGAATGCTCATCAAACACTTATTTGGAACATCTTTCAGGTGAACAGGCAAATTGGAAACAGGTGGGTGCCATGTTCAGGTATAAAAGTAGATTCCATGAAATGCTCAGTCATTTACAAACAAGTATAAGAAAAACCTTTCTCAACCAGTTATTCCAAGGAATTCAGGGATTTCACCATCTATGGTCCGTAATATCATCAAAGGGTTCAGAGAATCTGGAGAACTCGATGCATGTAAGGAGCTAAGGCTGTACTGCATCAACAAGTGACATCAGTGTGTAAAGGATTTCACCACATGGGCTCAGAAACACTTCAGAAACGCACTTGTCAGTAACTACATCTATAAGTGCAAGTTAAAACTATCCTATGAAGGCGAAAAACATTTATCAACAACACCCAGAAACGCCGTTGGCTTTGCTGGGCCTGAGCTCATCTAAGATGGACTGATACAAAGTGAAAAAGTGTTCTGTGGTCTGACGAGTCCACATGTCAAATTGTTTTTGGAAACTGTGGACGTCGTGTCCTCCGGACAAAAGAGGAAAGTAACCATCCGGATTGTCATAGGCGCAAAGTTGAAAAGCCAGCATCTGTGATGGTATGGTAGTGCCCAAGACATGGGTAACTTACACATCTCTGAAAGCGCCATTAATGCTGAAAGGTACATACAGCTTTTGCCATCCAAGCAACGTTACCATGGACGCCCCTGCTTATTTCAGCAAGACAATGCCAAGCCACGTGTTACATCAACGTGGCTTCATAGTAAAAGAGTCCGGGTACTAGACCGGCCTGCCTGTAGTCCAGACCTGTCTCCCATTGAAAATGTGTGGCGCATTATGAAGCCTAACATACCAGAACGGAGACCCCGGACTGTTGAAAAACTTAAGCTGTGCATCAAGCAAGAATGGGAAATAATTCCTGTGTGTTGTTTACAGAGTGTTAAAAGGAAAGGCCATGTAACAGAGTGGTGAACATGCCCTTTCCCAACTACTTTGACACGTGTTGCAGCCACTAAATTTTCAGTTAATTATTATTTGCAAAAAAATGTGTTTATGAGTTTGAACATAAGATATCTTGTCTTCGTAGTACATTCAACTGAATATGGGTTGAAAAGAATTTGCAAATCATTGTATTCCGTTTATATTTACATCTAACACAATTTCCCAACTCATATGGAAATGAGGTTTGTATATTTCTATTACATGTTTGTTATGACTGGAATTTGAACCATAACCCATAGGGTGGCACCACACATGGGATTATGGGGTGCCTTGTTTTTCAACACTTGTGATGCTTCAACATTTAAACTTATATTTAAAAGCAATTGAAAACTGATTGAATTAAGAAATATTGTTTTTGTAAGTTTTGGGTAACTTACACAAACAACTATTTAGCATCCATTTAGAGGAACGACTTGTCCTCGAATGTGGTTTAGCACATGCAAGCCGAGGCAACATGATGAGGATGCAATATCTTCACAACCAGCTGACCTGAGACTCGCTGAGCCGCCAGTGACTCCGGTGAGAGAGGGATAATAGAATTTCCCTCGCCACCTTCCTGTTAATTACAACAGACCTTGGCTCTGAATAAATATTTGTTCCGAGTGCGTGGCAATCTTCATGCATATTGTACGCGAGCCTGCCGTGGACAGTGGAGGGCAAGAGTGGCAAATAACGCTGCAAGATTAAGGACAGCATATAAAGTACGGGGATGTGTGGTGAGGTTATGACAGCACTTTAAGCTTAAAAAAAAACAGTTCTTTGGAAAAAAAAATATAAATACGGGAAAAAAGATACATTAGTGTTATGATTAGCATTCACACTGATATTGTTGTCATTGGATTGAAATATGTGCAGTAAAAACATGTATAAAGTAGGGATTAGTGTTGTACGGTATACCGGTATTAGTATAGTACCGCAATACTAATGAATCATATTCGGTACTATACCGCCTCTAAAAAGTACCAGTCCCTCCTAATGTAAAGCATCCAAACAACAACAATAAATGATTATTACATTTTAACAGTGTAGCTAGAACATGTTAAAAGAGAAAGTAAGCAGGTATTAACAGTAAATGAACAATTAGATTAATAATTCATTTCTACTACTTGTTCTTAATAATGTTGACAAAATAATGGAATGGAAATTGACACAATATGTTACTGCTTATGTCAGCAGACTAAAAAATTATAATAATACATTTTATTTGTAAAACACACTTTACATCAAGTAAAAAACCTCAAAGTGCTACAGTTTATTAAAAAAATATAAAACCAAAAAGATAATAAAAATAAAAACTAGAACAGCCTAATAGCTATAACTAGTAAGCATACATCTAAAAAAAGGCTCTTTTAAAAAGAAGGGTTTTTAAGCCTTTTTTTAAAAGCATCCACAGTCTGTGGTGTCTTCAAGTGGTCAGGGAGAGCGTTCCACAGAGTGGGAGTGGGGAAAATTAGAGGAAATTAGGAGGCTATGGTTGTTTACTTACTAATAAAAGACAAGTTGTCTTCTATATTCACTATATTATTTTGACAAAAACATTGCAATAATATGTTTAATGTACCCTAAGATTTTTTTGTTAAAATAAATTCAATAATGCCATTTTTTGTGGTCCCCTTTATTTAGAAAAGTATCTTCTTAGAAAGCCTGTTACAAGTTAAAATTGTGCGGCTTTAGGGGGCCATCCATCATTGGGAGGTGTTGATTTAAGACAAGTCTTTTGAGTTAAGAGTTCGGACACAGAAGCAATTTGGTTGAGGTCAAAAGGAAGGCGTTGTGGTTTACCTCACACATGGAACGTGACAAACTGTGTGGTTGCACTATCCACTTTTTCCGACAGAGGGCAGTATAGTGTTCAATGTACCCATCCATCCATCCATCCATTTCTACCGCTTATTCCCTTTGGGGTAGCGGGGGGCGCTGGTGCCCATCTCAGCTACAATCGGGCGGAAGGCGGGGTACGCCCTGGAAAAGTTGCCCCCTCATCACAGGTGTTCTATGTATTTTGTGGCAATTCCAACGTTCACCACAGCGTCAGTTGCTATGTAGAGTGGCACTTTCAATAATTTTCAGCAGAATGCATTGCAAAACCATTGTGAAGTGAAGTGAATTATATTTATATAGCGCTTTTTCTCTAGTGACTCAAAGCCCTTTATAAAGTGAAACCCAATATCTAATTTTAACATTTAAACCAGTGTGGGTAGCACTGGGAGCAGGTGGGTATCGTGTCTTGCTCAAGGACACAACGGCAGTGACTAGGGTGGCTGAAGCGGGGATCGAACCTGCAACCCTCAAGTTGCTGGCACGGCCGCTCTACCAAACGAGCTATACCGCCCCCTCTTTCTCACCAAGGAATGGGGCCATATGAGTTCCTTCCCTACTGTATATTGGGTTGACTGCATTGATAATTAAATGTCATGCTTTATTTATTAGCTTTTAGTTAACAAATGGTTCTAAATTATACCTTGTAACGGGCGTAAAGGATATATATATATATATATATATATATATATATATATATATATATATATATGAAGATGAAGTAGTCTTGTGATTTTTCTGAAACACACATATATATATATATATATATATATATATATATATATATATATATATATATATATATATATATATGTATGTGTGAGTTTCAGAAAAATCACAAGACTACTTCATCTTCATATATATATATATATATATATATATATATATATATATATATATATATGTTTTGGAAAAATCACAAGACTACTTCATCTCTACAGAACTGTTTCATGAGGGGTTCCCACAATCATCAGAAGCTTTTAATGGAAGCATTCACATACAATGGTTTATATAGGGCACAGAGTGAGTGGGTACAGGCAGGCGTAGGGGCGTGGTGATTGGCTCATGTGTTACCTAGGAGGTGTTTCCGCCTGTGACGGCATGCTGATATGATTTCACTGTGCTTGTTGAGTGATGACGGGTCTGGGTGATATATAACAAACAGTTTTTCTTTCAAGCATAGGTTGCATCTTTTATTACCACTGTTGTAAGGTGTGCTGGATACAATAATTTGCCATGTTATTGAAAATATATATATATATAAAATAGTTTTTTTCAACACACATTTGAGCTCAACTGAACCAAACCGCACCAGAATTCACCCCCAAGTTGACCAAACGAACCGTACTAGCGCAGCAAATTGGCGCCAGAGTTACTAATACAAACATGAAAAGTGTCACACTGCCAAAAAGTGAATAATGCAAACAATAAAAGAACTGATGCATTTTTCCTACCACTACAGTATGTACGTGCAACCTTTTCGAGCTAAAGCTTGATCTTGCACCAACAATCACATTTGAAATCTCAATCCAAGCTTACCCAAAAACCGTAGAGTGAAAATTAAGTACTCCAGTACCCTCAATAAATCAATCAATCAATGTTTACTTACATAGCCCTAAATCACTAGTGTCTCAAAGGGCTGCACAAACCACAACACAAACCACTACGACATCCTCGGTAGGCCCACATAAGGACAAGGAAAACTCACACCCAGTGGGACGTCGGTGACAATGATGACTATGAGAACTTTGGAGAGGACGAAAGCAATGGATGTCGAGCGGGTCTAACATGATACTGTGAAAGTTCAATCCATAGTGGATCCAACACGGCCGCGAGAGTCCAGTCCAAAGCGGAGCCAGCAGGAAACCATCCCAGGCGGAGGCGGATCAGCAGCGCAGGGATGTCCCAAGCCAATACACAGTCAAGCGGTCCATCCTGGGTCCCGACTCTGGACAGCCAGTACGTCATCTATGGCCATCGGACTGGACCCCCTCCACAAGGGAGAGTGGGACATAGGAGTAAAAGAAAAGAAACGGCAGATCAACTGGTCTTAAAAGGGAGTCTACTTAAAGGCTAGAGTATACAAATGAGTTCTAAGGTGAGACTTAAATGCTTCTACTGAGGTGGCATCTCGAACTGTTACCGGGAGGGCATTCCAGAGTACTGGAGCTCAAATGGAAAACGCTTTATAGCCCGCAGACTTTTTTTGGGCTTTGGGAATCACTAATAAGCCGGAGTCCTTTGAACGCAGATTTCTTGCCGGGACATATGGTACAATACATTTGGCAAGATAGGCTGGAGCTAGACCTTGTATTATTTTATACGTAAGTAGTAAAACCTTAAAGTCACATCTTAAGTGCACAGGAAGCCAGTGCAGGTGAGCCAGTATAGGCGTAATATGATCAAACTTTCTTGTTCTTGTCAAAAGTCTAGCAGCCGCATTTTGTACCAACTGTAATCTTTTAATGCTAGACATGGGGAGACCCGAAAATAATACGTTACAGTAATCGAGACGAGGCGTAACAAAAGCATGGTTAATGATCTCAGTATCTTTAGTGGACAGAATGGAGCGAATTTTAGCAATATTACGGGGATGAAAGAAGGCCGTTTTAGTAACGCTTTTAATGTGTGGCTCAAGGGAGAGAGTTGGGTCGAAGATAATACCCAGATTCTTTACCGAGTCGCCTTGTTTAATTGTTTGGTTGTACCCTGAATTGTTTGTTTCTAGGTTATTAAAAATGGATATAAAAAAAAATGTGTATACATGTAGGGAAATGGAGGCTACACGCATGTCTTTCGCTTTGACACAGTCTCTCTCTTACACACACTTTGCTCTGAAGGCCAGGCAACAGCTGTGTTTGGTGCAAGTGGAAGAGCAGCTAATGAACCAAACGATGCACTTGATAATTTACATCTGCCGACACTCTCCAGCTGCTGCCAGCATGTCGGCATTAGCTGGCCTCCCCTCGACCTGGACCCAGACCCCTGTACAGTAACGCCAGGGTCGGTCCCCAGTCCCCACACGGTAATAAAAAACATAAGTGGACAGTGTAAACGGACATTTTTTTCTTTTTTTGTTCATGCAAATACCATATGAATACATTTGAATAAATTGCATAAATTACCGCTTGCATTTTGTCACATTTAGTGTGACTTTGTTATACTTCAGTGCACAACCTCCTGTAGCAACAAGCTGTTTGGGGCAGCGTCTTTGCTGTACCCGCTCTGCGCTCCTGCGTCACTGTCTGCCGTGCATGCAAGGACATTATTTATAACCCGCTCGTAAAAGAACCGAGCCTGGCTGTCATTGCAGCAGACAGGTTAGTGGTCTCATTCCTCCGCCAGGCCTCATTAGAAGCTCCGCGCAGGACGAACTAGACACTCTACCACGCCGGGTTTTTGTCTATCCCTTACTCCTCCTCCTCCGCCTTTTATTGCCTTAGAAAAAGACTGCACAAATCTTAGCAGAGCAACAGGCTGCCGAGCATATACCTCTAAAGCTGCGACGAGACTGTGGCATCAGACAAATAAATTGCCGACATAATGCACACTGTGCTCAGCCCACACAGACGCCGTAGATAAAATGATGCTCCATCTGCTGCAATGGTGCATCCTGAGTTTGTGTGTGTGTGTGTTTGTTTGTGTGCAAGAGGGGTTTTTGTTGGAACTTGCAAATTGACAAATGCATGCCACCAGAAAGTCGGCCATTCTTTTGGAAAAACAGCCTTTTAATCGCCCCGTGTAACGATCAAAGAGATCCCAGTCTTCTAAAAGCTTCCCAAAAGATGCAGCTTTACTGATATGTTGCTAAAATACGTTCTTCTACATTGACGCTCTGTTAACCACTGGAACTTAAAAAATAAAAAAAATAAAAAAAAATAAAAAGTGAAGTGAAGTGAATTATATTTATATAGCGCTTTTTCTCTAGTGACTCAAAGCGCTTTACATAGTGAAACCCAATATCTCAATTTTTTTTACATTGAAACCAGTGTGGGTGGGACTGGGAGCAGGTGGGTAAAGTGTCTTGCCCAAGGACACAATGGCAGTGACTAGGGCGGGGGAAGCGGGATTCGAACCTGCAACCCTCAAGTTGCTGGCACGGCCGCTCTACCAACCAAGTTATACCCCCCCCCAAAAAAAAAAAACGCCGCGGCAGATGGTTTGTTTCACTGATCCAAATAAGTTTAAAATGGAAAACCAAATACCGTACTTCCTTGAGTTGCCGCAGGGCATATAGTATGTGCCTACCTTGAATTACTGCCGGCCGGGTCAAACTCGCTTCACAAAATAATTAGCGCATGCTTAGTATTACCTGGTCAAACTCGTGACGTCACGAGTGACACTTCCCCTGTCATCATTTTCAAAATGGATAAGGCTGATTTCAATACCGTTAATTTGAAATCGCATAAAGGGAAGATGATTAAGAGCTATTCAGTGGGATTTAAGGTCCAAGCTTACATCGCACTCAATTTTTTATTGCATGCCTTTGGTAAGTGCCGGAGTGAGAAGAGGTTTTAAAATAATTAGCGCATGCTTACTTTTACCGCATGCTTTTGGTAAGCGCAGGAGTGAGAAAAGGTTTTGATTTAATTAGCGCCCCGGCGGCAATTCAAGGAAATACGGTAGTAAGAGGTGGATTTGCTCAAGCCATCAATAGATGAGCCCGCATTGTGTATATCTTCTGTGTGTTGGATGTTTTTCTATTCAATAAATAAATGTCCAGAGTAGTGTTGTAACGATATCAATATTGGTACTAAAATGTCGCTACTTTTCTGTGCTTTGATACTTTTCTAAATAAAGGGGACTACTAAAAAAATTGCATTATTGGCTTTATTTTAACAAAAAATCTTAAGGGTACATTAAACATATGTTTCCTAATGCTGTTAAATCCTTAGATAAAATAGTGAACTTACTAGACAACTTGTCTTTTAGTAGTAAGTAAACAAAGGCTCCTAATTAGTCTGCTGACATATGCAGTAACATATTGTGTCATTTGTCATTCTAAAATGTTGTCAACATTATTAAGGACAAGTGGTAGAAAATGAATTATTAATCTACTTGTTCATTTACTGTTAATATCTGCTTACTTCCTCTTTTAACATGTTCTGTCTACACTTCTGTTAAAATGTCATAATCACTTTTTCTTCTGTTGTTTGGATATTTTACATTCGTTTTGGATGTTACCACAAATTTGGGTATCAATCCGATACCAAGTCGTTACAGGATCATACATTAGTCATATTCAAAGTCCTCATGTGTCCAGGGACATATTTCCTGAGTTTATAAACATAATATAAATTTAAAAAAGAATGAAAGAAGATGTTGTGGTTCGACGTAATCATAGTAGTATCGACTAGATACGCTCCTGTACTTGGTATCATTACAGTGTATGATAGGTATAGATCCACCAATGGCATTTGTTTACATTTTGATGCCGGTGAGCCATGGTGTGTAGTGAAGCATGTTTAGCTTTTCCTTGTTCTGCAGGGATGATACTTGTAAGAAACATACTTTATTTGTCGCCACGAAGACCAGGATTAGTGATTTAGAAGTACGTAGCTAAAACACTGCCGACGGCAGATGGATGTTAGCCATGAGCTAGCCAGCCATGTCTTCAAGCACCTCTTCCTGAGGGCGTTTCAGTGTTATAAATTCATCCTTTCTCGCTTTTCTGTCTACACACTGTGTCTGCTTGTAAGTACTCTGTGATTGTGTGCCGCCGAACATGCTCGTTTGCTCGTAAACCATGATTAATTAGTATTGCGGTACTATACTAATTCCGGTAAAAATTACAACCCCAGTCCAGAGGAAACTAAGGGTGATTTTAAATATGTGAGTATTCAAATAACATTAAGATTACCAATGAGAAAGGTTTTATGCTGCAACCGAAAGAAAAAACAAAGAGCAAGAAAAAGCAAGAGAGATAGAGAGAGAGAACTTTCATGGCTTTAATGATTTTAGGAATGAGATGAGGGGTTAGGGCGGCGAAACGAGAGAAAAAGATGGGCGAATACAAGCTCAGGCAATTAACAACAATCACATAAGAAACCCATTTGGAGAGTAACTTTCTGACCAAAACACAAATAACATCAATTAGTGATCAACAGACATCACGGCACTTTTTGTCCTTGGAGAAAGTGCAGGTTTGAAGACGTCTCTAGCAGACTCCAAAAATGCACCGGGTGCCATAAACGTGTTTTATCTCTAACAAAACCTAGGCACTGCCAGCTAAGGAGCAGAAACCACGACACAAATATTTTAGGCTAAAATAGTGGTTTAGACAAGAGATTACTGAAATATTAATTTTGCCCTTACAACAGTAGTTCACAATGGACAGTATAGATCAGGTGTGTCAAACTAATTTTATATCGGGGGCCATATGGAGAAAAATTTACTCCCAAGTGGGCCGGACTGGTAAACTCATGCCACGATAACTTAAAAATAAAGACAACTTCAGATTGTTTTCATTGTTTAAAAATAGAACTAGTACATTCTGAAAATGTAAACATCTTTTTTTTACCTTTACATGTTAAGATTAATGGTATTCTATCTTTTTTTTTTTTGTCGTTATTTACACTTTCTGAATAAATGATGTGATAATGTTCATCAGTCATTTCATTGGTATTAATTTTCAGTCTATCAAGATAAATAAATAATATCAAAATCAAAGGATGTTATTTATGTAAATTACTCATATTTCTTGTCTGGTGCACTAACGTGGTTTATTTATGTTTTTTACATTTGTAGCATCATCCACAAAGATACAAAAATTTGCTATTGGGACATTTAGTGGACACATTTAGAACAACAATTTATTTTATTCAAAAATTTTGGCTCATTTATATACTTAGCAAACTCATCCCGCGGGCTGAATAAAACCTGTTTGTGGGCCATACGTTTGACACCCCGGGTAAAAATAAAGGGGAAAAATTGTTGATTTAAAAAAATCTCTGCCAGTTTACCAGGGGAAGCTTACAGTATGTTAAATGAAAAAATGAATAAACATGTAGGCTAACCACAGCATGATGTTGCTGTTACTGTAAAGTTAGCACTCGAGGGCACATACCATAATTTACCAACCATAGAACGCACTAAAATCCACTTCATTTTTGGACAAATTACATTTTTTACGTCTATAAGCTGCAGGTTTTTGAAATGTATTTACAGGTAATTTACCAAAAGACAATGCATGTAATGTAATGCGCATACGGTAACCTACTGGAAAAGTCTATGCCTACTTTCTCCGTCGTCCTAAATTTGTCTTTTTCGGTGACGCCAATGGAAAATGCTCAAAATGGCTTTGGCCAACATTTTCTCAGCCTTGTTTTCACTTTCGTTTTGAGGCAAATTATAGGACGTATTTAATACGCCGAAGTGTAGCCCATTGGTGATAGTGGATTTCCATTCCGTGCAGCAGCTTTATACTTCTTGAAAGTTGCATTTCTTTGTGTCTTTGCCACGATGAGGGTGAGTCCATAATGTGCTGAATAGCTGATTGAATGATTGTGTGAGTGTGTTTGCTCTAATGTGAACAATTTAATTGGCCCACAGTGACCTATGTGGCAATTTCATTGGTCTAACACAGTGGTTTTCAACCTTCTTTCAGTGATGTACCCCGTGTGAACAATTTTTTTAATCCAAGTACCCCCTAATCAGAGCAAAGCATTTTTGGTGAAAAAAAATAGATAAAGAAGTAAAAAACAGCACTACGTCATCAGTTTCTGATTTATTAAATTGTATAGCAGTGTAAAATATTGCTCATTTGTAGTGGTCTTCCTTGAACTATTGGGAAAAAAGATATAAAAATAACTAAAAACTTGTCGAAAAATAAACTAGTGATTCAATTAGAAATAAAGATTTCTACCCATAGAAATAATCATTAACTTAAAGTGCCCTCTCTGGGGATTGTAATAGAGATCCATCTGGATTCATGAACTTAATTCTACACATTTCTTCACACACAAAAAAAAAAATCTTTAACATCAATATTTTTGGAACATGTCCACAAAAAAATCTAGCTGTCAACACTGAATTTCATTTCTTTTCACAGTTTATGAACTTACATTCATATTTTGTTGAAGTTTTATTCAATAAATATATTTATAAAGGATTTTCGAATTGTTTCTATTTTTCAATAAATATATTCATAAAGGATTTTTAAAATGTTGCTATTTTTTGAATATTTGAAAAAATCTCACGTGCCCCTTAGCGTACCTTCAAGTACCCCCAGGGGTACGCGTATCCCCATTTGATAACCACTGGTCTAACATCTCAATTTTTGTTACATCTGACATCATATGGACAAAGATAAGCCATTCTTGAAAAAAGTTCTGTGGTCAGATGAAACAGACATTGAACTGTTTGGCCACAATACCCATCAATATGTTAGGAGGAGAAAAGGTGAGGCTTTTAATCCCAGGAACACCAACCGTCAAACATGGCGGTGGTAGTATTATGCTCCGGGCCTGTTTTGCTGCCAATTGAAATGGCGCTTTACAGAGAACAAATGGGCCAATGAAAAATGAGGATTACCTAAAATCATCGACCCAGAGGTTGGGTCTTGAGTGCAGTTGGGGGTTCCAACAGGACAATGACCCCAAACACATGTCAAAAGTGGTAAAATAATGGCTAAATCAGGCTAGAATTAAGGTTTTAGAAGGGCCTTTCCAAAGTCCTGACTTAAACATGTGGACAATGCTGAAGAAACAAGTCCATATCAGAAAACCAACAAATATAGCTGAACTGCACCAATTTTGTCAAGAGAAGTGGTCAAAAATTCAACCAAAAGCTCGTGGATGGCTACCAAAAGTGCATTATTGCAGTGAAACTTGCCAAGGGACATGTAACCGAATATCAACATTGCTGTATGTATACTTTTGACCCAGCAGATTTGGTCACATTTTCAGTAGACCCATAATAAATCCATAAAAGAACCAAACTTCATGATTTTTTTTTTTGTGACCAACAAGTATGTGCTCCAATCACACAAAAAAAAGGTTGTAGAAATGATTGGAAACTCAAGACAGCCATGACATTATGTTCTTTACAAGTGTATGTGAACTTTGGACCACGGCTGTATGTTGTGGCCTTTTTATTGTTGGACAAGTGCAGAGTTGCAGTATATACGTGAAAAGTACACAATAACGTGTCTTGGACCCACAACCTCAGTGTGGAAATATTTGCATTAGCATTAGCGCTACAGCCACACACAACAGTGTGTTCCCGTACAAAGCTACATTTTGGGCAAAACACTATTATATTTGGAGAAATTCTATAGACTAAAATAGAATTAAATCTACCACAAGCTTATCAGTTGGAAACATGACAAGATGATTTGTGCCAACCCGAAATATGACATAATTAGGGACAAATACATCCTCCTCTATCTTTTTCCGCTGCTATCGCCAATTTTGCTTGGTATCTTAATGTGGCAAGAAAGAAAGGGAAAAAAAAAACAATGTCTCATCCTTTCTGATTGCATCTGATTGCAATTTCGTCATGGCTCCTCTGGCAAGCCGGCAAGAAGCGTTCCCATCAGCAGCTGTAGCTAATTAGCCGCTATCGCTAGCTCTTTTTGGCTCACCCTGCGCTACCTCCCTTGGCCCGCTCTCTTGGAAGTAAAAATTATTGGATTGTCGAGATAAACAAGGGTTGGCAGGAGAGCAGAAGACCGATGAAGAATGGATTCAAGGATGGGAAAATATATATATATATATTTCAGAGGGAAGTGATATGCTTATAATAGATAAGTCATTGATAGAAAAAGTTATATAAAAGTGGTCATTCTTTGTGCCTCGTGCAACACTTTTTTTGCCACAACTTTTTTTCTGGAGTCTGCAGTATCTGATTTAGAGTTCTATTTGTTGCTTTAACGGCGTAGCAAGCAAAGGCCGAGAACAAACCCCAACGTACTTCAGCTGGTCAATGAATAAAACCGCTTCACCTGGACGGTCAGTGGTCAGACCATTTAAGGCCGGCGAATAACTCCTGCTTTGGCGTCATAATAGACCTCCAGACAACCCATCCTCACAGATACTAAAGATGATTTATCAGGCATGAACTTATTGGGATTGTAAACGAATGTTACACCCTTCGAGGACATCAGGGGGAACAAGGGCCACTTTTAAATGTAATAATATTGTATTTACAGATGTACAGAAAATGTACGTACTTTTCATTTTACATTTCCTTTGATCTATCAATCTTGGGAACCAGTGTACTTTGTAGCGGACATTTATTCAAATTACAAAATAAAATGGAAAAAAATCCAACCATCTACATCAGGGGTAGGGAACCTATGGCTCGCGAGCCAGATGTGGCTCTTTTGATGACTGCATCTGGCTCTCGGATAAATCTGAGCTGACATTGCTTGACATGATAAGTAATGAATAATTCCACTTGTAAAAAGGTGTTAAAAATAATGTTCAAAACATAAAACATTCTCATGCATTTTTAGTCCATCCATCCGTTTACTACCGCACCTGTTCAAGAAGTTATGTTAAGAAGTTATCTATTTATTATTGGTTAGTGTGGGGCTTGTCCTCCTGAGGGTTCTTCAGACCACCAAGCACCGACATGAGAGCCCGTTTCAGGGTTACACTATTGTTTTATTTTTCAATAAGTCTCTCAGTTGCTTTCCAGCAATTGTATTTTTGTCTTTCGTTCTCGCTCGCACTCTGGCTCCAGCCCCAACCCCGTCTTTCCTCCTGGCTGCTGCTTATAACAGAGCGACTGGTGATTAGATAAACAAGGTTCAGGTGGGCCATCTACGCAGCTCTCGCTGATTTCGAGGCCGGTCCTGGCACACCCCAGTTCACTGCAGGCCGGCGGGCCACGCCCCCTCCATAGTTAGCTTCAGAATAACAATGTTATTACAAAGAATAAGAGACCTATTATACTCTAAAAATGTTGGTCTTACTTAAAAATGCACGTGTTTAGTTGTGTTCAGTGTTAAAAAAAAATATATGGCTCTTACGGAAATACATTTTAAAATATTTGGCTTTTTGGCTCCCTCAGCCAAAAATGTTCCCGACCCCTGATCTACATCATGGGTGTCAAACTCTGGCCCGCGGGCCAAATTTGGCCCGCAGTGTAAATTAATTTGGCCCTTGAGGAAATATCAAATTATCATTAGTGCTGGCCCGCCAGTATTATACAGCTGCATTCACCGCTAATACTCATACTTGTCAACCCTCCCAATTTTCCTAGGAGACTCCCGAAGTTCAGTGCCTCTCCCGAGGAAACCATTCTCCCAAATTTCAACCAATTTCCACCCGGAAAACAATATTGGGGGCGTGCCTTAAAGGCCCTGCCTTAAAGCGTTTTCTACAACCTGTCATCACGTCCGCTTTTACTCCATACAAACAGCGTGCCGGCCTAATCACATAATATATGCGGCTTTTAAACACACACACGAGTGAATGAAAGGCATTCTTGGTCAACAACCATACAAGTCACACTAAGGGTGGCCGTATAAACAACTTTAACACTGTTACAAATATGCGCCACACAGTGGACCTTCAGCTCTCACTGGATCGGTTCGCAGCCGAGTGTGAAGCGACCGGAATGAGAATCAGCACCTCCAAGTCCGAGTCCATGGTTCTCGCCCGGAAAAGGGTGGAATGCCATCTCCGGGTTGGGGAGGAGACCCTGCCCCAAGTGGAGGAGTTCAAGTACCTAGGAGTCTTGTTCACGAGTGGGGGAAGAGTGGATCGTGAGATCGACAGGCGGATCGGTGCGGCGTCTTCAGTAATGCGGACGTTGTATCGATCCGTTGTGGTGAAGAAGGAGCTGAGCCGGAAGGCAAAGCTCTCAATTTACCGGTCGATCTACGTTCCCATCCTCACCTATGGTCATGAGCTTTGGGTCATGACCGAAAGGATAAGATCACGGGTACAAGCGGCCGAAATGAGTTTCCTCCGCCGGGTGGCGGGGCTCTCCCTTAGAGATAGGGTGAGAAGTTCTGCCATCCGGGAGGAGCTCAACGTAAAGCCGCTGCTCCTCCACATCGAGAGGAGCCAGATGAGGTGGTTCGGGCATCTGGTCAGGATGCCACCCGAACGCCTCCCTAGGGATGTGTTTAGGGCACGTCCAACCGGTAGGAGGCCACGGGGAAGACCCAGGACACGTTGGAAAGACTATGTCTCCCGGCTGGCCTGGGAACGCCTCGGGATCCCCCGGGAAGAGCTAGACGAAGTGGCTGGAGATAGGGAAGTCTGGGCTTCCCTGCTTAGGCTGCTGCCCCCGCGACCCGACCTCGGATAAGCGGAAGATAATGGATGGATGGATGGACAGTGGACCCACACCACACACGAATGACAAACACATTTCGGGAGAACATCCGCACCGTATAACAACATAAACAAAATACCCAGAAACCCTTGCAGCATTAACTCTTCCGGGACGCTACAATATACACTCCCCGCTACCACCAATATTAGGATTTTGCATATTTAGTGTTAAAGCAAATCAGCTGAGCAAACTGAGCAATAATTAACGTTTTATTTGTGCACTTTCTCTTGCTACTTCAAGACTTGAATGCTTGATTCATTCATTTTCAAATTTATTTTTAGCCTGTGAAATGTTTATTTTGATATTTACCTGAGAAGGTTGCAAATAGATAAGAGGCGTTCAATTTTTATTTAAATTTTATTTGATACGCCATTGAATTTTTTTTTATTATTATTATTATTTGAAACTCGAGTTTGCATGTCACTATAAAGTTAAATAAGGCTTGCTTGTTCAATATTCAATGCACAACTTTGTTGGGTCCCTCTAATAGGTTAATTTGTTCAACTTTGGCCCGCGGCTTTGTTCAGTTTTAAATGTTGGCCCACTCTGTATTTGAGTTTGACACCCCTGATCTACATAAACATTATTAAGACATGCCCCACCAGACTGCTATTTTTTTTTCTCAAGCCATCACCAAAGTAATTAATAATAAAAAAAAAAACATAAGCTCTGTGCACATTTTTTTTTTCATACAAAATTGGCCTACTTTATGTTCACTGCACATATTTAAAGGCCTACTGAAATGAGATGTGATAGCAGGTCTGTTCTATGTGTCATACTTGATCATTTCGCGATATTGCCATATTTTTGCTGAAAGGATTTAGTAGAGAACATCCGCGATAAAGTTCGCAACTGGAGAAAAGCCCTGCCTTTACCGGAAGTCGCAGACGATGACGTCACATGTTGATGGCTCCTCATAAATAAACATTGATTTTAATGGGAGCCTCCAACAAAAAATGCTATTCAGACCGAGAAAACGACAATTTCCCCATTAATATGAGCGAGGATGAAAGATTTGTGTTTGAGGATATTGATAGCAACAGACTAAAAAAAACTAAACAAAAAAAACCTACTTAAAAAAAAAAACGTGATTGGATTCATATGTTTTTAGACACATTTACTAGGATAATTCTGGGAAATCCCTTATCTTTCTATTGTGTTGCTAGTGTTTTAGTGAGTTTAACAGTACCTGATAGTCGGAAGTGTACGTCCACGGCCGGGTGTTGACGTGCAGTGTCTCAGGGGAGTCGACGGCAGCTGTTATCCAGTAAGAGGCGACTTTTTAACCACAATTTTCTCACCGAAACCTGCTGGTTGACATTCGGTCAGGATCCATGTCTGCTGTGATCCATAGTAAAGTTTCACCTCCGTGAATTTTAAACAAGGAATCACCGTGTGTTTGTGTGGCTAAAGGCTAAAGCTTCACAACTCTGTCTTTCTACTTTGACTTCTCCAATATTAATTGAACAAATTGCAAAAGATTCAGCAACGCAGATGTCCAAAATACTGTGTAATTAAGCGGTTAAAGCAGACGACTTTTAGCTGTGTGTGTGTGCAGCGCTCATATTCATAACAACCCGTGACGTCACGCGTACACGTCATCATTGCGCGACGTTTTCAAGAAAAAAATCCCGGGAAATTTAAAATTGCAATTTAGTGAAGTTAAAATAGTGGCTAACGTCCATCTGCCATCAGCAGTGTTTTAGTTACTTCTCAATCACTAATCCTGGTCTCCATGGCGACAAATAAGTATCATCCCTGCAGGACAAGGAACCCAGCGTAGCTCACCGGTGTCACCATGTAAACAAACCTGTGGTGGATTTACACCTAACATCCACTGTAATGATATCAAGTACAGGCATGTATCTAGTCGATACTACTATGATTACGTCAATATATTTTTTGACATCACAACATATTTAGTTTTTTTTTTTTGTATGTATATTATGTTTAAAAAGTCAGGAAATATGCCCCTGGACACAAGAGGACTTTAAATATGACCAATGTATGCTCATGTAAGTACTTGGTACCAGAATAATACCCAATTGTGTGGTATCATCGAAAACTACAGAAAAATAAGTGATTATTCCATTTTAAACAGAAGTGTAGAGAGAACATGTTAAGAGGGAAAGTAAGCAGATATTAACAGTAAATGAAGAAGTAGATTAATAATTCATTTTCTACCACTTGTCCTTAATAATGTTGACAAAATAATAGAACATGGGGCGGGAACCTACGGCTCGAGAGCCAGATGTGGCTCTTTTGATGACTGCACCTGGCTCTCAGATAAATAATTCCGCTGGTAATCCCAGTGTCGAAAATAACGTTCAAAATATAAAACATTCTCATGCATTTTCGTCCGCACCTGTTCAAAAGTCGCATTAATGGTAAGAAGTATTTTATTTATTTTTGGTCAGCCTCAGAAAAACAATGTTATTAAAAAGAAAATAAGACTTATGTTGGTCTTTTTTAAAAATCCACGCATAGTTGTATTCAGTGTTAAAAAACATAAAATCATATGGCTCTCACGGAAATACTTTTAAAAATGTTTGGCTTGTATGGCTCTCTCAGCCAAAAAGGTTCCCGACCCCTGTAATAGAATGAAAAATGACACAATATTTCAAGGCATTTGTCAGCAGACTAATTAAGAGCTTTTGTTTGTTTACTTAATACTAAAACACAAGTTTTGTAGTTTGCTCACTATTGTATTTAAGGACTTAAAGACAACAGTGCATTTTTTTTTTGTGGTCCTCTTTATTTAGAAATGTACGGAAAAGTATCGAAAACATTTTAGTACCAGTACCAAAATTTTGGTATTGTTGCAAAACTATTTTGCACTATAGGATCGCTCTAAATTTTTCTTTGAACGGTCACCTCTGTCCTCTGAATTAAGAATATTTGGCCCTAGTGTGTGAATGTGAGTGTGAATGTTGTCTGTCTATCTGTGTTGGCCCCGCGATGAAGTGGCGACTTGTCCACGGTGTACCCCGCCTTCCGCCTAATTGTAGCTGAGATAGGCACCAGCGCCCCCCGCGACTCCACAAGGGAATAAGCGGTAGGAAATGGATGGATGGACATCCCAATCCCCATCCATGAACCGGCCTGTTCACATATAGGGGTATAGCTCGGTTGGTAGAGTGGCCGTGCCAGCAACTTGAGGGTTGCAGGTTCGATTCCCGCTTCCGCCATCCTAGTCACTGCCGTTGTGTCCTTGGGCAAGACACTTTGCCCACCTGCTCCCAGTGCCACCCACACTGGTTTAAATGTAAATTAGATATTGGGTTTCACTATTTAAAGCGCTTTGAGTCACTAGAGAAAAGCGCTATATAAATATAATTCACTTCACTTCACTTCACATATTCCATTTTTGTAGAAAACCGATGCACTAATGTAATAATCACTTATTCTTCTGTAGTTTTGGATGATACCACACAATTGGGTATTTTTATAGAGGGGGGGGGGGTGGGGTTGCCCACATATGAGGTCCTCTCCAAGGTTTCTCATAGTCAGCATTGTCACTGGCGTCCCACTGGATGTGAATTCTCCCTGCCCACTGGGTGTGAGTTTTCCTTGCCCTTTTGTGGGTTCTTCCGAGGATGTCGTAGTCGTAATGATTCGTGCAGTCCTTTGAGACATTTGTGATTTGGGGCTATATAAATAAACATTGATTGATTGATACTATTTGTTATTTTTAAATGAATAAAACAAACCTCTTTCAACATGTTTTGCCACATGTAGGATAACTCAGTTTTAGTATTCGGCTGTGAAACATACTGTGTGTTCTGATCATATACATCATATACCATATGGTTCTTTACAAAAGCTCTGCTATCAGCAACAGAGCCAATGCTCTAATGAGGTACGAAGCAGGAATATAAAAGTGAACAAAGTCCACCGCAGCTTCGTAATCAGCAGGTGTTTCTCTCCTAATTGAACATATGGAGCGAGTTAATTGGAGTCAAGCAGACATATCCTCTTGACTGGCTCGGATGAGGTGACTGGTGTCGGGGAAGGATTTTGCTTCAACCAGTTCCAGACATGCACATTGGTCTTTTGTCACGGGACGGTTACTTGGAAGCTAAAACTCTTGCACTCCTGCAGCGCTGCACACTGGGTGAAACTTTATCGAAATGTTAACGCCTACTGTGTTGCCTGTGCGATCGTTGTTCTGACAAAACTCAAAATGTTTTCACCCGGCTCACTGCAACTTTACGGCGTTTAGCGGAATCACCACGGGATTCGGTACACACTTTTAGGGGACTAACAAGCACATGGCTGTAGAATTTGAGCTAGATTGGTTTTGAAACATGGTCCCCATCAAACCAAATGTCTTAAAGAGGAACATTATCACAATTTCAAAAGGGTTAAAAACAATAACAATCAGTTCCCATTGGCTTGTTGTATTTTTTGAAGTTTTTTTCAAAATTTTACCGGTCCCGGAATATCCCTAAATAAAGCTTTAAATTGCCTTATTTTTGCTATCTTCGAAACCACTATCCATTTCCCTGTGACGTAATACAGGGATGCCAATACAAACAACATGGCGGTTACCACAGCAAGATATAGCGACATTAGCTCGGATTCAGACTCGGATTTCAGCGGCTTAAGCGATTCAACAGATTACACATGTATTGAAAGAGATGGTCGGAGTATGGAGGCAGATAGCGAAAACGAAATTGAAGAAGACATTGAAGCTATTGAGCGAATAGCTATTGACGCTATTCGGCCATAGCGTGGGTGTACCTAATGAAGTGGCCCATAGCATGGCTGCCTTATTAGCATCGCCGTAAAATGTGCAGACCAAACGATCAGGACTTTCGCATCTTGTGACACTGGAGCAACTTAAATCCGTCAATTGGTAAGTGTTTGTTTCGCATTAAATGTGGGTATCTAGTTTCAAATGTACATACAGCTAGCGTAAATAGCATGTTAGTATCGATTAGCGTAGCATGTTAGCATCGATTAGCTGGCAGTCATGCCGTGACCAAATATGTCTGATTAGCACATAAGTCAACAACATCAACAAAACTCACCTTTGTGATTTCGTTGACTTAATCTTTGCAAATGCATCTGCAGGTTATCCATACATCTCTGTGCCATGTATGTCTTAGCATCGCCGGTCAAATGTGAAGACACTTTGGTACATTCAATGAGGTCTGGCGGCAGATTTCTTGCCAGTGGTGCAACTTGAATCCCTCCCTGTTAGTGTTGTTACACCCTCCGACAACACACCGACGAGGCATGATGTCTTCAAGGTTCCAAAAAATAGTCGAAAAAACGGAAAATAACAGAGCTGAGACCCGGTGTTTGTAATGTGTTGAAAATGAATATGGCGGGTGTGTTACCTCGGTGACGTCACGTTCTGACGTCATCGCTAAAAGACCGATAAACAAAAAGGCGTTTTATTTGCCAAAATTCACCCATTTAGAGTTCGGAAATCGGTTAGAAAAATACATGGTCTTTTTTCTGCAACATCAAGGTATATATTGACGCTTACATAGGTTTGGTGATTATGTTCCTCTTTAATGTCTTAGCAGAGGCACAGGGAAAACTGAGCTAGTTATTCGGGCTGTGAATCTTTGGGCACCTCATGATTCGTTTGATTAAATTTTTGGAGTTAACAATTTGATTCAAAATCGATTCTCGATTGAAAACGATTATTCAAAATTTATACTTTTTTTTTAACAACATTGGATGGCAGTTCTATGATTAACTACATTTTTCCATGACATAGTTAAACAGCTCCAATCAAAGTCTATATCAGGGGTAGGGAACCTAATACGGTATTAGCTTTCACTGTTATGCTGATGACACCCAACTTTACATGCCCCTAAAGCTGACCAACACGCCGGACTGTAGTCAGTTGGAAGCGTGTCTTAATGAAATTAAACAATGGATGTCCGCTAACTTTTTGCAACTTAATGCCAAAAAAACGGAAATGCTGATTATCGGTCCTGCTAGACACCGACCTCTATTTAATAATACAACTTTAACATTTGACAACCAAATAATAAAACAAGGTGACTCTGTAAAAAATCTGGGTATTATCTTCGACCCAACTCTCTCCTTTGAGTCACACATTAAAAGCGTTACTAAAACGGCCTTCTTTCATCTCCGTAATATCGCTAAAATTCGCTCCATTTTGTCCACTAAAGACGCCGAGATCATTATCCATGCGTTTGTTACGTCTCGTCTCGATTACTGTAACGTATTATTTTCGGGTCTCCCAATGTCTAGCATTAAAAGATTACAGTTGGTACAAAATGCGGCTGCTAGACTTTTGACAAGAACAAGAAAGTTTGATCATATTACGCCTGTACTGGCTCACCTGCACTGGCTTCCTGTGCACTTAAGATGTGACTTTAAGGTTTTACTACTTACGTATAAAATACTACACGGTCTAGCTCCAGCCTATCTTGCCGATTGTATTGTACCGTATGTCCCGGCAAGAAATCTGCGTTCAAAAGACTCCGGCTTATTAGTGATTCCTAGAGCTCAAAAAAAGTCTGCGGGCTATAGAGCGTTTTCCGTTCGGGCTCCAGTACTCTGGAATGCCCTCCCGGTAACAGTTCGAGATGCTACCTCAGTAGAAGCATTTAAGTCTCATCTTAAAACTCATCTGTATACTCTAGCCTTTAAATAGACCTCCTTTTTAGACCAGTTGATCTGCCGCTTCTTTTCTTTCTCCTATGTCCCCCCCTCCCTTGTGGAGGGGGTCCGGTCCGATGACCATGGATGAAGTACTGGCTGTCCAGAGTCGAGACCCAGGATGGACCGCTCGTCGGGACCCAGGATGGACCGCTCGCCTGTATCGGTTGGGGACATCTCTACGCTGCTGATCCGCTCGAGATGGTTTCCTGTGGACGGGACTCTCGCTGCTGTCTTGGAGCCACTGTGGATTGAACTTTCGCAGTATCATGTTAGACCCGCTCGACATCCATTGCTTTCGGTCCCCTAGAGGGGGGGGGTTGCCCACATCTGAGGTCCTCTCCAAGGTTTCTCATAGTCAGCATTGTCGCTGGCGTCCCACTGAATGTGAATTCTCCCTGCCCACTGGGTGTGAGTTTTCCTTGCCCTTTTGTGGGTTCTTCCGAGGATGTTGTAGTCGTAATGATTTGTGCAGTCCTTTGAGACATTTGTGATTTGGGGCTATATAAATAAACATTGATTGATTGATTGATTGATATGGCTCTCGAGCCAGATGCGGCTCTTTTGATGACTGAGTCTGGCTCTCTGATAAATCTTAGCTGACATTGCTTAACACGATAAGTAATTAATAATTCCACCGGTAATCACAGTGTTAAAAATAACGTTCTAATGATAAAAAATTCTCATGCATTTTTGTCCAACGATCCATTTTCTATCGCACCTGTTCAAGAAGTCGCTTTAATTGTAAGAAGTATCATATTTATATTGGTTAGCTTTAGAATAACAATGTTATTATCTTGGGGACTGCGTGGCGAAGTTGGGACAGTGGCTGTGCCAGCAATCTGAGGGTTACTGGTTCAATCCCCACCTTCTACCATCCTAGTCACAGCCGTTGTGTCCTTGAGCAAGACACTTCACCCTTGCTCCTGATGGGGCCTGGTTAGCGCCTTGCATGGCAGCTCCCGCCATCAGTGTGTGAATGTGTGTGTGAATGGGTGAATGTGGAAATAGTGTCAAAGCGCTTTGGGCTCCTTAAAAAGGGGTAGAAAAGCGCTATACAAGTACAACCATTTACCTTTTTTTTTTTTACAATTTTTAAAAAGAATAAGAGACTTATTATACTGTAAAAATTTTGGTCTTAAAAATGCACGCATTTAGTTGTATTCAGTGTTAAAAAAAGATTATATGGCTCTCACGGAAATACATTTTGAAATATTTGGCTTTCATGGCTCTCTCAGCCAAAAAACGTTCCAGACCCCTGGTCTATATTATTAAAAAAAAAATGTTTTTTGTTTTTTTTTAGTAAAATGCGATTTGATTAAGTCAAATTCAAATAAGGCGACAACAAAAGTATGAAACACTTCTCTTTTCTAAAGTCAATCTGTACACTGCAAAAACTGAAATTTAAGTAAGATTAAATATCTCAAATAAGGGAAAGATTTGCTTATTTTCTGTCTGAAAAGATAATTCTTCTCACTCAGCAGATTTTATGTTGTTTTAAGGGTTTTGGTCCTAAATGATCTCAGTAAGATATTACAGCTTGTTGCTGAGATTTTATGACCTATATGGAGTAAAATATGCTTGAAACTAGAATATCAACTGTTGCAAAGCTGTGTCAAAACTTATAAGTATAAAAGTACTTTTTCAAAGTAAGAATTTCTTATTTCAAGCATGAAAAAAAAATCATGATTTTGACATAATTGTGTCTCATAATTAAAACAGATGACAGCCAAATGGACTTTGCTGTTTAATTTCAATGAAACAAAAAAAAATCCGTACTCATATAGTAGTACAGTTGGCACAGTAAACTGACAGTTAATATTTAAACATTTCACATTTCTAACAATTTTTAACATTAATAGTTCATGCACATTCAGATAAATTCTTCAAAATTATAATTTAAAACATTTTGCTGTATATACAGTATGCGCACTAATTGACTGAAAGAGCACGCGCTTGGCGCTATGATGTCATGTTGTCGATGGAAACATGCATTTTTAGACTATATGATTTGCCTGAGCGGCTAGTTGACCCTGAGAGTAACAAGCGGTTGCCTTGTTTCCTTTCCATTAAGAACAATAACTAAGTTTTTGGTACAAATTTGCTAGTTTCAAGACATGTAATGCCGAGCACATATCCTTATGTCAAGATAATGGCAATAGCATTTACTTAATTTAAGAGTATTTTTCAACATATTGAGCAAAAGGGTCTCTTTTTTTTCTACCTAGAAAAGTGCACTTGTTATTAGTGACAATATACTTATTTTAAAGGTATTTTGGGGTTCATTGAGGTTAGCTAATTTTATTTGTTTTGGAATGTCTTGACAAGCCAAATTTTCTTATTCTATTGGCAGATAATTCATCTTGGTTCAAATAAAATATTCCTAATTTTTCTATTCCTTTTTCCTTGTTTTTGAACATTGACTTGTTGCAGTGTACAGCATGGGCATTTACAACAATACGATTTGCCCGAGTGACTGGAAAGGACAGATTGAAAAAAATAAATATATTTAAAAATATGTCTGTTCCTGTGATGAAGGGGCGACTTGTCCACGGTGTACCCCGCCTTCCGCCCGATTGTAGCTGAGATAGGCGCCAGCGCCCCCCGCGACCCCAAAAGGGAATAAGCGGTAGGAAATGGATGGATGGATTATAATGTACGATTTGACTCCCTTGCATGGCTCATAACAGAAGAAGACTGTTCTGTAGACATCCCCCAAGGACACCTCAGTGATGAACGCTCTGACCTCCCTCCCTCCTTTAACAACACTTTGCTCGTAATGCCTGCAGAGCGGCTCCAGGCCTGTAGACACAACAACACTGCACCCTGGACAATGGGCATATGCACACACCCCACACCACCGCTTGAATTCCTTAGGGATGGAGGACAGCTGGGCAGCGCTTAAATAGCAGCAGCCTGCCACCATAGCCCCCACTCCCCCCCCTATGTTGCAAGTCTTGTGAATTATTTGTAACTTGTTTGTGTACTATGGCTATTTAGGCTTTTTTTCCTGGCGTCAGTCTGGACCCCCTGCCCGGGAGTCCAGCCTAGGACTGAATATTTTTTTACTCAACCCCCCAATGTTCACCAGTTTCCCACATTTTTTAGGAGTGCCAGAAGTTGGCAGACCCTTCAACGGTCCTGTTCGGTCTTACTGTAATGTTTGTCTGCTCTTGAGTGGATCTGGGCTGAAATCTTAATTTTGATTCCTTGTATCAATCAATCAACGCGTATTTACATAGGCCTTATTCACAAGTGTCTCAAAGGGCTTCACAAGCCACAACGATATCCTTGGCTCAGATCCCACATTAGGGCAAGAATAAACCCAACCCAATGGGCACAATAAGAAACCTTGGAGGGGACCAGAGATGTGGGGACCCCCTGTTTATAATGTGAGAGTGTGTATGTCTTTCCCATGTGAAGAATTGACGATATAGTTGACTGTGATTATATATATATATATATATATATGTATTGATTAAGAATTGGTACAAATAAGAATTGTGATTAATCTGAAAATACATTTTTTGACATCCCTACTAGGTCATTGAACATTTTGTTCATAAAACTTTTAGGCTACATGTGGTCTTCAGTTTACAATACCCCTTGTTACGGCATTTTGTTATTACGTACACCCCCATACACTGTAGAAGGATAGCATTTTTTCACTTTTCGCACGTTAAATTGTAGCCCGAGCGTAATTAATGTAGGGTCTTCTGGTGAAAGTGCGTCAACTAGAAAAAAAATAACAATAATATTATATATATATATATATATATATATATATATATATATATATATATATATATATATATATATTGGCTTCACTTTTTTGGTCTGAACCTCTCGACTGTTGCAGCCATCATTAAGGATAAAGATTGTATACGTGAGCATGGTAAAGAATCTTCTCAAAAATGAGAATTGAAGTATAGTGGTCTCGTTTTTTAAATGGAAATGTGTTTTGGCTGAAAGATGAGAACCAATGCTAGTGTGGGTAACTAATGTATCAATTTAGCAACTCAAACTACAGTTTGACTTACAGTAGGTAGGAGATTCATTCATCACATTTTACTGGATACTAGAAACGTGACAAATTGAAGGGGTGCCACTTTCAATCATTTCCATCAGACTGCATTGCAACATGATTTAACCCTACACCTTCTTCTCACGCGAGATCCTCCCAGGAATGGGGCCGTATGAACCCCTACACTGTTTCAATGTCCACATTTCTCTGTTGATGCAATTGTTGATGACTGAAGTTCTGATATTAACCAAAGCTCCTCATCGCACCCCCCGGATTGTAAATAATGTAAATAATTCAATGTACATACTATGATGATTAACCTGTGTGATGACTGTATTATGTTGATAGTATATATTTGTACCATGAATTGATTAACTTGGACCCCGACTTAAACAAGTTGAAAAACTTATTGGGGTGTTACCATTTAGTGGTCAATTGTACGGAATATGTACTGTACTGTGCAATCTACTAATAAAAGTATCAATCAATCAATCCTTATTGTACATGACAGTCTGGGGACTGAACTGGTTCGTAGTTTGATTACCACCTGTATCTGTATCACATATACGCCAAAATGTCTTGAAAAGCATTTTGATCAACAGGGAACACCAAAAAATATCATTTTGAGGCATCTTAGCTTTTTCACAACTGTAGGGTATTCACACATTTACCAAAAAGGCACCAAAGGGGATTTGTCCCCCCTTGGCCTCATGCTTAACGATATGTTCATTTATATCTATTGACTCATTTGTTGGTCGCGGCTGTCATCGCAAATTAATCATCCTGACAAATTCCGAATGTGATCAGAGAGCAAGAAATCACCGAGTCCATTCCCTGGATCTGTGACTTGATAAAGTAATTATGACTTTGATTTGATAACCACTTGGCTAACAAACTTAATACTATTACATAATTATTCCGCCCCTCATCTCCGACAGTATTCATTTATGGATTTCCGCTCGCTTGTTGGCATCGCCGCTTCCTGTTCCCCATTTAAACCGCTGCCGCTCTATTGACGAACGAGAATGACAAACTACCTCTTGGAGAGAACTCTTCATAAATCACATACAAATTACGCTCGAGTGCATCCCGGCACAACTACGACAACACGTTTGACGGATCGATGGCACTCGCCACAGGGAGTGTGTGTAATGACATATGCCATTAGGTGTAGGGTAGACTTATTTAAATCAATACTTTTGTCTTGTACAGGGAGGGAAAAAAAAATAATCAAACAAATCACATCCATCCCTTGGGGTCCAGACTTGGACCTGGAGTTGTTTACCATGCCTCCATGGACCCTCACCTGCACAGTTGGGAGTCCGATTGATTGATTGATTGAAACTTTTATTAGTAGATTGCACAGTTCAATACAATACAAGTCATGCCATTCTAATAATTATCACAGACATTCCTACAGTAATAACATTTTGGTATCAGACTCATTGAAACCTCAATGTATTATAACCTTGTGGTGAGTGTGCAGGGTCCTAGAAAATTTGTCAAACAGCCGACAAAAATGTGGATTTTTAAGTCATAAAACCAATGGCAGAAGAGCAAAACCAGAGTCCTTGGTACACAAAAAGCTGCTCAGCGTCTGAAAGTCATGTCAGGTTGACAGCAATGGCAACAAAACAGTACTAACTCGTCAAAATTCAAGCAGTACAGCACTAAACAGCGATCCTGTTCCGTCTCCCTGTAATGTTTGTCTGTTCTTGAATGGGATTGTGCTGAAATTTTTAATTTTCCTGAAGGAATAAATAAAGTACTATCTACCCATATATCCATCTAAAATGCACAAAAAAACATTGTTTTCCTCATTTTTTAAAGTAAAACAAAAAAAAATTAAAGTTGTTCATATTATTTTATCAATAATAATATAATCAAATATGGAGACAATGAATAACCAGCGTGCACACTTAATTTGTGAAAAAATAGGGCAAATTTACTAGAAAGTAGTTCTACGGATTCTCTAAACATTTAACTGAACTTATTGCAAAGTTGCAATAAGAAACAAATGTTTAATGTACCATAAGATTTTTTGTCAAAATAAAGCCAATAATGCAATTTTTTGTGGTCCCCGTTATTTAGAAATGTACCAAAAAGTATCAAAATAATTTTGGTACCGGTACCAACATATTGGTATCGGTACAACACTAGTATGTGTGCGTGCGTGTGTGTGTGTGTGTGTGCGTGTGTGTGTGTGTGTGTGTGTGTGTGTGTGTGGGAATGTATGTATGTATTGAATAATATCCCCTCCTGCTCCGATCCGGCTGTGCCAAACACTAAATACAACAAAACATTGTATAAAATTAAATACAAATAAGGAAAGCTGAGATGTATACCACACGTTTCTTTTTTAAAGTAAATATATACAGCAGATATTCATCTACATCATCAATATGATTTGCCTAAACAGCTGTACAGGACGGATACAAAAAAAAAAAAATGTCTGCATTATTTTTTTACTTGGACTGTCCCATGGGTCAAATTGTGGACACTCTCTGTAATTTGGCTACCCCTGTTCTAAATAATTGTCCTTACTCAAAAATGGGGATATACTTATACTCAATTCAGTTTCCTTTATGTTACCAGTTATAACTCATTGAGATTAAAATCTATATTTCAAGAAGGGCTTAGAGGTGGGGGGTCATATCTGCGGTCCTCTCCAAGGTTTCTCAGTCATTCACATTGACGTCCCACTAGGTTGTGAGTTTTTCCTTGCCCTTTTGTGGGCTCTGAACCGAGGATTTCATTGTGGCTTGTGCAGCCCTTTGAGACACTTGCGATTTAGGGCTATATAAATGAACATTGATTGATTGATTGATTGACCTGACAAAATAAAGTTACAATAATGATTACAACAAGACATTACAACAGAACAACAACAGTCATACCACAACAGATCAAATGTAATTTAAAACAATTAAAGGCCTACTGAAATGAGATTTTCTTATTTAAACAGGGGTATCAGGTCCATTCTATGTGTCATACTTGATCATTTCGCGATATTCCCATATTTTTGCTGAAAAGATTTAGTAGAGAACATTGATGATAAAGTTCGCAACTTTTGGTCGCTAATAAAAAAGCCTTGCCTTTACCGGAAGTAGCAGACGATGTGCACGTGACGTCACCGGTGTGAAGGCTCCTCACATCCTCACATTGTTTATAATGTGAGCCTCCAGCAGCAAGAACTATTCGGACCGAGAAAGCGACAATTTCCCCATTAATTTGAGCGAGAATGGAAGATTCATGGATGAGGAAAGTTAGTGAGGCATTAAAAAAAAAATAAAGAAAAACCGACGGCTCCAGGCGGCGGCAGTGGTAGGGTTTTAGATGTAATTAGACACATTTACTAGGATAATTCTGGAAAATCCTTTATCTGCTTATTGTGTTAATAGTATTTTAGTGAGATTAGATGAGTAAAGTCATACATGAAAGTCTTATGGCTGCGGTGAACGCCAGTGTCTCTCGGAAGAGCCAAGATCACAGCTGCTTTTTGACGGCTACAGGAGAAGGTCCCATAATTCACTGATGTCTCCGGTAAGATCCGACAATTTTCCCATCCAAAAACATATGTATTTACGTAGAGAAACAGGTTGGCTTGACCGCTCTGTGTTAAAGCTTCACAACAGAAACAAAGAAACACCGGCTGTATCTCGGTGCTAAAGACAGCTGCAATCCACTGCTTTCCATCAACAGCATTCTTATTTATAGTCTCCATTGTTTATTGAACAAATTGCAAAAGATTCAGCAACACAGATGTCCAAATTACTGTGTAAATATGCGATGAAAATAAACAACTTTTAGCCGTAAGTGGTGCTGGGCTAATATGTCCACTACAACCCGAGACGTCACAAACACCTGTCATCATTCCGCGACGTTTTCAACAAGAAACTACGCGGGAAATTTAAAATTGTAATTTAGTAAACTAAACCGGCCGTATTGGCATGTGTTGCAATGTTAATATTTCATCATTGATATATAAACTATCAGACTGCGTGGTCGGTAGTAGTGGGTTTCAGTAGGCTTCAGTAGGCCTTTAAGTAATAATTCATTTTAAAAGCAAGTACATTGCCGAAGAGAACTGGTTTCTCGACCTTTTAAAATGGACTTAAACTCCCCACAACTCAATGTTCTATGACAAAGATATAATGTGGCACATTCTCAGGATGGAACTCAAGCTGGCTACAACTATAATTAACAACGCTATTTTCAGGTATTTCAGGTTTTTCCTTAATTTAACAATTCATGCATTGGACGGTGAGCTTTATATGTCATTTGTGAACAAATGTGACAGCATTAATCTGCTCATCTCAATTTAAAACGGGCCAAGAAACGACTGAATGCACCAGAGGCCAACGTTCTAAGCAGTGAAAGCTCCTCATTGGCTTAAATTGATTGTGTCACGCTGTCAGGAGGGAGTTGATAAATGGCCCGAAACTTGGCATTTTGAATAACAAATCTCTGGGGGGTAGAGAAAGGGAGACAAAAAAAAAAAAAAAAAAAAAGCTCAAATTCAGTCATCCAGCTATGGTCAGATCTCAGGATGAAGACGTTGAAGTGCAAGAAACATATAAAAATCAGATGAGATTACGGCTGATTGTTTTTGAGTAATAGCTCCACACTGTGTTGGATCCCCCAGGCCTGCTCTACTGCATCTGGCCAAAGACAAAGCTAATCGCACAGGACGTGGACGTGAGGGTGTGCTTCGCCGCGGGGCAGCTATGCTCACACTGAGTGTGATGTTTGTGTGTGTGTGTGTGTGGCTTTGATCACAAGCTCATTGCGGGGGTCAATGCACAAACATGGCATAAGACTTTGTAGGCATGGAGGGGGGGGGGTAACATTGTTGGAAAACATTTATGTACCTTTGTGTAAATTGCAATAATGCTGTGCGTAAAGCACATTCTCGCTTGTGTGTGACCTTGTGCGCATTGACTCACGGAAAGTATTGTTTCTCCCTTGTCGCTAATTTAATAATGCACCATTGTTCCCAATGTGGGCATTTTCCACTGAGTTTTGTCATACGCTCTCACCGCCCTTCAAACTGAGCCTACTCCCTTCCTCCCACCTTGTATTTGATCTATAAAGAATAACGCATTTCTCTTCCTATCGCACACTTCTTACATACTTCGCTGCTTTTAATGATGTAATGTCCAATGTGTCCAAACGGTCATGTGGTGTGGCCCAGGGTTCTGTTCTGGGGCCTGTTTTTTTATTGTTGTTGTTGTAGCTAATGACGCTTGAGAGATTGATCAGTAATTTTAAAAATGGTTCTCATCATTTCTGTGCAGATATTCAACCGTTCTGCTCCTTCAATGAGTGCATACTTTGCTGCTTTTAATGATATAATGTCCAATGTGTCCAAACTGTCATGTGGTGTGGCCCAGGGTTCTGTTCTGGGGCCTGTTTTTTTGTTGATGACGCTTGGTAGATTGATCAGTAGTTTTAAAAATGGTTCTCATCATTTCTGTGCAGATATTCAACCGTTCTGCTCCTTCAATGAGTACATACTTTGCTGCTTTTAATGATATAATGTCCGATGTGTCCAAACTGTCATGTGGTGTGGCCTAGGGTTCTGTTCTGGGGCCTGTTTTTTTGTTGATGACGCTTGGTAGATTGATCAGTAGTTTTAAAAATGGTTCTCATCATTTCTATGCAGATGATATTCAACCGTTCTGCTCCTTCAATGAGTACATACTTTGCTGCTTTTAATGATATAATGTCCGATGTGTCCAAACTGTCAAGTGGTGTGGCCCAGGTTCTGTTCTGGGGCCTGTTCTCTTTTTGTTGTATCTGATGACGCTTGGTAGATTGATCAGTAGTTTTAAAAAATGGTTCTCATCATTTCTATGTAGATGATATTCAACCGTTCTTCTCCTTCAATGAGTACATACTTTGCTGCTTTTAATGATATAATGTCCGATGTGTCCAAACTGTCATGTGGTGTGGCCCAGGGTTCTGTTCTGGGGCCTGTTTTTTTGTTGATGACGCTTGGTAGATTGATCAGTAGTTTTAAAAATGGTTCTCATCATTTCTATGCAGATGATATTCAACCGTTCTGCTCCTTCAATGAGTACATACTTTGCTGCTTTTAATGATATAATGTCCGATATGTCCAAACTGTCATGTGGTGTGGCCCAGGATTCTGTTCTGGGGCCTGTTTTTTTGTTGATGACGCTTGGTAGATTGATCAGTAGTTTTAAAAATGGTTCTCATCATTTCTATGCAGATGATATTCAACCGTTCTGCTCCTTCAATGAGTACATACTTTGCTGCTTTTAATGATATAATGTCCGATGTGTCCAAACTTTCATGTGGTGTGGCCCAGGTTCTGTTCTGGGGACTGTTCTCTTTTTGTTGTATCTGATGACGCTTGGTAGATTGATCAGTAGTTTTAAAAATGGTTCTCATCATTTCTATGCGGATGATATTCAACTGTTCTGCTCCTTCAATGATTCAGGATTTAACTTTTTGTCTGAGTTCTTGGAGTGCGTATCCTGTATTAAAAACTAGTTGTCCAGATTTAAACAAAACGAAAACTCTGATAATTGCTCCCGATAAAAAGATCGCCCTGATCAAGAACTCTCTTGGTGCTCAGGGTGCATAAAGCAGCCTCAGAAACCTTTGGGTCGTGTTTGATCAGTCTATGGAGGGTCACTGACCAAAAACTGATTTTATTATCTCAGAAAGATTTTTTAAAGTGAGAAACGTTTTGTCAAAATTGGGTCTCGAAATGATCAAGTCATTTCGTCTCGTATTGACTATTGCAATTTTGTTTTCACTTGCTTTAACAAGTCTACGCCAAAGAGACTACAGACTGTACCAAATGCGGCTGCCGGACTTTTGACTGGTGCACCCAGAAAAACCCGTATTACCCCCATTTTATCCAATCTTCATTGGCTTTCAGTTAAATAATGCCGTGAGTTTAGCATTTTGGTCCTGACATTCTATGCATTGCATGGTGGAGCCCCTCAGTGCATCTATGCTCCTACTCTTCAGGGCGCAGCCTCTGGTCTTCAGGCCAGGGTCCCCAAACCTTGTTTTAAAACCCGTGGAGAACTGGCATTCCAGGCTATAGCTCCCAGACTCTGGAAAAATTTGCACCAGTCCCTCCGTGATCTTGACTGTTAACACTTTGAAGAAACATAAGAAAACTTCTTTTTAGTAAAGCTTTTAGTTAATGCTCCTTTTAACTATCATTTTTAATCCACTTTGTATTATGATGTTGCCCCTGTTGTTTTGAGTGAATTGTTATTTTACTTCACCTATATTTTGTACAGGGCTTTGTGATTTGATCTGTGAAAAGCACTTTATAAATCAAATGTACTCACTAAGTTACTTACTACGAATGTGACCTGTGCCTTGGTTGAACGACTTGGGCCATTTTAATAAATATAAGAAAAGACACTTCTGTTTGACTGCTTGATTAGGAAATTTCCAATACAGTACGTTCCATTAATTGATTTAAATGTTTAAATTAGATTATGATACCCTACGGTGTAATGGTGCGTTCCATTTAACTTGTAAGTTTGAATGACGTCAGAGCCGAGCTATGAGCGTCCGTTACGTCGTCAGAAATCAAGAGAGCTGTTCATGCACTTGCCTTATCTGAATATAACAACTTCTGGGAAAAAATAGTAGCTCCTTCATTCCGTATTGCATGTTACTGCTGTGTTGGATCCGCTTTGGACTGGACTCTTGCGACTGTGTTGGATCCATTATGGATTGAACTTTCACAGTATAATGTTAGACCCGCTCGACATCCATTGCTTTCCTCCTCTCCAAGGTTCTCATAGTCATCATTGTCACCGACGTCCCACTGGGTGTGAGTTTTCCTTGCCCTTATGTGGGCCTAACGAGGATGTCGTAGTGGTTTGTGCAGCCCTTTGAGACACTTGTGATTTAGGGCTGTATAAGTAAACATTGATTGATTGATTGATTGACTAGGTCGTAACATGCAATAGTATATGTGAAAGAGGCAATAAATGAAAATTATGGAGTCTTCGAGTAAATGTATCAAAAAAAGGGACGTGAAGTAGAACAGGGTCACCAACCTTTTTGAAAGCAAGAGCTACTTCTTGGTACTGATCAATGCGAAGGGCTACCAGTTTGATACACACTTAAATACATTGCCAGAAATAGCCAATTTGCTCAATTTACCTTTAATAAATAAATCTATATATATATAAAAAAAATGGTATTTCTGTCCGACATTCCGTCGTACGTTTTTTTTCCTTTTATGGAAGGTTTTTTTTTTTTAGAATAAATGATGAAAAAAAACACTTAATTGAATGGTTTAAAAGAGGAGAAAACACGATAAAAATGAAAATTAAATTTTGAAACATAGTTTATCTTCAATTACGACTTTAAAATTCGACGGAAAAAAATGAAGAGAAAAACTGGCTAATTTGAATCTTTTTGAAAAAATATAAAAATAATTTATGGAACATCAATAGTAATTTTTCCTGATTAAGATAAATTTTAGAATTTTAATGACGTGTTTTAAATAGGTTAAAAAACAATCTGACTTTTGTTAGAATATATAACACATTGGAACAAGTTATATTTCTAACAAAGACAAATCATTATTTCTTCTAGATTTTCCAGAACAAAAATTGTAATTTTTCCTGATTAAGATTAATTTTAAAATTTTTATGACGTGTTTTAAATAGGTTAAAAAACAATCTGCCTTTTGTTAGATGATATAACAAATTGGACCAAGCTATTTTTCTAACAAAGACAAATCATTATTTCTTCTAGATTTTCCAGAAGAAAAATTTTAAAAGAAATTCAGAAGACTTTGAAATAAGATTTAAATTAGATTTTACAGATTTTCTAGATTTGCCGGGATATTTTTTTTTAATTTTAATCATAATAATTTTGAAGATATATTTCACAAATATTCTTTGTCGAAAAAACAGAAGCTAAAATGAAGAATTAAATTAAAATGTATTTTTTATTCCTTACAATAAAAAAAAATACTTGAACATTGATTTAAATTGTAAGGAAAGAAGAGGAAGGAATTTAAAAGGTAAAAAGGTATATGTGTTTAAAAATCCTAAAATCATTTTTAATGTTGTATTTTTTCTCTAAAATTGTCTTTCTGAAAGTTATAAGAAGCAAAGTAAAAAAATAAATGAATTTATTTAAACAAGTGAAGACCAAGTCTTTAAAATATTTTCTTGGATTGTCAAATTCTATTTGAGTTTAGTCTCTATTAGAATTAAAAATGTCGAGCAAAGCGAGACTAGCTTGCTAGTAAATAAATAAAATTAAAAAAATAGAGGCAGCTCACTGGTAAGTGCTGCTATTTGAGCTATTTTTAGAATAGGCCAGCGGGCGACTCATCGGGTCCTTACGGGCTACCTGGTGCCCGCGGGCGCCGCATTGGTGACCCCTGGTCTAGAAT
>NC_084628.1:11731686-11761686 GCF_033978795.1 Nerophis ophidion | reverse complement strand
TTAGTGGAAAAGTTGGACTCCAAGGTCAAAAACGTTAAGAAAACCTGTTTTAAAGGGCTTTATAGGCTAAATACATTGATCCTAATTACCTGGACTGTTAGCCACCTCATACGGGCAGTTTTTTTCTAAGTAGTACACACCAAAAAGGGGATTACGTATGTTTTTGTTTCACTTTTACAAAACAGTGCAGTTTCTCTTTAAAGGGGAACATTATCACCCAACCTATGCAAGCGTCAATATATACCTTGATGTTGGAGAAAAAAGACCATGTATTTTTTTTAACCGACTTCCGAACTCTAAATGGGTGAATTTTGGCGAATTAAACGCTTTTCTGTTTATCGGTCTTGTAGCGATGACGTCAGAATGTGACGTCACCGAGGTAATACACCCGCCATTTTCATTTTGACATTACAAACACCGGGTCTCAGCTCTGTTATTTTCCGTTTTTTCAACTATTTTTTGGAACCTTGGAGACATCATGCCTCGTCGGTGTGTTGTCGGAGGGTGAAACAACACTAACAGGGAGGGATTCAAGTTGCACCACTGGCAAGAAATCTGCCGCCAGACCCCCATTGAATGTGCCAGAGTGTCTGCACATTTTACCGGCGATGCTAAGACAGACATGGCACAGAGATGTATGGATAACCTGCAGATGCATTTGCAATGTTTAAGTCAACAAAATCACAAAGGTGAGTTTTGTTGATATTGTCGACTTATGTGCTAATCAGACATATTTGGTCGCGGCATGACTGCCAGCTAATCGATGCTAACATGCTACACTAATCGATGCTAACATGCTATTTACGCTAGCTGTATGTACATTTGAAACTAGATACCCACATTTAATGTGAAACAAACACTAACCAATCGACAGATTTAAGTTGTTCCAGTGTCACAAGATGCGAAAGTCCTGATCGTTTGGTCCTCACATTTTACCGGCGATGCTAATAAGGCAGCCATGCCATGGGCCACTTCATTAGGTACACCCATGCTATGGCCGAATAGCGTCAATAGCTATTCGCTCAATAGCTTCAGTTTCTTCTTCAATTTCGTTTTTCGCTATCTGCCTCCATACTCCGACCATCTGTTTCAATACATGCGTAATCTGTTGAATCGCTTAAACCGCTGAAATCCGAGTCTGAATCCAAGCTAATGTCGCTATATCTTGCAGTGGTAACCGCCATGTTGTTTGTATTGGCAGCCCTGTATGACGTCACAGGGAAATGGATAGTTGCATCGCAAAGAGCGAAAATCAAGAACTTTAAAGCTTTTTTTAGGGATATTCCGGGAGGTGTAAAATTTTGAAAAAAACTTCAAAAAATAAAACAAGCCACTGGGAACTGATTTTTATTGTTTTTAACCCTTTTGAAATTGTGATAATGTTCCCCTTTAAACCAATCAGAACCATCTTAAATAGTCTGGTAGAAATCAAACAGCTTATTTACCTGAACTGCAGAGAGTTATTGGTTATTGGCAGCATGTGTTTATTAGAGAGTGTACTTATGTTCCGATATTAAAGACATTCGCTCGAAAATTAGAAAAAAATCTCCTGTTATTTTGGTTTTCATGTCTCGGTTCTCATTTAGTCTGGATCTACAACAAAAGACAGGCAGCCTTTAAACCACAATCACCGTCAAACCACCTCAGAAGCTGTGAGCTGCAAAGTGGACAAAGCCCTGCCGACTAGATTGATAATTGGAGCAGACACACAGTTTTCCCCCCAAAGCATTTGGAGACTGTCTGACATCCACTGTCTGTGAGCAGTGTACCTGGAGCTTCCTCCACGGCAAAACGACAAGGGGATTTTTAGAGATTTGTTGCAAAAGCCAGTCGAAGACAGAGAGGACACAATCAGAACTCGACAGGATACGATGGTGAAAGCAACATCATTATCTTTCGAAAAAATATCCTAGGAAACTGTCTTCAATCTGTCGGTAATTAGAAATAGTAATCACAGGATGCACCATAAAGGGTCTGCGTACTACAACTTGCATAAACATGGCTAATGAGTGCCTCTCGTGAAGGCGGAAAATCTACACAGTCAAACATGAACAGTTACCAGTGCCCATGTTATAAATATTGCACTTTTTAAACGGAATAATCATGCAAAGATAATGATGTTTTGCCTGCGATATATTCTCTTTAGATCTGCTTTGTGGAAAAACATTGGAGATAACTACTTGATATCTTCATGTGTTCCTCAGCAGATCAGTTAAAAATGAAGTTGAGGGTATGTGTTATATATTTTATGTTTAATTTTAGCAGTGGTTGATTTATTTGTACACTTTTAATACAGTTTAGGATGTTTGAAGGTTACCTGCCTTGTATAGGTTGCCAACAGTCCTTAAAAAACAGTATTTACCTACTCAGTGGCCTAGTGGTTAGAGTGTCCGCCCTGAGATCGGTAGGTTGTGAGTGCATACCCAAGACTATAAAAAAAATGGGACCCATTGCCTCCCTGCTTGGCACTCAGCATCAAGGGTTGGAATTGGGGGTTAAATCACCATAAATGATTCCTGGGCGCGGCACCGCTGCTGCCCACTGCTCCTATCACTTCCCAGGGGGTGATCAAGGGGATGGGTCAAATGCAGAGGACAAATTTCACCACACCTAGTGTGTGTGTGACAATCATTGGTACTTTAACTTTATTTTCCCATATATATTTAATTAAAAAAAGTGCACATTTTGTATGAGCTGTTGAGGGGGACACTTTGTTTTGCAATTTTTTTCCCGTAAAAATGACAATTTCTGTAAAGTTTAAATAGACTCCATTAAATAACAACATCTTCACCACAGTTTGCTACAGGCTTTTGCTACAGGCTAAGCCAATGAATACCAGCTTGCCCGATTGACCAATCAAATCCATTGCAATTTGACTTTTCTGACATCTGTTCTTCTTGCCTTGACTGCTATCACTCTGCCTCAGCTTGGAAGTAGCAAGCCAGCATTATTTTCCTAGTTTCTAGTAATCAGACTCAAAATACGACCTTTTATCACAACTACATAAAAAATATATATATATATTTATATATATATATATATATAAAAAAAAAAAAAAAAAATATATATATATATATATATATATATATATATATATATATATATATATATTAAAGCGAAAGTTGAGAATTTCAAACATTGTTTTGTTTGAGTTAAATGTGGTATCACATCCAGGGGGTATATGCGTACTTATAAGCATCGCAAGCTCACTTTTTTAGAAGTGTCATAAAGCAACGTTGCTCTCATAATAATTATGTTGTGTCCTCAAAACACAACTTGTGCATCTAAGTCGGTCCAGTTTTATAACAGCAACACTAGACTACACACAGGGGTTTCCAACAGGTAGTTGGTGAGACCGTTACACTACACTTGTTACACCACTACATATATATATATATATATTAAAGTGAAAGTTGAGAATTTCAAACATTGTTTTGTTTGAGTAAAATGTGGCTATCACATCTACGGGGTATGTGTGTACTTATTAGCATTGCAAGCTCACTTTTTTAGAAGTGTCATAAAGCAATTCTGCTCTCATAATAGCTTGCAATGCTATGTATATATATATATATATATATATATATATATATATATATATATATATATATATATATATATATATATATATATACACACACACATATATATAAATATATATATATATATATACACATATATATATATACACATATATACATATATATATACACATATATATATATACACATATATACATATATATATATATATATATATATATATATATATATATATATATATAAAATACTTTGTCGTCAGCTATTCACCCGAAGTGCCCCTTTCTTTGCATTTACTACCGGAGGAAGACGATAAAAAAAACTTGGTGAAACGAGTAGAGACCTCTCAAGTGTGAGGCAGGCTGTCACTCTAGCATGTATGACATTAGCTTCTCCCTTGGTTGAAGTAATTGGACTGGCTGTCCGTCAGGCCTGCAGGCGATGGGTTAGGAGGGCGCCCAAAAGGAAATGGTGGGGGTGGGGGCGTTCACCGGCAGCAGGTATACCCTTCAGAGAGCCTCTCTGATGAGGTCCCGTAAGCTCGGTGCATCTGCAGCCTCAGATAACCACAGCTCAAATGCCACTGGGAGAGGTGGGGAATAGGAAGATGGGTCTTCTCTTCATGTCCACGCATTTTAGAAGGACATGAAGAGAGGGCTTCTCCTGGAATACGGCATGGAAATACACTACGTTGCGTTGGTCGTCCGAGGCCAGGGCGATGCAAGCTTGACACAGCTGCTCTTAATCCGACATTCCGCTTCCTTGCTCCAAGGATTCCCATGGATTTCCCGCCGTGGAACGACGTGTCGGCGCCAAACAAGGCTGCAAGTGTGTGCACTGTCACAAATCGGATTCCAAAATTGGAAAAAGAATCTACATTTTTGTTGGGTTTGATTCCTCTGTCCTTCGCCACCGCCCTCGAGGCCTCGTGACAGGCAGATGGCTGCCGAGATTATAATGGTTGGATGTGCCGCCTGCGTTCTCCCTTAAGTCTTGGTGTTTGATGTTGCAAGGCCACCACTTTCAAAATAATAACAAGCTCCAAGTCTCGCTCATGCTGTGTGACAACGGGGCGCACATGTTTGGAGAACATAAGCAGGCTGAATGGCAACAGCTTCAGAAAAACAGGAAAGACAACTCTAACCTTGGTCTACGGCGTATGGCCTTGCATGCATAACGCGTTTAGAATTATGATAAAATAAAGCATGGTTACAAAATTTTAACCAATACTGTATTTTCAAGAATATAGAGTGCACTGGGATATCATACGCACCGGACTATAAGCCGCACACATACATATATATATATATATATATATATATATATATATATATATATATATTTCACAACGTATACATATATATATATATATATATATATATATATATATATATATATATATATATATATATATATATATATGTATACGTTGTGAAATTAGTTATCTGCACATAATCCGTCCCTGTTCGTCTTGTTACACCCTCCGACAACAAACCGACGAGGCATGATGTCTCCAAGGTACCGGAAAACAGTCGAAAAAACGGAAAATAACTGAGCTGATTTGACTTTGTGTGTGTAATGTGTTTGAGAAAATGGCGGGTCGCTTCACGACGTGACGTCACGGGTGAAAGGTCATCGCTCCGACAGGCGAACAATTGAAAGGCGTTTAAATCGCCAAATTCACCCTTTTAGAGTTCGGAAATCGGTTAAAAAAACATATGGTCTTTTTTCTGCAACATCAAGGTATATAGACGCTTACATAGGTCTGGTGATAATGTTCCTCTTTAACATTAAAAAATGAGCTGAAAATAACTATGTCTGGTTTTTATATCATGCTTTCTTAGAGTCCTAAGTCTCATTTGCAAGTATTATATAGTAGATTTTGCAAGCAGTGGTCAATTGTACAGAATATGTACTATTCTGTGCTATCAACTAATACAAGTTTTAATCAATCAATCAAACAGGCCATGAGGTTGAACAATTCAGAATTCAAGAACATTGAAAGAAATATGCCTCTGAAAGTGTCAAAATTACACAACGTTGATTTTTGGCGACGAGTTATTAACTTTGTTGAGGCTTCACTAGATGCCTCAGGAAGAATATCAATGTGAAATACACAAAAACAAAAAAGCTTACTTGAAGGCGGCATATTGCCACATGGACAGAATCAATAGATGTTTTTCCCCAAATAAATAATTGAAATCACATGCATGCTTGTATTTATTTCCTGATGCATATCTGAAATACAGCCAGTCCGCTCTGTGTATTCTCACCATCAGTCCTCCAGTGACATCATGGATCTGGGTTTTCTCGATGGAGTCTGCTAGAATGGCTAGAGGGCAATTACTTCTCTTTTCTCCTATTCTCTTGCCGAAGTTATTTTTCACGGATACGCTGAGCTCACAGTCGACACAACACAACTGAGAGGAACGGGTTAAGTCCTCCGAGTAATAATAAACTCAGTCTGTTTGTTAAATTCCGTTAAATATGCTAAAATAGTAATGGATTGGTTTAACAAATTCAGATGAATTAGATAGGGCAGGGGTGTCAAACTCATCTTAGCTCAAGGGCTGCATGGCGGAAAATCTATTCCTAGGTGGGCCATAATGGTAAAATCATGGCATGATAACTTCAAGTTTGTTGAAAATTCTGAGGAAATTGGTGCAAGTTCAAAAACAAAATGAGCTTAGATTTTGTTTCAGTGTATCTACAAAGCCAGGATTAAACTTGAAGTCACAGTCTTCCAGGGATTGAACAAAAAAGCACAGTATGTAAACTCTTCGAGGTATCAAATACCTCCTTCGTCATGTTTACGTATCAAGCCAGTGCTAACTCAACAAACCGTAAGAAACAGAGGTAAAAACTATTCAAAATGGTACCCATTTCTGGTTTTTGACAGAGACATTAAAGTTAAAAGTACCAATGATTGTCAGACACACACCAGGTGTGGTGAAATCCGTCCTCTGCATTCGACCCATCCCCTTGATCACCCCCTGGGAAGTGAGAGGAGCATGGGGGGTTAGGGTGCCAAATGACGATGTGTTCGAAGCAGAAGACATAAAACGGCAAGTTTTAAGTTTCATTTGGGTCGAGAGAGAGAAACCGCAGCCAAGCTTTACTTTGTAGCTCTTACCTGTCCTAACAGAATTGCTATTGCGTCACCCAATGGACACATTTAGAACAGCAGTTTCTTTTCATCTATCCATTTTCTTCCGCTTATCTGAGGTCGAGTCGCGGGGGCAGCAGCCTAAGCAGGGAAGCCCAGACTTCCCTCTCCCCAGCCACTTCGTCCAGCTCCTCCCGGGGGATCCCGAGGCGCTCCCAGGCCAGCTGGGAGACATAGTCTTCCCCGTGGCCTCCTTTGAGTTAGATGTGACCTAAACACCTCCCTCGGGAGGCGTTCTGGTGGAATTCTGGCCAGATGCCCGAACCACTTCATCTGGCTCCTCTCGATTGGGAGGAGCAGCGGCTTTACTTTGAGCTCCTCCCTGATGACAGAGCTTCTCACCCTATTTCTAAGAGAGAGCCCCGCCACCCGGCGGAAAAAACTAATTTCGGACACTTGTACCCGTGATCTTGTCCTTTTGGTCATAACCCAAAGCTCATGAATAGGTGAGGACTGGAACGTAGATGTCAGGCTTTCCCTTGACAGTTTGTCTATGTTTTAGTTTTTTCCCCTGCATTTGTCTGTTTCTTCTGTGTTTAGTATCTCCTGTCTTTAGTTCCTGTCTAGTGGTCTTATTTTGTCAGCTTCCTGTCTTGTTCCCTGAGTGCTGTGTTCCTCCTCAGCTGCAGCTGATTGGCACCTGGCCACACCTGTTGCCAATCACCCCGCTCCTATTTGTACCTGCTTTGTCTTGTGTCAGTTGCTGGATCATTGTATTGTCGTTGCCACATATCGCTCTTGTTGTGCTACCTGTCGTGTCGTTTTGTTACAGCTACTACCTGTCATTCTACATTTTGTCCTGGTCGTCGTAGCGGTAAGCTGTTTCTGTTAGCATTAGTTATTTCCATTTTTTTCTGTTTGCTAAATGCAACAGTCACGTAAGTTCCCATGTTGTAGAGATTCCTTTGTGCTAAGTTCCGCCTTAGCTTCGCGTGCGCACGGCACGTCTTTTGTTTGTTCTTTTGTCTCCTGCTAAGTTTTAGCGTAGGCACGCGCTTCATTTTTCCATTTGGTGTCAGTGTTCTTTTGTTTTATTATATTAAAAACAATTCTTACCTGCAATCCTGCTGACTGGTCGTGTGTGCATCCACGAAGTGGCAACTCCGCGCAGCAAGTGCGCCACAACGCGTGACAGTAGATAGACCGGTAAATCGAGAGCTTTACCTTCCGGCTCAGCTCCTTCTTCACCACAATGGATCGATACAGTGTCCGCATTACTGAATATGCCACACCGATCCGAGACTCAGAGGTACTTGAACTCCTCCACATGGGGCAAGATCTCCTCACCAAACCGGATATGGCACTCCACCCTTTTCCGGGCGAGTAGTTTCTTTCATTAAAAAAAATGTGCTTGGTAAACTCATCACACGGGCCGGATAAAAACTGTTCGTGGGCCATAGGTTTGACACCCCTATTATGAGGGAACATCTCATTCTTACATTTGTACAAGCCCTAAAAGGAGCAGAGCTTATTTAAATACAACCCTTGTCATTAAAACGCTAGAAGGTTGGCATCTTTATTCCTTCTGCTCGAGTTCTCCTCTATGTGACTTTGCTTAATGTCCACCTCAATTAAAGTGGCGTTTCCCAGCGAACACCTGTATGATCGTAAATCCCTTTGAATGAGCGCGCCTCTTCAAAGCGAGGTGGGCGGGGGTTTTCCACGTGGGGACCGCTTCCATTCCAGCGGCCCGCAAACACCCTTGACCCGCTTGTCACCAATCTGTCACCAGGGCCTGAGTGACGGGCCCCGGCACATCTCTTAACCTTCTTTTAATCAACCTGTCTCTCTGCATCACATTACACACAGGAGGCGGCCGACGGAGGGTGCACAGGGGGCATTTGTCTTTGCATTACGGTCGGACGGCCTCTCCTTGAGGGGCCCGCCAGATTCATCAGCGTGATAAAGTGGCATGTGCGCTTCTTAAGGTGAGCCTTGGGAGGGGAAAATAGGGGAAGGGAATAAGGAGTCAAAGGGGCAGAGATGGAAGGCGAGGGACAAAAAGACAACACTAACTGGGAAGGACATAATTAGCGTGTATGCATCTTGAGAGTGTCTTCTGGTCAGCATGTTGTATTACCAACAGACTCTATCAGGATGGTACTAGTCAATCACCGAAATTTGAAGCATTAAATCCACTGTTTTCTTAAGTGGGGATGGCTACTTCTTATCTTTGAATCGATGGTACTGAATTGTACTATTTTGTGTGTTTATAAATGTTAATTTGTTACTTGTCTTTATTTAAAGGGGAACATTATCACAATTTCTGAAGGGTTAAAACCCATAAAAATCAGTTCCCAGTGGCTTATTTTATTTTTCAAAGTTTTTCCTCAAAATTTTACCCATCAAGCAATATCCCGCAAAACGTCTTCAAAGTGCCTGATTTACACCATCGCTATATCCACCCGTCTATTGTCCTGTGACGTCACTGCGTGAAGCCACCAGAAACAAACATGACGGATAGTACAGAAAAGTATAGCATAGTAGCTCGGATTCAGACTCGGATTTCAGCGTTGCAAGCGATTCAACAGATTACGCACGTATTGAAACGGATGGTTGGAGTGTGGAGGCAGGTACCGAAAATGAAATTGAAGAAGAAACAAAAGCTTGTGAGCCATATCACGACATACAGCGGCACGGGAGGAAGCGGGGACAATTTCGGCGATCGCCTTCTAACCAACGATTGGTAGGTGTTTGTTTGGCATTAATTGTGGGTGGAGGGAAAGGCTAGTTGCAAATATGGCTACAAATGAGGCAGGATGATGCAATATGTACATACAGCTAGCCTAAATAGCATGTTAGCATCGATTAGCTTGCAGTCATGCCGTGATCAAATATGTCTGATTAGCACTCCACATAAGTCAATAACATCAACAAAACTCACCTTTGTGATTTCTTTGACTTTATCGTTAGAAATGCATCTGGTTTGAGTGTCGAAGGATATCCACACATTCTTGCCATCTCTGTCGTAGCATAGCTGTCGTCGGTACAAAGTGCAGAAAAAACAAGGGACTTTTGCATCATTTGACCACTGTTGCAACTTGAATCCATCTCTGTTCGTCTTGTAACACCCTCCGACAACACACCGACGAGGCATGATGTTTCCAAGGACGGAAAACAGTCGAAAAACCGCAAAATAACAGAGCTGATTTGACTTAGTGTGTGTAATGTGTTTGAGAAAATGGCGGGTCGCTTCACGACGTGACGTCACAGGTGAAAGGTCATTGCTCTGACAGGCGAACAATTGAAAGGCGTTTAAATCACCAAATTCACCCTTTTAGAGTTCGGAAATCGGTTAAAAAAACATATGGTCTTTTTTTCTGCAACATCAAGGTATATAGTGACGCTTACATAGGTCTGGTGATAATGTTCCCCTTTAACATTTAAAAATGAGCTGAAAATAACTGTCAGGTTTTTATATCATGTTTTCTTAGAGTCTTAAGTCTCATTTGCAAGTACTATATAGTAGATTTTGCAAGCAGTTGCAATTCCAAGACATTACATGAAAGTAGTGCATAGTCTACAATGTGTTGACATAACCAGGGAGTAATCATCACATGGACAAATATAAAGATTTTCTGAGGAAAGTTCTTTGGTCAAATGAAACAAAAATTGAGCTATTGGACACAATACCCAGCAATATGTTTGGAGGAGAAAAGGTGAGGCCTTTAATCTCAGGACAACCATCCTACCATCAAGCATGGTGGTGGTAGTATTATCCTCTGGGCCTGTTTTGCAGCCAATGGAACTGGTGCTTTACAGAAAGTAAATGGGGACAATGAAAAAGGAGGATTACCTCCAAACTCTTCAGGACAACGGAAAATCATCAGCCTGGAGGCCCGGTCTTGGGCGCAGTTGGGTGTTCCAACAGGAAAATGATCCCAAACACACGTTAAAAGTGGTAAAGGAATGGCATAAATCAGGCTAGAATTAAGGTTTAGAATGGCATTCCCAAAGTCCTGACTTAAACGTGTGAACGATGCTGAGGAAACAGGTCCATGTCAGAAAACCAACCAATTTAGCTGAACTGCACCAAGTTTGTCAGGAGGAGTGGTCAAAAATTCAACCAGAAGCTTGTGGATGGCTACCAAAAGCGCCTTATTGCAATGAAACTTGCCAAGGGACATGTAACCAAATATTAACATTGCTGGATGTAAACTTTTACCCAGCAGATGTGGTCACATTTTCAGTAGACCCATAATAAATTCAGAAAATAACCAAACTTCATGAATGTTTTTTGTGACCAGCAAGTATGTGCTCCAATCACTCTATCACAAAAAAATAAGAAATGTAGAAATAATTGGAAACTAAAGACAGCCATGACATTATGTTCTTTACAAGTGTATGTAAACTTTTGATCACGGCTGTAAATGTGTTACATTTGTACTGGGAAGTTGGAATTTCCGATTTCCTAGTTTCAAGTACTGAACCTCGAAAAGGCAGAGTCCTCAGCTCCAACAATGGCAGCTCTAGGCGTAAACAATAATAGAAGCTTCTGTCATAACCGTTAGCACCGCTGACAATGATTTGTCGCACCAAAACAGCCCCATACGATGTAATGTTGGACATACATACATACATACATATATACATATATATATATATATATATATATATATATATATATATATATATATATATATATATATATATATGTATATATATATACTTTCACACACACAAATATACATGTATATATATATACATACATACATACACACACACACATATATACATACACACATATATACAAACACACATATACACACACATATATATATATATATGTATATATATACCTTTTGAAAATTGCAGAAAGACCGCATATGTTTCCAAATATTGTTTATATTAAGATGAGGCAAGCGCAAGGATAACTTGCATCGATGTGGACATTTTGATTTCCGACTTCGTAACTGGAGCGCTCATAACTCAGCTTTGACGTCATTCCAAATTCTGAGGTAAATGGAACTAACCATTATTTCGCACGAGCTGTTTGAGTGAAATCTGCATTATAATTGTAGATTTCATTACAGAGACATTGAAATATTAAGTTAAGTTACAGTTAAAGTACCAATGATAGTCACACACACACACTAGGTGTGGTGAAATTTTTCCTCTGCATTCGACCCATCCTCTTGATCACCCCCTGGGAAGTGAGGGGAGTAGTGGGCAGCAGCGGTGCCGCACCCAGGTAGCATTTATGGTGATTTAACCCCCAATTCCAACCTTTGAGGCTGGGTACCATTTTTTTATAGTCTTTGGTATGACTCGGCCGGGGTTTGAACTCACAACCTACCGATCTTAGGGCGGACACTCTAACCACTGGGCCACTGAGTAGGTATATGACAGTTTGACTTCACGTGAATCGATACCTGGTAGTCCCGACAAATATTGTAAGGTGCAACATTTTACGAAACATAAGAAATTGGAACATCAGGAACTATTTATGGGGTATTTTCACAAACAATGCTGTGAATTAACCAGTGCTAATTTGGTTGAATGTGAGACTATATTCACAATTTTATTCCCCCCACCCCCAAATGTGACCTTTAAGTTTTGTTTCGAATCAGTGTGATTTTTTTCTAAAACCGATTTTCTCATCTCCAACCCAGGCCTCTATGAGTGGTCATAAACCCAATGCCACGCCAATGTGACTGCAGTCTGAAGGCTCGGTTCCCGTTAATCCGATTCATACCTTAATGAAAGGTAATAAACGTCACGATTCTTCGCCAAAATGGACGTGGCACAAAAAGATATGACCGACAAAGGAGCAAGAAACAATCAGTGGCGAAAAGAAATGTGTTTTACAACTCATTAATGGCCCACCACTTCTGGCTCTAACTACACATCCTCCTCGGAACAGATGTCACACAATTATTGCCCTCTTCCCTCCTAATATCGCACGTGACCTAATTAAGTCAGGAACATGTTGACTAGGGTTGCAAAAGATTCTTGAAACTGCCAAAAATTATCATACGGGTCATTTTGTGGATGCATTTTGTTCACACAAGATACAAATAGAAATCAAATTCTTTGGTAATATGAACGACAGAATAAAACATCTGGCCATCATGTCCTGCAGTGAAAATGTTGTTTAATGATGTTCTTTTTCAATTAATTAATTAGGTAGCTTGAAGTGACAGGTTTTGTGTTTTGTAGATATATTTGGAATAAGCAGTGCTAGAAAAATGACTTCAAGTAAGTAATTTGTTATAATTACTAGCTTCTTCACCAAAAAAAAAGTAAATGCAGGACTGTGCAATCAGAGCGGAGGCTGTTGTGTATTTGATCAAAATATGCGCATATGTTTTACATTTTTACTGAATATAATGTTAAAAAAAGCCATCCATTTTCTTTCGCTTATCCGAGGTTGGGTCTCGGGGGCAGCAGCCTAAGCAGGAAAGCACAGACTTCCCTCTCCACGGCCACTTGGTCCAGCTCCGCCCGGGGATCCCGAGGCGTTCCCAGGCCAGCCGGGAGACATAGTCTTCCCAACTCGGCCTGGGTCTTCCCCGTGGCCTCATGCCAGTCGGACGTGCCCTAAACACCTCCCTAGAGAGGCGTTCAGGTGGCATCCTGACAAGATGCCCGAACCACCTCATCTGGCTCCTCTCGATGTGGAGGAGCAGCGGCTTTACTTTCAGCTCCTCCCGGATGACAGAGATTCTCTTCCTATTTTCAAGTGAGAGCCCCGCCACCCGGCGGTGGAAACTCAATCCGGCCGCTTGTACCAGTGATCTTCTCCTTTCGGTCATAACCCAAAGCTCATGACCATAGGTGAGGATGGGAACGTAGATCTACCGGTAAATTGAGAGCTTTGCCTTCCGGCTCAGCTCCTTCTTCACCACAACGGATCGATACAGTGTCTGCATTATAGAAGACAGCACACCGATTCACCTGTCGATCTCAAGATCCACTCTTCGCTCATAGCTCGGTTGGTAGAGTGGCCGTGCCAGCAACTTGAGAGTTGCAGGTTCGATTCCCGCGTGTGCCATCCTAGTTACTGCCGTTGTGTCCTTGGGCAAGACACTTTACCCACCTGCTCCCAGTGCCACCCACACTGGTATAAATGTAACTTAGATATTGGGTGTCACTATGTAAAGCGCTTTGAGTCACTTGAGAAAAGCGCTATATAAATATAATTCACAATTCACTCGTGAATAAGACTCTAAGGTACTCAAACTCCTCCACATGCGGCAAAATCTCCTCCCCAACTTGGAGATGGCACTCCACACTTTCCCGTGGGAGAACCATGGACACTCCGCGGTACTCGAACTCTTCCACTTTGGGCAAAATCTCCTCCCCGACTCGAAGATAGCACTCCAAGTCTATGGACTCATACTTGGAGGTGCTGATTCTCATCCCAGTTGCTTCACTAGCGACTGAGAGCTAAAGATCCTGGCTAGATGAAGCCATCAGGACCACATCATCTCCAAAAAGCAGAAACCTAATCCTGCAGCCACCAAACTGTATCCCCTCAATGCTCAGACTGCACCCAGAAATTCTGTCCAAAAAAATGTATGAACAGAATCTGTGTTAAAAACATTTGAAACTATGATGAATGCAACATTTTTTAAGAGTTATTTCTTTTTTCATATTAATGTTTAAAGCAGCTAACATTTTCCATGTGTACTCTGTGCTTGTATCTTATGTGCGCAAGTAAACTCTGTGCCTTACCTTGAAGGCGTTGGAATGTGGGAGTATGATGTACTCCCTTTTTACCTTAATCGTATTAGAACAATGAGGCTGTATTCCTTTCTAGGCAGGATGGGGGCTCTTTTTGTATTCAATAAGTTGTCTCTTCCCGTTGGATTTTTGGACAGCTTCTTGATGCTGGTATTAACGCACTATAAGACTGGTCTCCTAAAGCTTTAGTAAAACTTGATAATATTCCTATTCTGTCTTGATGGTCCTTTTTACTCAACATATGTCATCTGAAAGAACTTGAGACTGACCAGTGACTTTTATTCCCTGAGAGCAAGTAAAATACATGTGCAAAAGTTCAATGGACAAAGTATTGATGTTTACTCAGTTTTTTTTTTTGTGGTTATCCTGGGGATGAGGTGGCGACTTCAGCCCGAGCACACGTGGGGTGGGCTGCAGCACCCCCCGCGACCACGAGAGGGACAAGCGGTAGAAAATGAATGGATGATGAGATCTTAGTCCGAAATAACAATCCTGTGAACACAACCTAAGAAGATTGAGTTCAGTCTACCCAGAAAATCCTAAACACCCTCAATCAGTTCACACCTAAACAATCAACTCATTACCAGGGTTCTTGCACCATCATCAAGAACACACTTTATCAGAACATTATCAACACACACGTACACAAACAAACACACACTGCATGCCTCAGCGAGCCTCACACACTCCAAACGGAGGAAATCATTAAAAAACAATATTTCATTCGCTGCAGTCGCCTTTGCCTTTGCCAGTCATGATCTGAAATAGCGGCTAATTGATTAGCTGCTGGAATGCAAAAGGACTGAAAAGGCCAAGGTATGGCAACATGCAAAGGACAAACACCACAGGCAGCAAAGAAAGGTCATGGCCTCTTTGGCTTTTTTTTTTCTTTGAAGAAAAGAGGAAAGTGCAAGAGGAAAGCGAAGGGAGGCACAGTTTGAGTAATTTGGGGGCAGACGGCTGACTTTAAGCACTCCAGCTGTGCTGCACAACAAGCGCAGTGCACTCACTCAAGGGCCGTGTTGAAAAAATATATTTTGATAGCAAATAACTGCACGGGCGTTATCATGTGAGGGGACTTCATTAGCAACATTCAACAGTAACGCATTAAGGCCTACTGAAATGAGATTTTCTCATTCAAACGGGGATAGCAGGTCCATTCTATGTGTCATACTTGATCATTTCGCGATATTGCCATATTTTTGCTGAAAAGATTTAGTAGAGAACATCGACGATAAAGTTCGCAACTTTTGGTCGCTAATAAAAAAAAGCCTTGCCTTCATCGGAAGTAACAGACGATGTGCGCGTGACGTCACTGGTTGTAGAGCTCCTCACATCCTCACATTGTTTATAATGTCAGCCTCCAGCAGCGAAAGCTATTCGGACCGAGAAAGCCACAATTTCCCCATTAATTTGAGCGAGGATGAAAGATTCGTGAATGAGGAAATTTAGAGTGAAGGACTAGAAAGAAAAAAAAAGAGAGATTTTAGTGAGAGCTGATTCAGATATTTTTAGACAAATTTACTAGGATAACTCTGGGAAATTCCTTATTTTTCTAATGTATTGCTATAGTTTTAGTGAGTTAAATAGTACCTGATAGTCGGAGGGGTGTGGCCACGGGTGTGTTGACGGGTGTGTTGAGAGAAGTCACGAAGCTGCAGCAGGACAAAAGCACCGCTGATCTCCGGTAAGAGGCGACTTATTACCACAATTTTCTCACCGAAAACTGCTGGTTGACATGTAGTCGGGATCCATGTTCACTTGACCGCTCTGATCCATAGTAAAGCTTCACTTCCGGGAATTCTAAACAAGGAAACAACGTGTGTTTGTGTGGCTAAAGGCTAAAAGCTTCCCGCCTCCATCTTTCTACGTTGACTTCTCCATTATTAATTGAACAAATTGCAAAAGATTCAGCAACACAGATGTCCAAAATACTGTGTAATTGCGCGATGAAAAGAGACGACTTTTAGCCGTAAGTGGTGTTGGGCTAATATGTCCCCTCCAACCAATAACGTCACAAACACGCGTCATCATTCCGCAACGTTTTCAACAGGAAATTCGGCGGGAAATTTAAAATTGTAATTTAGTAAACTAAACCGGCCGTATTGGCATGTGTTGCAATACTAATATTTCATCATTGATGTATAAACTATCAGACTGCGTGGTCGGTAGTAGTGGGTTTCAGTAGGCCTTTGACTATAAGTAAGAATGTATATCGTTAAGATTGCATTAACACGATACGTCCTTTAGATTAGATTAGATAGTACTCTATTTATTCCTTCAGGAAAATTTAAATTTTCAGCACAATCCCATTCAAGATCAGACAAACATTACAGGGAGACAGAACAGGATCACTGACGGGTCTGCCGGCTTCCAGCGCCCCTTACAAAAAAGGTGAGATACAGGTAAACAAGTGGGGGGGGGAATGGGAGAAAAAGAAAAATAGAAGATTAAAATAAGATAAATCGGTCTAAACCTGGGCCCTGGAGAGGGGGTCCAGACTTATCGGTATTTATCGATACTTCATGTAATTAGTGTAATTAAAGATTACATTTTATTGTTTTGTATCACGGCTTCACGGTGGCAGAGGGGTTAGTGCGTCTGCCTCACAATACGAAGTTCCTGCAGTCCTGGGTTCAAATCCAGGCTCGGGATCTTTCTGTGTGGAGTTTGCATGTTCTCCCTGTGAATGCGTGGGTTCCCTCTGGGTACTCCGGCTTCCTCCCACTTCCAAAGACATGCACCTGGGGATAGGTTGATTGGCAACACTAAATTGGCCCTAGTGTTTGAATGTGAGTGTGAATGTTGTCTGTCTATCTGTGTTGGCCCTTCGATGAGGTGGCGACTTGTCCAGGGTGTACCCCGCCTTCCGCCCGATTGTAGCTGAGATAGGCGCCAGGTCAAAAAGCGGTAGAAATGGATGGATGGATGTTTTATATCAGCACTAGAGGTTGTACACCTGCTCTACATAATGTAACATCGCACAGGAGAGAAGTCTTTTACCTGCAACTGTTTTTTTTAAGTCTTGAACCAGTCTACTACTAAGTATACCAATGCAGTTATGTCAACTTGTAAAGAGCACACTTATCCATCACTGTGTTTCTATTATAGCCGCTGCTCCTCCACATCGAGAGGAGCCAGATGAGGTGGTTCGGGCATTTGGTCGGGATGCCACCCGAACGCCTCCCTAGGGAGGTGTTTAGGGCACGTCCAACCAGTGGGAGGCCACGGGGAAAACCCAGGACAGGTTCTGAAGACTATGTCTCCAGGCTGGCCTGGGAATGCCTCAGGATCTCCCGGAGGAGCTGGACGAGGTGGCTGGGGAGAGGAAAGTCTGGGCTTCCCTGCTTAGGTTGCTGCCCCCGCGACCTGACCTCGGATAAGCGGAAGAAGATTGATTGATTGATGGATGGATGTGTTTCTATTCAATACAATTACACCTTATTTGATATTTCATATAAAATCTATCATAAAAAAATATATAATCAATTAGCGTGTTATGTTGGTGCGCATGTGATAACAATATAGATAGTTTTGTGTAGTGTTGTTTCGATACCAATGTTTTAGTACTGGTACCAAAATGTATTTTGATACTTTTCGGTACTTTTTTAAATAAAGCGGGCCACAAAAAAATGCCATAATTGGCTTTATTTTAACATAAAATCTCACGGTATATTGAAAAAATTAAATAATGTTGTCCTTAAAATAGATAGTGAACTAACAAGACAACTTGTCTTTTAGTAGTAAGTAAACAAAGGCTTATAATTTAGCTGCTGACGTATGCAGTAACATATTGTGTCATTTATTTTGTCAAAATTATGAGGGACAAGCCGTAAAAATTGATTATTAATCCACTTTCATTTTTTGTTAATATCTGCCTTCTTTCTTTTTTAACATGTTCTATCTACACTTCTGTTAAAACGAAATCACCTGTTCTTCTGTTTGATACGTTACATTAGTTTTGGATGATACCACAAATTTGGGTATCGATCCGATACCAAGTGGTTACAGGATCATACATTGGTCATATTCAAAGTCCTCATGAGTACAGGGACGTATTTCCTGAGTTTATAAACATACATTTTCAAAAAAGGAAAACAGATTTTGTGATGGTAAAAAAGATCCCTGCAATCATAGTACTATCAAATAAATACGCTATTGTACTTGATATCATTACAGTGGATGTCAGGTGTGGATCCACCCTTGGCATTTGTTTACATTCAGGGTGCTAGCTTTCTGTTAGCGGTTAGCTATCGAATCGTCCTACAATATGTAGTGAAACATGTTTAGTTATTCCTCGTACTTGTAAGAAACCTACTTAATTTTTCGCCATGGAGGCGAGGATTAGTGATTTAGAAGTAGCTAAAACACTGCCGACTGCGAATGGACATTCACCGCTAGCTAGCTTGCCATGTCTTATAGCACCTCTTCCCGAGGTCAATTCAGTCTCATAACTTCAACTTTATCGTCATTTAGGCCAAAATGTGTCCGTTCTTCCTTTTCTGTCTCCACTTTGTGTCTGCTTGGAAGTACTCTGTGATTGTGTGCTGCCGAACATGCTCGTCTGCTGGTAAAGCAGCAATGTCATATAGCAGGGGTCGGCAACCCGCAACTTTGGATTAGCGCCGCGCTAGTGGCTCTCGGGAGCTCCTTCAAAAACATATTAAAAATGGAAATGATGAGGGGAAAAAAAAACATTTTTGTTTCAATTTGGTTTCTGTAGAAGGACAAACATGACACAAACCTCCCTAATTGCTATAAAGCACACTGTTTGCATTAAACATGCTTCACTGATTCGAGTATTTGTCGAGCGCCGTTTTGTCCAACTACTTTTAGCGGTCCTTGAACTCACCCTAGTTTGTTTACATGTATAGCTTTCTCCGACTTTCTAAGACGTGATTCATGCCACTTCTTTTTATGTCTCGTTTTGTCCACCAAACTTATAACGTTGTGCGTGAATGCTCAAAGGTGAGTTTTGTTGATATTATTGATTTACAGTATGTGGAGTAATCAGACATATTTGGTCACTGCATGACTGTAAGCTAATCGATGCTAACATGCTATTTAGGCTAACTATATGCACATATTGCATTACTATGCCTCATTTGTAGCTATATTTGAGTTAATTTTGTTTCCTTTAAGTCCTAATAATTCAATTTATATCTCATGACACTATATCCGTATGTAATATGGCTTTTAATTTTTTTGCGGCTTCTGACCGATTTGTTTTTGTATTTTTGGTCCAATATGGCTCTATCAACATTTTGGGTTGCCGACCCCTGTCATATAGTATAGTACCGATTTTGATGTATTAGTACCGCGATATTATACCAGTACCGGTATACCGTACAACCCTAGTTTTGTGTTTATGTTGCACATGGACGTATTGGAGTGACGGACCAGAGGTTGACAGCTACCGACCTATACATGTGTTTGTGTTGTGTGAGCAATGAAAGTTAAAAAAGACTCAGTGATCAGGTGTAATGCTCAATCGTCTGTCAGTGGATTCTATCCTGCGTCGGCAACTTTATCGGTTATTGTATTACTTCAATGTGTCACTTATTTGAGTGGATTATTATTAGCCTGTGGATTACAGAATGGCAAGGAGGACGGTTGAGGAAAGCGCGGTAGCGGCGCTCAGGAGTAAAGGGGTGTTTACTAGAAACTGTATATTCACATTCAGGATGTATTTATATAGGATTTATATCCACATACGAAAGAGGCCTGGGTCAAATATAAACAGTTTGTGATTGCACCATTTAAAAGAACACGAAAAAATCTGATAGAGGTTGCATTTGGGCAAAAAAAAAAAAATAATCGGAAATGACCCCGAAAGGGAATAAGCGGTAAAAAATGGATGCAGTGTGAACAAGGCTCTTGGAAATACCAGGTCCAAAGTCATGGCAAGTCGTTCTACAGACAAGGAAATACTATTTTTGCCGTGATCTGTATTCACAGATGCAAATGCCGGCCGGCTGTGTGTTTGCATTCAGAGAAGAAGGCGGAGCTTCACTTCCGTGTTTAGATTACAGTTAAGGCGCATTAATGACATTATATGTACATTGTTACTGTAACTGGTAGAATGGCATAATAACTCAGCATAAATGGAAGACAGTAGGCAGTCAGTTTTTTTTCTTTAAAACAAGTCGAAACACCTCCTCTCAAACCAACACACTTTCAGCTTCAAAATAAAAGTGCTACATAAAATTAAAGTAAAACATTGTCAACCAAATAATGATTAAAAACATATCTACAGCAATTTTCATGAAACGGTTTGCGGAAAAATATCGTCATTTTACAGATTTTTACTGAACTATTAAGATCAACCACCTTTAATAGAGTGACGATGCAAACAGTTTTGCAGGAAAATACCTTTATTCTACAGAGTTTTCCCAAATGATTACGATCAACCAACTTTAATGAAGTTACAATGCTGGCAGTTCCACAGAAAAATACCATTATTATACAGAATTTTTCTGAATTGTTAAGGTCAGGGGTCTCAGTTCAATTTACCTGGGGCCCACTGGATGCAGATACTACGTGAAAAGTGTATTCACCTTCTTTAAAGGGCTATCCCGACCTAGCAACATATTTTCCAATCCTCCCGATTTTACCCAGAGACTTCCTGTAACCCTTGCGAAGGATTGTCCCGATGTCCGCCCGGAAAAGTATTTTAAGAGGGTGCCGTGACAGCACTGCATTCATCGTCCTCGACAACCTTTCATCGCGTTCGCTCATTCACCATACAAACAGCGTGCCGACTGAGACGCAAATGCTTCGTTGAACATACAAATAGTGACTGCAAGACATACTTGATCAACGGCTATACGGGTCACACTGAGGGTGGCTGTACAAAAAAATGTAACACTGTTACAAATATGCGCCACACTGTGAACCCACATCAAACAAGAAAGACAATCACATTTCGGGAGAACATTACAACTATACATAACAAACACAAGAGGACAAATACCCAGAATCCCATGCAGCGCTAGTCTTACGGGCTGCACCCCCGCCACTGCCCCCCTCTGTTCAGGTGAGCGGGGGTAAAATATTTTGTTCTCTGCTGAAAAAATACCAGAAATACTTACAGAGCACCAAACAATAAATATTTTGTGTCGCTTTAGTAAAACAAAAAATGACCATTAAACTCCTGCTCAGGGGTTGATTTATGGCAGGGTGAGCATGTAGCAGTGTTTACATCATAAATTAAGCCGACATCATACATTAGCAATGTAAATAGCCGTAAATCCACAGTTTAGCGGCATTTAAAACGTCTGCATTGTCTGCCACTGAAGTGAGAGCTAATCTGATTTGCAAGTATTACATTTATCACCATTGCTGCTTTTAAGCTGCTGTCTGCATCAACTCTATCCTCTAGTCCCCCTTAGAAAAAAAAAAAAAAAATAGGCAATGAAGTGAATTAGTGGTGACAGCCACATCCTCGCCGGGGAAGCACAGACACTGCTTGTTAACACACGGCGAATGAAACAAGACTAATGTACATTTCAAGGACAAAGAAAAAGTGAATAATTGAAAGAGCCGCTCTCCCCAGGACTGCGTGTTAAAAGAGCCTGACAAGCACATCGCGTTGCTCTCACTTTTCCAGTCCGTTTCCGCTCTAGTGCCGGGCTGCCCCCTTTGGCACACGGGCATTAGGCATTATTTCACGTGAGCTCCATTTCTCCCTTCCTGTGAGTGCACCGGCTCTATTTTAGGCACAAAGGGGGAGACAGTGTTTATAGTCTTTGATTTACTGATGGGCACGCTCGTAAGACGGGAGTCAATCTGCACCAAATACCTGGCTTAGCGGTCGGCAGTTAACCGACGCCCACTCCATCCCCCTTAGGAGCCTTCTTGTAAGGTTGTTTCGTGTTGCCATTTGTACATTTACCAAAGGGGCTTCTCGTCCTCCCCATGGGGCCTTCCGGAGAGTTCTCCTCTCAGGAAAGACGATAGATTGGACATGTGTGTGTTGCCTTAACAGAAAAAGACCTGATTTACCATTAATCCATTTTCTACCGTTTATTCCCATCGTCTGCTTTTTGCAGACGATGTGGTCCTGTTGGCTTCATCTGGCCGGGATCTTCAGCTCTCACTGGATCGGTTCACAGCCGAGTGTGAAGCGGCCGGAATGAGAATCAACACCTCCAAATCCGAGTCCATAGTTCTCTCCCGGAAAAGGGTGGAGTGCCATCTCCGGGTTGGGGAGGAGACCCTGCCCCAAGTGGAGGAGTTCAAGTACCTAGGAGTCTTGTTCACGAGTGAGGGAAGAGTGGATCGTGAGATTGACAGGCGGATCGGTGCGGCGTCTTCAGTAATGCGGACGTTGTACCGATCCGTTGTGGTGAAGAAGGAGCTGAGCCGGAAGGCGAAGCTCTCAATTTACCGGTCGATCTACGTTCCCATCCTCACCTATGGTCATGAGCTTTGGGTCATGACCGAAAGGATAAGATCACGGGTACAAGCGGCCGAAATGAGTTTCCTCTGCCGTGTGGCGTGGCTCTCCCTTAGAGATAGGGTGAGAAGCTCTGCCATCCGGGAGGAACTCAAAGTAAAGCCGCTGCTCCTCCACATCGAGAGGAGCCAGATGAGGTGGTTCGGGCATCTGGTCAGGATGCCACCCGAACGCCTCCCGAGGGAGGTGTTTAGGGCACGTCCAACCGGTAGGAGGCCACGGGGAAGACCCAGGACACGTTGGAAAGACTATGTCTTCCGGCTGGCCTGGGAAGGCCTCGGGATCCCCCGGGAAGAGCTAGACGAAGTGGCTGGGGAGAGGGAAGTCTGGGCTTCCCTGCTTAGGCTGCTGCCCCCGCGACCCGACCTCGGATAAGCAGAAGAAGATGGATGGATGGATGGATATTCCCTTTGGGGTCGCGGGCGGCGCTGGTGCCCATCTCAGCTACAATAGGGCGGAAGGCAGCGTACACAGGCCGTTGCTATAGTTATTATCAATTGTGCTGAAGTTGTACTTTTATATCTGTGCAAAGGCTGAACTTATTCTTGCTTTGCGAGTTGTCTCGTGTCAGCAGTTTGTTTCCAGACCCTGCCTCCTGACAGCCAAGGACGGACATTGAGTACCTCAATGCAGACAAAACAGAGACAGGGTGAAATCACGAGTGTAAGCACATTTCCATTCTGATTAATCACATATTGTGTCTAATGGGGCTGCTTGCATTACCCAACCCTTCAGAAGCAGCCTCAGTGATGTTAACTAGGGACCTCCCGAATAAATAGAGGAGCACGTGGGACTGTACCTTAGAGCGTAGGGGGAAACTGTAACTAAGTGTACAGCCCTATACGTCTCTCCACATGACTAAAATTCAACTCCGTCTCTGCTTGATTCCTTCTTCTTGTCTTGTGGAATAGATAGTTCGGTGTTTAAACGTGACAATATTTTGTTGTGAGTTCATGCACTGTGATGGTTTTGTTCATAAACACAAGGTGATGTTCATGCACAGTTCATTTTGTGCACCAGTAAAAAAACATACAGCGTTGTCTTGAATTAAAAAAAAAAAAAAAAAATATATATATATATATATATATATATATATATATATATATCCATCCATCCATCCATCTATTTTCTAGCGCTTATTCCCTTTGGGGTCGCGGGGGGCGCTGGCGCCTATCTCAGCTACAATCGGGCGGAAGGCGGGGTACACCCTGGACAAGTCGCCACCTCATCGCTGGGCCAACACAGATAGACAGACAACATTCACACTCACATTCACACACTAGGGCCAGTTTAGTGTTGCCAATCAACCTATCCCCAGGTGCATGTCTTTGGAAGTGGGAGGAAGCCGGAGTGCCCGGGGAGAACATGCAAACTCCACACAGAAAGATCTCGAGCCCGGGATTGAACCCTAACTACTCAGGACCTTCGTATTGTGAGGCAGACACACTAACCCCTCTTCCACCTTGAAGCCCACCGGATTTACCAAGATCCAAATATCTTGCGTTATCTATAGAACATTGTGTACTATTTATTAGACTAAACTTACACTGCAAGAAAGATTGATCATATTACGCCTGTACTGGCTCACCTGCACTGGCTTCCTGTGCACTTAAGATGTGACTTTAAGGTTTTACTACTTATGTATAAAATACTACACGGTCTAGCTCCATCCTATCTTGCCGATTGTATTGTACCGTATGTCCTGGCAAGAAATCTGCGTTCAAAGGACTACGGCTTATTGGTGATTCCCTGACCCCAAAAAATGTCTGCGTGCTATAGAGCGTTTTGTATTCGGACTCCAGTACTCTGGAATGCCCTCCCGGTAACAGTTAGAGATGCTACCTCAGTAAAAGCATTTAAGTCCCATCCTAAAACTCATTTGTATACTCCAGCCTTTAAGTAGACCCCATTTTTAGACCAGTTAATCCACCGTTTCTTTTCTTTTCTCCTATGCCCCCCTCTCCCTTGTGAGGGGGGGGGCACAGGTCCGGTGGACATGGATGAAGTGCTGGCTGTCCAGAGTCAGGACCCGGGGTGGACCGCTCGTCTTTGCATTGGTTTGTGACGTCTCTAAGCTGCTAACCCGTCTCCCCTCGGGATGGTCTCCTGCTGGCCCCACTATGGACTGGACTCTCACTATTATGATAGATCCACTATGGACTGGACTTTCAAAATACTATTTTAGACCCACTCAACGTCCATTGTATACGGTCTGGGGTCACCCACATCTGCGGTCCTCTCCAAGGTTTCTCATAGTGATTCACATTGACATCCCACTGGGTTGTGAGTTTTTCCTTGCCCTTATGTGGGCTCTGAACCAAGGATGTCTTTGTGCTTTGCGCAGCCCTTTGAGACACTTGTGATTTAGGGCTATATAAATAAACATTGATTGATTGATTGATTGCAGGCAAAAGTGGCCCAAATTGTTATTTTTTTTTAGATCTGATATTTTTTGACTGTTTCGACAGCAAGTCAAATGTTATCCTTATCAGACTCCACTGTTTTTTGTTTTTTACGTGAAAATACATTAAAAGTAATATAATGGCCACCTGCCTTGACTCACATATGAACTTGAACTACCATCCCATTCCTAACCCATGGGGTTCAATATGTCGTCGGTCCACCTTTTGCAGCTATTACAGCTTCAACTCTTCTGGGAAGGCTGTCCACAAGATTGTGGAGTGTTTTTATAGGAATTTGACCATTCTCCCTAAAGCGAATTGGTGAGGTCACACACTGATGTTGGTCGAGAAAGCCTGGCTCTCATTCTCCGTTCTAATTAATCCCAAAGGTGTTCAGGTCAACTCTGTGCAGACCAGTCAAGTTCATCCACACCATCTTGCTGGAAGAGGAAGGGGCCCGCTCCAAACTGTTCCCACACGGTTGGGAGCACGGAGTTGTCCAAAAAGTTTTGGTATCCTGGAGCATTCAAAGTTTATTTCACTGGAACTAAGGGGCGAAGCCCAACCTCTGAAAAACAACCCCACACCATAATTCCTCCTCCGCCAAATTTAACACTCGGCACAATGCAGTCCGAAATGTACCGTTCTCCTGGCAACCTCCAAACTCAGACTCATCCATAGTCACTGAAGTAGATTTCAATTGGATTTGAACTACCTCCTGATGTTGCCTAAATCTGATGCGAAAACACCACATCTGAAGCACTTTGGAGTCTTTGGACAGCCCCCAAAAAATCCAACCAAAAAATCAGAAATTGTGTGCAGTGTAAACTGGGCCTTAGTGCATACCATCACACCACCTTTTTTTTTTTTTTTTTTTGTAACCGCATGGGAGCGAGGCTACACTACTGTGCTCAAGATGAAAAATATTCATACTTGAAGTTTTCATCATAGAGGATATATGTTAGTAATGTATATTCAATGTCGAAAAAAATACATCATTGACAAAATAATGAATGACGCCAAAATGCATCAATTGAATTTGTTTTAATCAGCCCCTAAAGTCATCGAGCAGCTATGAAATTATAAAAGGATTTTGCTGAATTGACGGTGTCTAATATTTTATATTCTTTAACGTCCAAATATGCTGATACGTACACGTAGGACGCAGGATTCTGTGTCTTTGCAATGCGAGCACCCATCTCTCTTAGCTATGCGAGTAACTGTCAATTTAGACGTCTTTTTCAAAAGGAATTAATTCAATTGCTAAATAGTGCTTCCAAAACGGTGATGAGTAGTGATAAATCAAATTGCGCGTGCTGTATATTTGTACTCGCTTCCTAGTATTTTTGGCATTTTGATGATCAGCATACATTTTGCATAATAATGAAGACAGACACAAAATGGATTGCACGCCTTACTCTTCTCGTGTGCAATCTACTTTGCACATGTTTAAACGATATGCTTTGTGTGCACTGTAATTTTTTAAAAGATGTTTAGTGCACGCAAACCTTTAGTGCAGTGTTTTTCAACCTTTTTTGAGCCAAGGCACATTTTTTGCGTTAAAAAAAAACGGAGGCACACCGCCACCAGAAATCATTAAAAAACGAATTGACAGTAAAGAGTCGTCGTCACAATTATTGGATATGACTTTAAACCAGAACCAAGCATGCATCACTATAGCTGTTGTCTCAAAGTAGGTGTACTGTCCCCACCTGTCACATCACGCCATGACTTATTTGGAGGTTTTTTTTCTGTTTTCCTGTCTGTAGTGTTTTAGTTCTTGTCTTGCGCTCTTATTTTGGTGGCTTTTTCTCTTTTTTTGGTATTTTCCTGCAGCAGTTTCATGTCTTCCTCCGAGCGATATTTCTCGCATCTACTTTGTTTTAGCAATTAAGAATATTTCTGTGTTTTTTTTATCCTTATTTTCTGGGGACATTGTTGATTGTCATGTCACGTTCGGATGTACATTGTGGACGCCGTCTTTGCTCCACAGTAAGTCTTTGCTGTCGTCCAGCATTCAGTTTTTGTTTACTTTATAGCCAGTTCAGTATTAATTTTGTTCTGCATAGCCATCCCTAAACTTCAATGCCTTTTCTTAGAGGCACTCACCTTTTGTATATTTTTGGTTCAGGCATTAGACACCTTTTTACCTGCACGCTGCCTCCCGCTGTTTCCGACATTGACAAATCAAATGGCTACCGACTGTCACCTACTGATATGACAACGTTTTTACACAGTTACTCTGCTGAGCTTTAGACAGCACCGACACTCAACAACAACACATAATTGCAGACTAAAATTACTGGTTTGCAAAAAATATTTTAACCCAAATAGGTGAAATTAGATAATCTCACACAGCACACCAGACTATATCTCACGGCACATTGGTGTGCCGCGGCACAGTGGTTGAAAAACACTGCTTTGGTGAGTCAGACCCTTAGTGATGTATAAACGCTGCATGCAAAGAACATAGAAACAGAGAGTCGCAGCCAAATTAGCTTGGCTGACTGTAACATAATCTGACTCCATCTGCTTGGCTTGCATTTCCTTTGCCGTTTTCATACTGTTTGCTGCATGTTTTTGTTTTTTTTAATAAACGTGTTTTAGTCGAGCCCCTGGAGCGACATACTGTATGCTGACATGTGTATATTTCCTAAAGTGTCTGAGTTGCAGATCAAGGTGTGTTGTAATATATGTGATACATCATAATAGGACCTCGCTGTGCTGCTTTAATAAAGTTCTAGAGGAGGGTGAAGAGGAGGGCTTCTGATGGCCATTCACTGCCACGAGCCTTCAATCAGGCAAGAAGTGTTGCGAGAGTCTTGATTCATTCTTTGTGTCACCGCGATGTGATCACAGTTCGATTTCGGTGCAGACTGACGGCCTGTGGGAAGTTAGCCAATATGCTGCACGCCAAGCTATAATTAGCACCACTGTTATTGTCTGGAACCCACGTAGCATCACTTGTTTGCGTATTTAAATGCCATATGACATGATTCTAACTCATACTTGCCAACCTTGAGACCTCCGATTTCGGGAGGTGGGGGGTAGTGGGTGGGGGGCGTGGTCGGGGGTTGGGCGGAGGCATGGTTAAGAGGGGTGGCGTATAATTCACCAACTCGAGTATTTCATAAATATAAATATAAATATATATATATATATATAACTATGGTGTATTAGCCAAAATGTAGCCTTCATGCTGAAATTAAGACAGATTTAAAGTCCTGAAAACCTGCCATTTGTGTGTCTGTAGCTTTAACCTCTTAAGGCCCAAGCTGTTTGTTTACATGCTTTTTTTAATCTATCTTTGCTATTTGGCCTTATTGGACCCTAATTAGAATAAAAACTAAAAATCATCTTTTAACATGCTGCACCTAGTCCATAAGTGCACAAACGTGTACTTCATGAGTAGTGACGTGCAAATTTGAATTTTTACACTTTTTTTTCGAAATTCCATTGTATGGTATACTCTTCTGATACCACCAGAAAGCAGTATAAGTGTCAATATGTCGGCATAAGACCCCAACTCAATAGTGTACACAATTTTGGAAATAAGAGCTATAAGGTGCTGTCCACGCATGTGGCCACTAAAGGCTTTAGAGGTTAATGCTAAATGATTTTTCTCCGACAGACTGCGTCTCTTCAATTGAAATATTATTGTGACAGGAGGACAATGTTAGCAACAATAGCAAATCTATATGAGCTAGCAACATCATGCTAGGTCAGTATTGTGGCAGTGTCAGGTTTGTTTTAACCTCGAAGTGAGAAAAGTTAGCATTTTTAAAAAGGGTTCTATCATTCACGACTGTCTGTGAGGCTGTGAAGGTGCACAGGCTGAGTTCTGAGGTGCCAGAAAAGGAGAGTAAAAGAAACTGGAAACCTGTGTGTTCAGTTCACCTTCTTGAAAGTGCAACTAACCCTGAATACTTGCCAGAAAAAGATAAATTTAATTTAACATAGTTTGGTTTTCCTGTAAAATTTGAAATAAAACAGACGTCACAATTTTTTTTGGGGCCAGCAGGCAGGAGAAAAAACATTGACAACTCGTTGATTTAGGTCCTGACGTTGATCAACTTAAAAATTACATGTTTGATTTGTTGATTTGACCTTAAAAATGTGGTAATTTTCCAACCAATATTCTACAACACAAATACAACGTTGAAACAACATGCTTTTTGACGACTTTTATTTAATGTCAGGTTGTTACGTTGATTTGACCTTTGAAATTTGGTAATTTCCCAAACAAACAACGGGAATCCAACGTTAGACAAATGTTTTCTCAATGTTTTAAAGTGTGTTTCAAAAGGACAAATATGTATAATCAATGCTGTATCAATGGTTTCTGGGTGCCCTTTTCTATAAACTTCTTAAACATTTTCAAGCTGTGTAACGTTTTGCTGCTCTGTACTGTTTTCTTCAGTGGAAGAGGTGACAAAGTCTTTTTTTTTTTTTTGATAGTGAGTGTTTTTGCAGACCCCTGTGCTGGGTTAACCTATTTGATGAAAAAAACTAAATGTTGAAACGTACAGCTTCCACATATGTAGCTGACTGATAGTTCCAGTGACTGTTGGCAGACTTTTAAGATGTGTAGCGAAGCCTGCTTTTTTTTTTCCCCCCCCACCACAAAACTCTGCTCTCAAATTGGTGGGTCAAATGCAATATCATATCCATGAGGAAGGAGTTTTTTTTCTCCAAGTCAGCAAGATTAAAAAACAAAACAAAAAAAAAACACAGTTTGAGCGCCTCTTCTCT